>NW_006295601.1:0-243 GCF_000327345.1 Myotis davidii | reverse complement strand
ATAATTGAAACTTTGTTGGCATGAGCAGAGGCCTCAGCTAACTCAGGGCTGACAGGAAGCTTGGCTTCCTCCATTGCAGGGGCAACCAAGCCTCCTGCTTGCTCCAGCTCTGTGGTTGCTGGCCGCCATCTTGGTTGGGTTAATTTGCATATAGTGACTCTGCTTGGCTGGTGGGCATAGCTTAGGGCATAACAAAGATACAGTCAATTAGTATCTTTGTTTTAATTTTTTTTTTTTATTTTT
>NW_006295600.1:0-1785 GCF_000327345.1 Myotis davidii | reverse complement strand
GTATCAATACATTATATGAAGTAAAAATCAAGTTTTGGAAAAAATAATCCTGTCTATGAAGTAACAATACAGTCCATGAAATAACAATCCTGTCTATGAAGTAATACACTCTATGATGTCACAATCCTGTCTATGAACTAACAGTTCTCTCTATGAAGTTACAATCCAGTCTATGAAGTAACACTCCTCTCTATGAAGTCACAATGCAGTGTATGAACTAACAATCCCTCTATCAAGTCATAATACTGTCTATGATGTACAATACAGTGTATGAAGTAACAATCCTATGAAATAACAATCCTATGAAGTGACAATCCAGTCTATGAAATAACAATCCTCTCTATAAAGTCAAAATACTCTTTATGAAGTAACAATCCTGTCTATGAAGTAACAATTCTGTCTATGAGGTAACAATCCTCTCTATGAAGTCATAATTCAGTCTATGAACTAACAATCCTCTCTATGAAGTCACAATACTGTCTATGATGTAACAACACAGTCTTGAAGTAACAATGCTTCTATGAACTACCAATCCTCTCTATGAAGTCACAATCCTGTCTATGAGGTATCAGCACATTATATGAAGTAAAAATCAAGTCTGTGAAATAACAATCCTGTCTATGA
Source organism: Myotis davidii (assembly GCF_000327345.1). NCBI lineage: Eukaryota > Metazoa > Chordata > Mammalia > Chiroptera > Vespertilionidae > Myotis > Myotis davidii. The sequence continues at coordinate 1,161 of NW_006295600.1, read as the reverse complement.
AGTAACAATACAGTGTATGAAGTAAAAATCATCTGTGTGAAGTCACAATACTTTCTATGTTGTAACACTACATTCTATGAAGTAACAATCCTGTCTATTAAGTAACAATACTGTCTATGAAGTCACAATCCAGTTTATGAAGTAACAATCCTCTATGAAGTCATAATCCGGTCTATGATGTAAAAGTACACTATAGGAAGTGACAATCCTGTCTACGAGGTATCAACACATTATATGAAGGAAAAATCAAGTCTATGAAGTTACAATCCTGTCTATGAAGTAACAATCCTCTCGATGAAGTCACAATCCAGTCTATCACCTAACATTCCTCTCAAATAAATCACAATCCTGTCTATGATCTAACATTCCTCTGTATGAAGTCACAATACTGTGTATGATGTAATAATGCACTCTATGAAGTAACGATCCTGTCGATGATGTAACAATTCTCTCTATGAAGTCACACGCCTTTCTATGATGTAACAACCTTGTCTATGAACTAACAATCCTCTCTATGTAGTCACAATACTGTCTATGATGCAACAATAAATCTATGAAGTAACAATCCTTTCAATGAACAAACAATCCTCTCTATGAAACAACAATCCTGTCTATGAGGTATCAACATATTATATGAAGTAAAAATCAAGTCTATGAAATAAAAATACTGTCTGTGATGTAAAAATACAGTCTATGAAATAATATTCTCTATGAAGTCACAATCATGTCTATGATGTAACACTACAGTCTATGAAGTAACAATGTTGTCTATGATGTCATAATCCTCTCTATGAAGTCACAATACTATCTATGATATAACAATACAGTGAATGAAGTAACAGTGCTGTCTATGAAGTAACAATACTCTCTATGAAGTCACAATCCTGTCTATGAGATATCAACACATTATATGTAGTAAAAATCAAGTCTATGAAATAACAAACCAGTCTATGATGTAAAAATACAGTCTATGAAGTAAAAATCCTTTCTATGAAGTCATCATCATCATCTATGATGTAACACTACAGTCTATGAAGTAAGAATGCTGTCTATGACGTAACAATCCTCTCTTGGAAGTCACAATCCAGTCTATTAAGTAACAATCTTCTCTATGAAGTCACAATAATGTGATGTAACAATACAGTGTATGAAATAACAATC
>NW_006295599.1:0-406 GCF_000327345.1 Myotis davidii | reverse complement strand
TGGATTAGAAAACTGTGGTACATCTGCACAATGAAGTACTATGATGCTGTAAAAAAACAAACAAACAAAAAAACACAACAAAATAAAATGGAACTTTTACCATTTGCAACAGCATGGATGGAACTGGAAAGCATCATGCTTAGCGAAATAAGCCAGTTGGAGAAAGATAAATATCACATGATCTCACTCATATGTGGGATATAATGATCAACATAATTTGATGAAGAAGAATAGATCCAGAGACAAATGGCAAGGGAGGGAAGGGTTAGAGAGCAACCAAAGGACCTGTATGCATGCAAATTAGCATAACCAATGGACACAGACAGTAGGCCTGTGGAGGCTTGCCCGGGGTGGGAATGACTGGGGTGGGGGATCAATTGAGGAAAAAGGAGACATATGTAAAACT
>NW_006295598.1:0-207 GCF_000327345.1 Myotis davidii | reverse complement strand
ACTGTGAGAGGGCACAAGTGGGGTGAGGGACACAACCCCCCGACCCACCGCCAGTGCACAAATTTTTGTGCACCGGGCCTCTAGTTTTAAATATAATAATATTACATGCAATGAACATTAATATTTAAAGAAAAATGATTTTAAATATAATAAGATTCCCCAAACTGTACTAATATAGTATAATATCACAAAGGTTGTAGGAAATAT
>NW_006295597.1:0-489 GCF_000327345.1 Myotis davidii | reverse complement strand
ACAGTTTCAGGTCTCGGGATCACTGAATTGACATAAATACATTATCTAGAAACCTTGGGTAACCTGGGTTAAACTTAGGCATGTTATCTAAATTACAGTTTTGGGTCTCTGCTTCACTGAGTTGATAGAAACACATTATCTACAGCCCTCAGGTCTCCGGACCACTGAGTTGTCAGGACAATTTAGAGTAATTGTGCTGTCCTGGTCTCAGGACCACTGAGTCAGCTGGAAGGCACTGCCTGTGGCCACTAAAACAATTTAGGGTAATTGTGCTGTCCTGTTTCCAGGTACAGTAGAAAGTGCTCTCTAAGACCACATTGATAACAATCAATGGAATAGTCATTCAATCGATAAGGCATTCAATCGAATTGGATGATTTATACAATTTAGAAAATCAAAGTAACCTGTCCATTGTTAAACAAAGCAAATAGGTACCATACTTCACTAACATTGCCAAAGTTTCGAGAGTACAATTCTATTACCACATCA
>NW_006295596.1:0-434 GCF_000327345.1 Myotis davidii | reverse complement strand
AATAGAATATAGAACACTAATCCCAAAATAAAACACAGAGAAAATAAAATGACACTTTAAGAAAAAAAAGTCAAATGGTAGTAGTAATAGTACTGGTTAAAAATAAAAATGTAATATTTACAAAGGTAAAATCACGTGAGGAAAAAAGAAAAAAATTAGTTTCTTAAGTAAAAGGTGAAAAAAATGTGCAGCAGTGAAGGTCCTTCACCTCCTCCACTCTTCTGTTTGGAACGCCTTAGTCCTGTCAGGTATTCAGGAGAGTGTTGAAGTTCCCTGCGATACACTGTTCTTCCGTGTTGTAAACCGCAGTCCTGATTTTAAAGCAGGCAGTATTTCTTTGTTTCCCAGATTGCCTTTATTTGTGTTTACAGAAAAGTCAGTATGTGTTTCAGCCCCTGGGTTGGCAGTGTTTCTGGATTGACCTCCAAGGCTAT
>NW_006295595.1:2237-2610 GCF_000327345.1 Myotis davidii | reverse complement strand
CAGTTAGGGGTGATCAGGCTGGCAGGGGAGCAACTTAGGGGCAATCAGGCCAGCAGGGAAGTAAGTTAGGGGTGATCAGGCCAGCAGGGGAGAGCAGTTAGGGGTGATCAGGCCCACAGGGGAGTAAGTTAGGGCCAATCAGGCTGGCAGGGGGACAAGTTACAGGTGATTAGGCCTGCAGGGGTGCAAGTTAGGGGCAATAAGGCCGGCATGGGGGCTAGTTAGGGGCCATTAGGAAGGCAGGCAGGGGAGCGGTTAGGAGTCAATGGTCCCAGATTGCACGAGGGATGTCTTGCAGGAATCAGGCCTAAACCAGAAGTCAGACATCCCCTGAGGGGTCCCAGATTGGAGAGGGTGCAGGCCGGGCTGAAAA
>NW_006295595.1:0-592 GCF_000327345.1 Myotis davidii | reverse complement strand
CGTCACCAGAGAACTCAAACTGGGAAAGGGGTGGTGGGCTGCAATGCCACTGTGTGGGGATACGGTGGTGTGCCTGAGCCTGGAGGATTCAGCAAACCCAGGCATGTTTTGTGTCTAAAGGCGACAGCAAGAGGCAAGGCTGTGGACATTTTTAAACTTTACAAAACACACCGGTATTTTACACCCCAAAACCCCCCAAAATTTCCAAACGCTAACAATGAAATCAAGAAACAACGTTCAAAAGAAGTTTAATATACTGGCACCTTTTATATCTGAGTAGAAGCCACTCATTCGCAAATTTTGGCAAAGAAGATCGAATTGAGCCTCATGTCTAAATTAGCACAATTAGAATGTGTGTTAATTAAATATTGTTTGTACTTTATTTTATTTTACTAGTATTTTATTTATTTAATCTTCACTCAGGGATATTTTTCCATTGATTTGAGAGAGAAATATTGATGAGAGAGAAACACATCGATGGGTTGCCTCCTGCATGTACCCCGACCAGGGAGGAGCCTGCAAAGGAGGTCCAGCCCTTGACAGGATTTGATCCCAGGACCCTTTGGTCTGCATGCTGATGCTCTATCCACTG
>NW_006295594.1:0-377 GCF_000327345.1 Myotis davidii | reverse complement strand
CCCAGATGAGGCCCAGCTCTGAAGCAATGCAAGGTTCTGTGGGTCCTTGGGCCTTCTTTTGGATGTTCTGGGTCTGTCTGGCCCAGCTGCAGTTTGTTAGGCAATTTTAGATTGCAAAGGGCCAGGCCATTCATATGCAAAAGCCTCTGCACTCAGCTTGTGTGGGGTGGGGTCTCAGGGAATCAACAGGGTGGAGCAAACAGCTATGGTTGATCCTCAGCCCTGCCCTAAGAGGCGCTGGGTCTCAGGATCCCTTGGTAATCACTGCAAGCACCTCTGAGGGAAAGCTGCCCTCGAGTTCCACCTGATGTGAGACAGTACAGTTTCTCCCCATATGAGTTTGTGTCCCCAGAAACTCGCCCAGAACTGGAGTTCAG
>NW_006295593.1:8360-10422 GCF_000327345.1 Myotis davidii | reverse complement strand
ACCTAATGCCTCTGACTGAGGCCTTAGGCCTGGACAGGGGAACCGCAGCTCCCCAGGATCACTGACTCCGCCCCTGCCTAGACATAATGCCTCTGGCCAAGGCATTAGGCCTGGGCAGGGGATCCCCAGCTGCCCAAAATCGGTGCCTCCACCCCTGTCTAGACCTAACACCTCTGGCCAAGGCTTTAGGTCTGGGCAGGGGACCCCCAGGTGCCCAAGATCACTGGCTCCACCACTGCCTATACCTAATGCCTCTGGCCAAGGCATTAGGTCTCGGCCAGGGACCCCCACCTGCCCAAGATCGCTGATTCTGCCCCTTCTTTGACCTAATACCTCTGGCCAAGGCATTATGTCTCGACAGGGTATCCTGAGCTCCCCGTGGTGGCAGGGGACCCCCAGCTCCCCGCAGTCGCAGGCTCCGCCCCTTCCCAGGCCTAATGCCTCTGGCCAAGGCATTAGGCCTTGACAGGGGACCCCCAGCTCCCGTGATCTCCCGCTCTGCCCGTGCCTAGACCTAATGCCTCTGACAGAGGCCTTAGTCCTGGGCAGGGTACTCCCAGCTCCCCGCGGTTGCAGGCTCCACCCCTGCCTAGGCCTAATGCCTCTGGCCAAGTTGTTAGGCCTGGGCAGGGAATCCCCAGCTCCCTAGGATCTCTGATTCCGCCCCTGCCTCGAGCTAATGCCTCTGGCCAAGGCATTAGTCCTGGGCAGGGGACCCCCAGCTGCCCATGATCGCTGACTCCACCCCTGCTCCCCGTGATGGCTGGTTCTGCCCATGCCCATGCCTAACGCCTCTTGCCTAACCCCCAGCTCTGTACAATCATTGGCTCCACCCCTGCCTAGACCTAACGCCTCTGGCCCATTCATTAGGCCTGGGCAGGGAACCACCAGCTCCCCTCGATCTCCCGCTCTGCCCTTGCCTAGACCTAATGCCTCTGGCCAAGGCATTAGGTCGGCACAGGGGACCCCTAACTCCCTGCTATTGTAGGCTCCACTGCTGTCCACGCCTACCATCTTTGGCCAAGGCTTTTGGCCTGGTCAAGGGACCCCTAGCTCCCCGGACTGCCAGCTCCACCCCTGCCCAGCTCCCATTGCCAGCTCTACCCCTGCTCCCGCTATCACTGGCCAGGGCAGCAAAGGCGCCTGGTTCTCTGATCATGGCTGGGGGGCAGGGCAAAGGCGGCCCTGCCCCAGCCCTCCGGCTCTTAGCTCGCCCCTGGGTTCCCGATGACCGTCAGTGGCAGGGGGCTTCTTTCGTCCTTTCCCTTTCGCCTCCCAGCATTGTGCCTACATATGCAAATTAACCACCATCTTTGTTGGCGGTTAACCGCCACGTTAGTTAGCAGTTACTTTGCATATCACCCTGATTAGCCAATGGGAAGCATAGCAAAGTTACAGTTAATTACCATGTTTCTCTATTATTAGATAGGACTAGAGGCCCAGTGCACAGATTTGTGCATCAGTGTCATCCATCTGCCTGGCCTGCACTCTCTCGCAATCTGGGATTCTTGGAGGATGTTGGATAGCTGGTTTAAGCCCAATCCCCGCAGAACCAATCTAGACAGGAGGGAGCCCGATCCTATGCATTGAGTGTCTGCCCCCTGGTGGTCAGTGTGCATCACAGCCACCAGGCGTCTGGTCATCTGGTTGCTTAGGCTTTTATATATATAGGTGGTTTCACAGCCTCAAGTGATCAGATAGCCTTAGAAGTAAATAAGGGGGAGAGATTCGAAGGTAAATTTTGGAGGCTGCAGATTAGGTGTAGGCTGCACACCAGCTCCTGGCCCCAAACCAGATTCACACCTAAATTCCAGAGCAATCAACCTGAGCAACCAACTGAAGGCTACCTGGGCTGAAATATTAAAAGCAAGGATTACAGAAGACACCACATGGAGACTGGTAAGAATGGCAGAAGCCCAGAAAGGGATAGCACCTGTATGCAGGTGCTGCATTGGCTGAGAAGCTGGAGGGGTATGGTGGCTGCAAAACTCTCTCCCCCTAAAAGTGTAGGGTCTCAATCTAACTCAGGTATTATCCCCAAGTAAGAGCAACAGAGATGGGC
>NW_006295593.1:2618-7451 GCF_000327345.1 Myotis davidii | reverse complement strand
AAGACACACAGATCAGCAAACAATTTCCAGGAATAGACAAAAGTATCTGATTAACTCATCAATAGATTTCCCAGTGTAGGCAGAGTAACTGATTAGCTCATCAATAGATTTCCCAGTGTAGGCAGAGTATCTGATTAGCTCATCAATAGATTTCTGGGAGTATCTGATTAACAATAATCAACAAGGATCTACATAAGTGTCTCAGGAATTAAGGGAACTAAGGTGGGGATGCTTCAGCTATTATTACCTAAATTAACTGGGTGGTTCCTGGGTGGTGCACAGTCCTGACCTTTGCTAGGACTTTCAAGGGCTACTAGCTATTGGGGGGTCTCTGTCTAAATTCAGCTAGTGAAGACAATGAATGGACTCTGGCAAGAGTGCTAGCTCCAAATAGGTAGCTCTAAGCTGGTTACACAAATTGTCTGACAGCAACTCAAACAGAACCCCACCCAAGCGGACCTAGAATCAACATAACCAGTGGTGGGCTTCAGACCACTCCAGAGCTTGACCCAACTGGGAACACAAGTGGCACACCCAAATAAGAATTCTGGCAGGCAGAAGACCCTCCTGGGAACAACTCCTCCTTGGGTGGCAGCCCCAGCATAGCATCCCAAACATAGTGATTGAGGTTTATCCTTATAGTCACCCAGCCTGATGGGTTAACTCCACCCACAAAAGAACCAACAGCGTTCAAGACACAACTACAACAAGGGGTGCTCATAAACCACAAGAATGATTCCTAGAACACTGAGTTCAGGTGATCTGAATGATTGGTGCCACTGAGCCCAAAAAGACTCCTTCATCATAAATCCATCATAACAAATTTGGTAGTCATAGAACTCCCTAAGAAAGAGAGAAAACATGGGGAGACAAAGACAAATACCCTAAAAAAAAGAACAAGGGGAATATCCAGGAAAGGAATTAAATAAAATGAAAGCAACCAAAATAATGGGTACAGGGTTGAAAACAATGGTTAAAAGAATGCTCAAGTACCTTAGGGGAAGAATGGATGATCGCAGTGAGAACTTAAACAAATAGATAGTAAGCATTAAGAAACACAGACATCATAAAAAAGAACCAGTCAGAAATGAAGAATACACTAGAAGGAATCAAGAGCAGGTTACATGAAGCAGAGGTGCGAATCGGCCAATTAGAGGACAAGACAACAGCAAGCACCCAAGCAAAGCATGTAAAAGAAAAGAGAATTGAACAAAATGAGGAAAGTCTAAGGGACCTCTGGGGCAATATCAAGGGTAACAACATCCTCATCATAAGGGTGCTACAATGCAAAGAAAGTGAGCAAGGGATAGAGAACCTGTTTAAAGAAATAAGGGCTGAAAACTTCCCTAAGGTGGTGAAGAAAAAAGTCACTCAAGTTCAAAAAGCCCAGAGAGTCCCAATCAAGATGAATCCAAAGACACCTATTCAAAGATACATTATATTAAAACTAGGGCCCCAATGCACGAATTCATGCACCTTGAAAGGAACTGTGGGCTGTGAGGCTGCGGTGGGCACAGGTGTGGGTCTCGGCTCATCCCTCCAGCCCTGTCCCAGAGCCTCCCGCTGTAGCTCCAGGTCCCCTGTCTGTGGCAGCCCTGCTCCAGCCGCCACCACTCCCATGTGCTGACAGCGCCGACCTGCTCTCACCCGCTGATGGTGCGGAGCGGTTGGGGATGGTGCCAGCAGCAGGTGTGAGTGGGGCTGGCACTGGCAGTTAATGCGAGCGGTAGTTCTGGCGCTGGCAGCGATTGCAAGGAAGGCCATCGCCGGCAGTGGTTGTGAGCAGCAGCTGCTGGCCCTGATTGCCTCTCAGGAGCAGCGGGAGATGGAGAAGCCCTGAGGGGAGACTGGGGCTGGCAGCCACCATTTGCACCTGGTGATGGCGCCAAGTGATTGGGGATGGTGCTGGGCGCTGGCAGCAGGTGCGAGTGGCCACTTCAACACTGGTAGCAGGTGTAAGTGGGGCTGGCACTGGCAGCAACTGACAGTACCGCATGGGTCCGTGGCCTGCAGGAGCAAAGAATTTTCAGTAACCAACAGAGGCCTGCCCTGATGACAGTAACCAGTGCCCCACCTTGGTCTAGTGCCCCCGCTCACCTGCTCCACCATCCCACTGTGGCCAATGCCCGCCATGTTCTGTGCTCTGCCACCTGCTGCCGGCGGCTGCCATGTTCCGCATGCGTCCCCTGGTGGCTAGCACAGGTCATAGTGACCAGTTGTTCAGTGGTTCGGTTGTTCCAACGTTCAGTTAATTTGAAAATTAGGGTTTTATATATATAGATGACAAAGGTTAAAGACAGAATGTTAAATGCACCAAAGAAGAGACAGTTATTTATCTACAATGGAGTTCTTATAAGTCTGTCAGTTGATTTCTCAGCAGAAACCCTATAGGCCAGAAGAGATTGGCATGAAGTATTCAAAATGATGAGAACAAAGACCTGCAACCAAGACTACTCTATCCAGCAATCATACTCGGCCCATCCTCCACACCCCAACCTGGCCCCTCCCACTGAGGACCCAGTCCCTTGTCTGCTGGCAGCCCTGTTCCCACCACTGCTCTCACACGCTGATAGCGCCTGCCCCATTTCCACATGCTGACGGCGTGGAGCAATAGGGCCAGCACCAATAGCAGTTGCATGTGGGGCTGGTGCCAGCAGCTGCTGCCCTGATCACCCCTCAGGAGCAAGGGAAGGTGGAGAAGCCTTCTGGTGGCAATCAGGTCTGGCAGCCACCACTGATGGTGCCGAGTGATCAGGACTGGTGCCGGGCACTGGCTGCAGGTGCGAAAGGGGATGGTGACGACATCAGGTGCGAGAGGTGACTGCCGGCCCTGATCACCCCTCAGGAGCAGGGGGAGGTGGAGAAGCCCTAAAGGGTTATCACGGCCAATAGCCACCACTCATACCTGATGACAGTGCTGAGCGACCAGGGCCAGCGCCAGGCGCTGGCAGCAGATGTGAGTGGAGGGTGTGGTACCAGCAGCAGGTGGGAGTGCTGGGTGGGACTGCAGCACGCAGGAGAAAAGAATTTTCAGTAACCACCAGAGGCTCAGCCCGATCGGCACTCTGCCTTGGTCTGGTGGCCCTGCTCACCTGCTCCCCCATCCCACTGCGGCTGATGCTGCCATGATACACACATGCCCCCTGTGGTCAGGGCATGTCATAGCGACTGGTTGGTTGGTTGTTCCACCATTCAGTCTATTTGCATATTTGGGAGATATATATATATATATATTGAGAGAGAGAGAGAGAAATAAAAAGCTTCCCAGACCCCCCCCCTCCATAAATAAAATCTAACAAATTTAATTAACACCAAACCAGTATTGTAAGAAATGTTACAGGGCGGTTACTTTAAGAAACAGAAGAGAGAGAAAGAGAGAGGAAGACAGTAGTAAAGAAAGACATGGCAATTTATAGTTTCCTATCAATAATAACATTACATTTAAATGGATTAAATGCTCCAGTCAAAATACATAGGGCAACTAAATGCATAAGAAAATATTGAGAAAAATATGACATACATATATATTGAACAAGATACCACATCAGAACAAAAGATTCGCACACACTAAAAGTGAAGGGATGAGAAAGAAAAGTTCCATGCAAATGGGCATGACATAAAAGCAGGGGGAGCAATACTTACATCTGACAAAATAGATCAAGGGTTATAACAAGAGACAAAGAAGATCACTACATACCACTAAAGGAATTGATCCAACAAAAGGATTTAATAAACCTTGTAAACATATATGCATCCAATATGGGAGCACCTAAATATATAAAGATGATCTTGATGGGTTTTAAGAGAGAGATCACCACCAATACAGACATAGTAAGAGATTATAACACACACTGTCTCAGTGGCTAGATCGAGCAGACGAATAATCAACAAGGAAAAAAAGCAACCTCAAATGACAAGCTAGATCAGATGGATTTAATTGATACTTACAAAACATTTCATCCCAAAGTTGCAGAATATACATTCTTCTATAGTGCACATGGAACATTCCCAAAGATAGACCACATGTAAGGACACAAACTACTTCTTAAGAAGTTCAAAAAAATTGAAATCATACCAAGCATCTTCTCTGATCATAATAGAATGAAAGTAGAAATCAGCTACAATAAAACAACTGAAAAATATTCAAATACATGGAGGCCTAAAAGCATGTTATGAAACAATGAATGGGTTACCAATGAAATAAAGGAAGACATAAAAAATGCTCTGGAAATGAAAATGAATATGCAACCACCCCAAATCTATGGGAAACAGTGAAATAGTCCTGAGAGGGCATTACAGGCTTGCCTAAAGAAGCAAGAATAATCTCAAATAAACAATCTAAACCACACCTATAAGAACTAGAAAAAGCACAACACAAATGCCCAGAGTAAGTAGAAGGAAGGAAATGATGAAGGTCAACGTAGAAATAAATGCCATAGAGAATTAAAAACAATACAAAAAACCAATGAAGCCAAGAGCTGTTTCTTTGAAAAGCTAAGCAAGAGTGACAAACCTTTAACTAGACTTCTGAAGAAAAAAAAGGAGACAGGACACAAGTAAATAGAATCAGAGATGAAGGAAGTGATATAACAGCAGATACCACAGAAATACAAAGGATCTTAAGAAAATATTGTGAACAATTCTATGCCAACAAATTGGACAACCTAGGCGAAATGGTTAAATTTCTAGAAAAATACAATATTCCAAAACTGAGTCAGGAAGATTCAGAAAACCTGAATAGACTGATTATAACTAATGAAATTGAAGCAGTAATTAACATATCCCAGTAATCCAAAGTCCTGGACCTGTGATGACTTCACAGGCAAATTTTCC
>NW_006295593.1:0-825 GCF_000327345.1 Myotis davidii | reverse complement strand
TTCTCTACATTCATCTTCCTCATGGATGAACTCCAGGATGTTCAACTCACAGAGATCAAACCACTTCTAAATGATAAGAATGGTACACGAAACTTCCAGGACTTTGACTGTCAGGAACATGATATAGAAACTCCTCATGGTATGGTCCACGTCACTATAAGAGGCCTACCGAAGGGAAACAGACCAGTTATTCTGACATATCATGACATTGGCCTCAATCATAAATCCTGCTTCAATGCGTTCTTTAACTTTGAAGATATGCAAGAGATCACTCAGCACTTTGCTGTCTGTCATGTGGATGCCCCAGGCCAACAGGAAGGTGCACCCTCTTTCCCAACAGGGTACCAGTACCCCACAGTGGATGAGCTCGCTGAAATGCTTCCTCCTGTTCTTACTTAAGTGTGAAAAGCATCATTGGGATTGGAGTTGGAGCTGGAGCTTACATCCTCAGCAAATTTGCACTCAATTATCCAGAGCTTGTGGAAGGCCCTGTGCTCATTAACGTTGACCCTTGTGCTAAAGGCTGGATTGACTGGGCAGCTTCCAAAATCTCAGGCTTGACAACCAATGTTGTGGACATTATTTTGGCTCATCACTTTGGGCAGGAAGAGCTGCAGGCCAACCTGGACCTGATTCAAACCTACAGACTCCATATTGCCCAAGATATTAACCAAGAAAACCTACAGCTCTTCCTGTGTTCTTATAACGGACGCAGAGATCTGGAGATTGAAAGACCCATGCTGGGCCAAAATGATAACAAATCAAAGACTTTAAAGCGTTCCACTTTATTGATGGTAGGGGACAGTTCACCTGCAGTTGAGGCTG
>NW_006295592.1:0-244 GCF_000327345.1 Myotis davidii | reverse complement strand
CTCACACTCAGAGAATCACCTTCTACCAGGAGCACTGCTGGACAAGTCTTCTATTTTTTAAAATACTTTTATTGATTTCAGAGAGGAAGGGTGAGGAAGGGCGACAAAAATTATCAATGATGAGAGAGAATCATTAATCAGCTGCCTCCTGCACGCCCCACACTGGAGATTGCCCCACACTGGGGATGGAACCCACAACCAGGACACATGTCCTGACTGGGAATCGAACTGCAACCTCCTGGGG
>NW_006295591.1:15268-15695 GCF_000327345.1 Myotis davidii | reverse complement strand
CGCTGCCAGGAGCCAGCGCAGGGAGCTGTGTGGTCCTCTGTGAGCTGCTTGGGGCCCTGTTTGTGTCTGTGTTTAGACACAGGGACTGAGTGTTGCTCTGTCTCCCTTGTCAGGGCCTCAGGGCGGCCATATCTGAGGGTGACGCTCTGAGAGGTGACTTGTGTCCAACAGGAGAGGAACCTGGCCCAGCTGTGAGCTCTGGGTCAGCTCTGGGTCAGCACTGAGGCCTCGTGTGTCCGACCAGTTCCCGTGGGGGCTGCTTCTCCTTCTTCTGAAGTCCAATATCTAACAGCATCCACCACCCCATCCACAAGTAACGCACATGAGGCAACAACGTGGAAAAGAAGAAATGCGAATGTCAAACAAGTATATTTGTAATGAACACACGTGAACAAGAATGAGAACGTGGAATAAGAGAAATAGAAAC
>NW_006295591.1:12851-13321 GCF_000327345.1 Myotis davidii | reverse complement strand
CAAAGGCCTCGCCCTGAGGACGGACCCAGGAGACTGTGGACCTCAGACCTGCTGAGTCCTGAGCGCCCCCCGCGGGATGGAGGCGGCTCCTGCAGCCACACCTTCCGGCGCCAAGAGGGGGCAGCAAAGGTCATGTTCACCCCAAAGGTCTCGCCTCCCAGCGCCCAACAACAAGGCTCTAAAGTGGGGGTGTGATTTGTTTTCTCTATAATGTTTGCGTGTTGTCCCCATAATTGAAATGCATTCTCCCTGAGTGTGAGCCTCAGGGCACTGACCCCACAGGCACCCATTTCGCAGGACCCTGCGCGTTCCGAGCTGTGTGTGCGGCCATGGCCTCTCCCTCTGGGATCAGGACAGTTGGTCAGTGCGGCTCCTTTTCTCACTGAAAACTGTGCTCAGCAGGAGGGAGCCCCTCCCTCTCTCTCAGAAAGAGGGGGCTCCCCGGGAGCCAGAGCTGGTGGCCTTGCCGA
>NW_006295591.1:9618-11554 GCF_000327345.1 Myotis davidii | reverse complement strand
GGCGAGGAAGCGAGCGCTGTGGCCGCAGCCCGCCCTGCTCTGTCCTGTCTTTATTGACGCCGAAGGTGTCATCACCTCCCAACAGGCACCTGAGGGACACTCACATGAGATGACACACACGCACACATACGCACACACTGTGTATATATATGTTCTGGTTAATTCTCACGGGAGGATGTTTTCCGGTGATTTCTCCAGCGCAGAGAGGGAGGAGGAGCGGGAGAGACAGAAGGAGGAGGTGGAGAGAGGGAGAAAGGAGGATCAGGAGAGGGCGGGAGGCCCCAGGAAGGAGAGACCCGGGACTGGTGCCTCCCGCGGGGAAGAGTCTGTGCCCAGGGTGGCCCTTGCTCAGGACCAACCTCCCAGGACTCTGTTGCCCCAGGGCGGTGCTCTAGTCGCTGGGCGCCCCGTCAGGGCAGCAGCCTGTGTCAGGGGACTGTTCCCCAGGCTCTCTGACCATCAGCCTGTCAGCCGCAACCCCGGGTTGGGGGTCAGATGGTGGGGCCCCACCCCACCCCCCACAGTGCACCGGCTCCCAGACAGGCTCCCCCAGGAGAAGCCCCCCCCCCATCAGGGTGCAGGAGGCCAGCGGGAGAGGCGTCTCTCTCCCTCACTCTCTCCTGCCCTCTCTCTAAAGAGTAGCCCCTCCCTTCCCGCCCAGCTCAGTGCCTGCCCCTCAGAGCCTGGCTGTGGGCACAGGGCGGCCCTGGGAGGCTGTGCCCTCACACACCCGCCTGGCTCAGCCCTCACCTCCTCAGGCCGCACATGCCCTCAGGGTGCCCCCTCCCCTCCTGCTGGCAGTGCGCCTCTTCCTCCCCTTTGCAGTCATTAGTTAAATCTTTTAATTAAAATGTTCTCCATTTCTACACACTTCCACTCACTGTGCAGGTTTTTTGGTTTTGTTTTTCCAAAGATGATTCAACACTGTCCCCGCCCACTGGTTCTCCTGTGATGGGTTTGCCCGCCCCTCCCACAGGTGGGCCTCCCTCCCCTGGGACCTGTGACCAGCTCTGGGGACAAGAACAGGATGGAGGTGACAGAGCCTGACTTCTGTGGTTCTGACATGAGGTGCCTGTGGGTCTGACATGAGGGGCCTGTGGGTCTGACCTGTGACCTTGGCCCTCGCCCCCTGGAGCCAAGGGCCCAGCTGGGAGCAGCACCCACCTCACAGCCCAGAGACCTCCCAGCCTGCAGCCAGCACCAGCTGCTGCCCAGTCAGGGACCATCTAGAATGTTCTGGCCCGGCTGGGCCTCCAATGATCCTGTCCTACCCCATGTCACATGGAGCACAAGGGGGGCCGCTGAGTGCAGTCAGCCCGCAGAACAGGAGGAGGAAAGGCTGTGACTGTGGGATTGTGGTTTCCGGGCCACAGATGCTGGGAGCACAGCACATAGGAGTCACTGCTGTGCGCGTTCCCATCATTCCCTGTCCTTCCTGTCACACTGTGCACATCAGGAGAGCTGGGGTTTTCCGTTGTGTCTTTGCTTTAAAGATGTTTAGAGAGAGAGGACGGGAGAGGGAGAGGGAGATAGAAACATGGATCGGTTGCTTTTGCAAGCCTCCTACTGGGGCTCAAGCCAGAAACCATGGTATGTGCCCTAATGGGGAATGGAACCTGGGACTGCTTGGTGCATGGCGCCCCCTCACCCATGAGCACACCGGCCAGGCTGGAGAGAGGGTGTTCTGTTTCCATTACACAAGGAGCAGGCCGACAGGAAGCCTGGCACTGAGGCCTCACTACATATTAGGGATGGATGGATGAGTAGATGGGTGGATGGATGGATGGATGGATGGGTGGATGGAAGGGTGGATGGATAGATGGGTGGGTAGGTGGATGGATGGATGGGTGGATGGATGGTTAGATGGATGGATGGATGGATGGATGGATGAGTGGATGGATGGATAGATGGGTGGTGGATTGATAGATGGGTGGAT
>NW_006295591.1:4859-9580 GCF_000327345.1 Myotis davidii | reverse complement strand
ACTGCCTTCATTTAATGATGGATGGATGGTTGGATGGATGGATGGATGGATGGATGGATGGATGGATGGACTGACAGGTAGATAGATGGGTGGGTGGGTAGATGGATGGGTGGATGGGTGGATGCATGGATGGGTGGGTGTATGGATGGATGGATGGATGCTGGGAACAGCCCCTTAGAGCTGACCTGAGACAGGATGGAGCATGGACTGTCTGCACGGAGAGTCTGGGATGTCTCCGAAGAGGACGGGAGACATCCATCCACCCATCTATCAATCCACCACCCATCTATCCATCCATCCACTCATCCATCCATTCATCCATCCACCCATCCATCCATCTAACCATCCATCCACCCATCCATCCATCAATCCATCCATCCATCCATTCACCCATCTATCAATCCACCCACACATCTATCCATCCATCTACCCATCCAATCCAATATCTACCAGCCGCTGTAGGGTTATTGGTAATTTGGCAATCAACCAGATGGTTTTGATGAGCAGCTGAACAATGGGCAGGAAAAGGTGCCTATGCTCCCTGCGGTCGGGTCTAAGTGCCGAGTCAAAGCTGTTCTCTGGGGAGAACTGAAACCTACGGCTGCATCACGTCCCCCCTCCTCCATTCATTGCACAATCACACACCATTCCCAAGTGGGCACCGTCCTCAGGGCTCCCCTGGTCCCAAGGTCAGGCTGACACCAGGATGGGCGCAGGCTGAGCCTCTCCACCGGGGCAGGAAGCTGGTCTCTCTCCTGAGGGAAATGCCACGGTCCTTCCTACGGAGGCCCCAGGGATGTTAAACATGGAGACTGTCCCAGGTGAGCTGTGCTAACGCTCTCAGACTCCGGGGAGTCCCTAATGTCCACACAACCCCACAGGGACCATGATGTGCTTCCTTAGTCACCCACACAGTCATGCTCTTTGTCCCTCACTAGAGAGTCACTAGCTCCCCTCCTCCTCCTCCTCCTCCTCCTCCTCCTCTTCCTCTGCCCATTTCTCTTTTTTGAGGATCTCCTCACAAAGAATTATTCCTGACACACAGACAGGATTTAGGGGAGAATAATTAGGACAGGAAGAGATACCCACAACATTCTTTAAAGTAGAGAAATAAACTAGGACAAATGGGAAACTGGGTGAAATAAGAAAGAGAAAATTTACATAATAGATGAGAAGCCTACGGAGCATGCCCAGAGCGAGAGGGAGACAAATGCTAATTGCCCAGTGGATGTTCCCAGGGTGAAGGTGGGGTCAACAACACCCACAGAACATTCCAGCACCCCAGCCGGCCCTGTTCATGTCTTATTTGGTCATTGACTGCCCCCATACAACTCACCATGACCTTGGTTTCTACACCACAGGTGAGTTATGTCAGCTTTTGTGAGAACGAAATGTCACAGTGGCAGCCTCTCTGCACCTGCTCTCTCTCCACATCAGGTCCCATCTTGTCCCACTGGTGCTTGTGGTTGTAGCGCGTTCACTCTCAGGGCTGTGAGGGTTCTAGTCTATGAACACACCACACTCGTTCTCCGCTACAGCTCATGTGTATTTGTCTCACATGCAGATTTTGCAAACTGTGCAGCTATGAATAAGTTCTTCATATGTTTTGCACACATATGTATGTGTGTCTATCGGGGATATAACCAGGAGTGGAAATGCTGGGGCGTTGGGTGAGCGAATGCTTGGGTAGTGAGGGCTGCCAAACCATTTTCAAAGTATTTGGAAAAACTTACTCTCCCACTAGGAATATACGAGAGATACAATGAGCCCAACTTCGTGCTAACAATTAACTTTGTCTGACTCTTTCATTTTTACTATCCTGGGAGGTGGGCACCAATGTCACATTGTGGCTGAACTTGAGTTCCCCTCTCACTAAATCTGTTGGGCAATTTTCATAAATGTATGGACCATGTAACCATCCTCAATAGGATGGAATGGATTCTTGTTCATGAGTGAGTGAGACTCTAGTAAGATGCCAGCATCCTTAACTAGTGGGACACTTTGGTTATTAGTGGATCTGTGGGCAGAGACCTGTGGAGTAAAAGAACGTGCTCTTTGCTCCCGGTGCCTGGCACTGAGCTCCTAAAAGCCTGGGCATCTCCTGACTGACAGGCGTCTTTGGGACGCTGATGAGATGGCTCTTGGCTGAGGGTCCTGGAGGCTTCAGGGTGGGGGCTGGTCTCCAGAAAGACCGAGCTGATCAGAGGGTTGGAAGGTTCAGGCCCTAGAAGGAGGCAAGAGCAGGAGGAGCCTGAAATGTATCTCTCCACACCACAGAGTCCTGTGTACAGGGACCCCTGGGCCTGCGGGACAATGACGGGTAACAGGTACCCTTTTGCTTTTAAATGGGGGACACCCAGATAATGAGACCATAACTCACACATGAGAATAATAACAGGCATAATATCTACAAAAGCAAAGAAGCAATAAACACTCAGAGGATGGGTGCTGGGGGCAGGTTCCTGGCTTGACCCAGGCTGACCTGCCCTAGGAAGGCATCGCTGTCCAGGGTCCTAGAGATGATGCATTAGGACATGTGACAAGGCCTGGGGGATGTGTGTCCCTGTGACCACAGGTCTCCGTGGGACAAGGTTCTACTGAGGGACAAGGTCAGAGGAGCAGAGAGGTGACCCAGCCGAGGAGTGACCATGTCAAAGCCCACGATGCACTGAGCACCACCTGGGCACAGGCCCCGACCACGCCCCATCCTCAGAGCCCTTCCTGTCCCCACTGGGGACAAGGTCCTGCATGGCAAACACATGAGCTCTGGAAAGTTCTTGATGTTTATTTCCCCTCAAAATTAGAATCTTCTCTTTTAATTTACCCACCAACCCTTCATGGCAAGAAATGAACAAAGTCACATCCAGAACCTCATTTCAATACGGAGCAGGAAGTTGCAGCCCAGAGCACCAGAGAGTAAAGACAGGGATGGGGAGGGCCCAGCCCACCTCTGCCCACAGGAAAGTGTGGGAAGCAGGGCTGGGCCAGTCCCCCAATCAGAGGTTCCTGAGTCAGGAACTGGTGTGGGGAAGCACGGGACGTGGTTGGAATGTCTATAGGGAGGATTCTGCGACAGGTGGGGGCCTCTGAGGGGACTTTGCCTAAGGCAGCAGCCCCTACCTGGACTTGTTGAAACAAGTCTATCCCCCGGTGTTCTGCTAGAATCTCTATGCTCAGTGTTTTGGACCCGACCTTGTAGAAGCAGGTGCTTTCTCAAGGATGCGCACCCTGCAGATTGTATCCGGAGATTAATTTCAGTTCAAGCGGTTATGACAATAAAAGCCAAAGGAGGCAGGTGAACAGGGTGACTTGGCAGTGACAGCCAAGCAGTGCCTTAGCCTCCCTTTCACAGAAAATGTGTGAGAGCCATCATTCATCCGTCGCTCAGGGTCTGCCAGTCACCCCAGCAAAGTAGGAGCCTGAACACATCTTCCATCACTCAGTCCCCACAAGGAAGCCGCCTCACGCTGTGGAGGACAAGCATCATGAACAGATTCAGGTCAGTGGCTGTAACTGGTGACATTCTCAGAGTTCACTTCATGCTCACAGGCTCCCACAGACTCCCCACCACCCAGTCCTTCCCTCTGCCCACCCCTCCCCACGGCAGGGTCTCACCTTTAGAAAGTGAGAGAGATACATCAGAGCCCTGGGTGCTGTCAGTGCCTGAGGGAGACACACCAGGACAGGGTCAGAGCCCCAGGGCAGGAGACTAAGGAGGAACTAAGGAGTATGGGGTCCACCATGGCTCCTGTCTGGACTGTCACAACAGAGCCCTGGGGGCTGTCACTGTCTGGGAGGAGGGGGGATACACCAGGAGAGGGTCAGAGCCCCAGGGCAGGAGACTAAGGAGGAACTAAGGGTATGGGGTCCCCCATGGCTCCTATCTGGACTGCCACAAGGTCTCAGGGGTCACCCGTCCATACTCACTGGCAGCCTGAGCATAGCTCCTGGAGGTCTGTGCTCAGCAGGGACCTGCCCTATGACCTGGGGCTGCTGGGCACGGGGTCTCCACCACGAGCATTATCAGGTGATAAGTGGGTCCCTCATTATCCCACGGGCCTCACTAAGGAGTAAGTGTGAGCACAGAGCCCCACAATGGCCATCACACGCGTGGGATGATGCTTCCTGCGAAAAAGGCAGAACAGACATCTACCTGGGCTTAAAGCCCCAGTGGGACAAGAAACTGAGATCCCACCCCTGCCCACCTGAGCGCCTCCTCTCCCACGTGTGGGGACTGGACCCACTGCCCTCCTGGAGGTCTGGGCTCAGCAGAGACTTGCCCTCTGACCTGGGGCTGCTGGACATGGGGTCTCCACCACCAGCATTATCAGGTGATAAGTGGGTCCCTCATTATCCCACGGGCCTCAGTAAGGAGTAAGTGTGTGCACAGAGCCCCACACTGGCCATCACACGCGTGAGGATGGTGCTTCCCGTGAATGAGGCAGACACACGTCTACCTGGGCTTGAACCCCCAGTGGGACAGACACTCAGACCCCACCCCTGCCCACCTGAGCGCCTCCTCCCCCACATCACAGCTCCAGCCACAGCTCCCAGCAGAACCAGGCCCCCAGCGATGCCCATGATGATGAAGATGAAGGTCTGAGAAGGCAGCTCTGGGAGGAGAAGGGAAGGGAGGGTGAGGGCCCTGACCCCAGGCCTCAGACCCAACCTCACTGAGGTCCCCCAGTGCCACTGCTGCCCTGACAACAGGAAAGGAGCCC
>NW_006295591.1:3539-4708 GCF_000327345.1 Myotis davidii | reverse complement strand
AGGCACCTGGAAGGCTCTCCTAATCTTTAGAAAGTTCTAGAATCAGAGAGACACAGCCCAGGGCAGGAGGCAGGTCTCTGACAGGAGAAAAGGTATTTGTGGTAGTGACATGGGTGGAGGCCACGTTACTCAGAAAAGCTGTGGTCAGGCCTCAGACACAGTGGGTGTGGGCAGCGACAAGGCCTGATAGAGAAGGACCCCGTGTGTCCCAGAGCCTCTGCAGGGTCCATGGGAACCGCTGATGGGCTATTTCTGGGGGGTCTCCCTGCACCCCAGGAGAGCCTGCACCCTAACTGTCCCTGAGATGAGGGGGGTCCCTCTGGTGCCTGTCCTAGACATCCAGGGAGCTCCCTCCCCGACCCCAAGGAGGGGCTTCTGACACTGACCCCCTGTCCTGTCTCCTTGTAGCAACCCCAGCCCCAGGATTGGGGGCAGCTCCAGGGTCCCTGGTACCTGCGCGCTGCAGGGTCTCCTTCCCTTTTTCCACGTAAATGAGTAGTGACTCCACACACAGGCCCTCCAGGTAGCTCCTCACACGCTCTGCCTCACCCTCCGCCTCCCACTTGCGCCCGGTGATCTGAGCCGCCAGGTCGGACGAGGTCCAGGAGTTCATGTCCTCGTTCAGGGTGATGTAGTCGGCGCCGTCGTAGGCCCACTGACTGTACCCGCGGAAGAGGCGCCCGTCGGGTCCCACATCGCAGCCACATGCACTGGAAGTCAAACAATTACCAGTTGGCCTCTGGAAATTCACAAATCAGCAATGAGGTTTACAATCCATTTTACATGATAAGTTACAGATTGTAACTTGAATTTATACTAATTAGAAGTAATTTTATTGCCCTGGCCAGTTTGGCTCAATGGGTAAAGCGTCTGTCTGGGGACTGGAGGGTCCCAGGTTCGATTCTGGTCAAGGGCATGTGCCCTCGGACCCGGACCCTCGGGGCGACCCCGGCCCGTCCGTGGGGAGGGGGGTCGTGACGGGCCCGGCGCGCGGCTCACCGTCCTCGCTCTGGTTGTAGTGGCCGCGGAGGATCTCTAGGTTCCCTCGGTAAGTCTGTGCGGCTGCCTTGAAGATCTGGGTCTGCTCCTCCCAATACCCGAGGTACACTCGCTCCACCCACGGCTGCTGCATCCACGGCGCCCCTGGCTCCGCCCTCGGACTCACAGCA
>NW_006295591.1:0-528 GCF_000327345.1 Myotis davidii | reverse complement strand
AAAGTGAATTTTCCCTGGACGAAGCCCCCGCCTAACCCGCACCAGCCCAAGAGACCCGCAGGAAGGGGATCCCCGGGGAGGGAGGGCTCCTTGCGGGGGGCCTTGTCCTGGCAAAGGGGGCTGGGCCCCGTGAGGGTAGCCTGGGGATGTCAGCTGAGCGCCCCCTTCCACCGACTGCCAGAAAGTTTATCATTATTATTATTTTTTTTTATTATTACTATTATTATCATTACCTTTAAGTTAAGAAATCCTGTCGTTTAAAGGAGACCGTTGTATTTCATTTTCCTTTTAAAAATATATTTTTACTGGTGTCAGAAAGGAAGGGGACAGAGGCAGAGAGAAACATCAAGGATGAGACAGAATCATTGATCCGCTGCCTCCTGCACGCCCCCCACTGGGGATCGAGCCCACAACCCGGACCTGTGCCCTTGACCACAATGGAACCCTGGACAGTTCAGTCCACAGGCCGAGGCTCCATCCCCTGAGTCACACCAGCCAGGGCAGAGACCATCTCTAAAGCTCCACTTG
>NW_006295590.1:0-541 GCF_000327345.1 Myotis davidii | reverse complement strand
ATATATATATATGAAGCCCAGTGCACAAAATGCGTGCATTAGTAGGGTCCCTAGTGGCTGCCAGTCAGGGCCTCCCTCCCTTTCCCCGGCCAGCCCCGCCCCCTTGTCCAACTCCCGGACAAACTCCCGGTCGCAGGGACAATTTGCATACTGCACTTTTATTGTATAGGATACCATCTCTTCTTTATCCATTCATTCATTGATGAATATTTAGGTTGTTTCCATATCTTGGCTATTGTAAATAATGCTGCATATCAATGGATATGTAGGTTGCTTCCATATTTTGGCTATCATAAATAATGCTGCAGTGAATGTAAGGGTGCATTCTTTTCCAATTAGTGCTTTGGATTTCTTCAGATAAATACGCAGAGGTGGAATTGCTGGGTCCATATGGCAGCTCTATCTTTAATTTTTTGAGGAACCACCATGCTGTTCCCCACAGTGGCTGTACCAATTTACAATCCCACCAACAGTGCACAAGGGTTCCTTTTTCTCCCTGTTGAACTATTTTATTTATTTATTTATTTATTTTTATTAATCC
>NW_006295589.1:0-255 GCF_000327345.1 Myotis davidii | reverse complement strand
TGCATATGTGTTTATCAGAGTGATATCCTCTTGTTGTATCGGTCCCTTTATTATTATGAAGTGGCCTTGCTTGTCTCTTGTTATCGCCTTCACTTTGAGGTCGATTTTGTCTGATATAAGTAGTGCTACTCCACCTTTTTTTTTTTTTCATTTCCATTTGCCTGAAAGATATTTTTCCATCTCTTTACTTACAGTCTGTCTGAGTCTCTTTTCCTGAGTTGAGTCTCTTGTGGACAGCATATATATGGTTCATGT
>NW_006295588.1:0-442 GCF_000327345.1 Myotis davidii | reverse complement strand
ATAAAAAGCTTCTGCACAGCAAAATACACCATCCATAAAACAACAAGAAAGCCTACTGCATGGGTGAACATATTTGCCAATGTTATTACCGATAAGGGTTTAATCTCCACCATTTACAGGGAACTCATACAACTTAACAAAAGGAAGATAAAAAAATCCAATAAAAAAATGGGAAAAGGACCTAAATAGACACTTTTCAAAAGAGGACATTCAGAAAGCCAAGAGACATAGGAAAACATGCTAAAAGTCACTAATCATCTGAGAGATGCAAATCAAAACAACAATGAGCTACCATCTCACACCTGTCAGAATGGCTATCATCAACAAATCAACAAATGACAAGTGCTGGAGAGGATGCCGAGAAAAAGGAACATTCGTTCACTGCTGGTGGGAATGCAGACCGGTGTACCCTCTGTGGAGAACAGTATGGAGTTTCCTCAAA
>NW_006295587.1:0-1114 GCF_000327345.1 Myotis davidii | reverse complement strand
AGGAATTCGCTTCCAGACAGCTGGGGAGACACGGGGCACATTTTCCTAAGCCCAGCCCCATTTCCCTCTTATCTACTACTGCTCCCTGAGACCCTTGGTTGGCCTAAGAGCTGTGAGAATCAGCGACTCAGCAATGAGTAGACTCATCAAACATGTTCTTGATTAGAGCCAGGATGAGGGTACAGCTGGCTTATGAATGATGTTCATTTGACCCCTTGATGTGAGACCCACCTCCTGTTGTCCATAAGGGGAAATGCTGTAGCTGCTGACACTCACATTCACTTACTTCATGTACTGCATTCCTTTCAGGTGATGACAGACCATGTGTACCATGGTGGTCCCAAAGGCTATAGCAAAGCTGAAAATTTCTTATCATCTAGCAATGCTGAAGGGTTGAACATCGTAGCACAGTGCATTTCTCACATGTTACCAACCTACCACACTGCCAGTCATATAAAGGTGTTTCACATTCAATTACCTACGGCACATAACACTTGATAATGATCGTAAGTGACTGCTATGTATTTAGTATACTACAATGTTATTGCTATTTTGGACTGTACTCTTTCTACTTATTAAAAATATGGTAGCTGTGGAACCATATGCTCTGTAAGCTGGCAACAGCCTCATGCATCCTGTGTTTACCATGTCTCTTCATTGTATAATTTTCTCTTGTGCTTGATTATATCTTGTGCTGTTTTGTACAGTCACATGCTGTACAGGTTTGTAGCCTATCAATAGGCTAAACCTTACAGCCTAGGTGTGTAACAGACTTTCCCACCTAGGTTTGCGTAAGTGCACTCTTTGATGTTCACACAATCACCTAACAACGCTTTTCTCAGAACATGTGCTCGTCATTGGGCAGGGCACAATTGTATTCTTGCAATTCTTGCTGGTGCAGGGCCACCCCCGGTTTAAGATCCAGGACCTGGTTGTGACTTGGAGATCTGATCCCCTCATCCTGCTGACCTTTGCCTCCCTCTCAGATCAGGGCAGTCTTGTAGAGCCCGGGACAGGGTACCTGGGAAGATGCACACACACACACACACACACAAAGAGGCTTCCTACAACTATTTCCCTAGTGCAAAACTCTGTCATTTAAATCTATTCCAAC
>NW_006295586.1:0-362 GCF_000327345.1 Myotis davidii | reverse complement strand
GGAAGGTTGTATTTTTCTAGGACTATGTCCATTCCCTCCAGGTTATCTAATTTGTTGGAGTAGTGTTATTCATGGTAATTTTTAGCAATCATTTGTATTTCTGTGGGGTCTGTTGTTATTTTGCCTCTATCATTTCTGATTTTATTTATTTGGGTCCTCTCCCTTTTCTTCTTGGTGAGTCTGGCTAGGGTTTCATCAATCTTGTTTATCCTTTCAAAGAACCAGCTCTTGGTTACATTGATTTTATGTATTGTTTTCTTGGTCTCTATGTCATTTATTTCTGCTCTGATTTGTATTATCTCCTTCCTTCTGCTCACTCAGGCCTTTTCTTTTCTTTTTTTAAAATTGTTTTATTGCTTAAA
>NW_006295585.1:0-443 GCF_000327345.1 Myotis davidii | reverse complement strand
TAATCCACCCATCTACTGATGGGCACTTAGGCTTATAAATGAATTTGGCAATAAAAGCTTTTATTTCTGATTTTATTTATTTGTGTCCTCTCTCTTCGCTTCTTGAGGAGTCTGGCTCATCAATCTTGTTTATCATTTCAAAGAACCAGCTTTTGGTTTCATTGATTTTTTATTGTGTTTTTTTTTTCTCTTTGTCATTTATTTCTGCTCTAATCTTTATTATTTCCTTCCTTCGTTTGTTGTTGATTTTTCTTGTGTTTTGATGTAGGCCTGTAGTGCTATGAACTTCCCTCTCAGGACTGCATTCTCTGTGTTCCAGAGGTTTTGAGTTGTTGTGTGTTCATTTTCACTTGTTTCCAGGAAGTTTTTTATTCTTTTCTTGATCTTGTTCATAACCCATTCATTTAATGACATGCTATTTAGCCTCCATGTGTTCGAATGTT
>NW_006295584.1:0-1057 GCF_000327345.1 Myotis davidii | reverse complement strand
TACATATAAAGCTCTCTCTGGCGCCAATCGCACATGTGTGTTGCGATCTGTCATTGTTGATCATGAATTTGGTTGACACTTCTATTATAGAGAAAGGGCAAATAGCGATATTAAAACATTTCTTCTAATTAATTTCCTTTCAATGTGCACGAATTCTTGCACCAGGCCACTAGTGTTGAGTAAGAGTGGTGAAAGCAGACATCCCTGTCTTATTCTTGTTCTTAGGGGAAATGGTTTAGTTTTTGCCCATTGAGTACTATATTTGCTGTAGGTTTGTCATACATGCCTTTAATATGTTGAGATATGCTCCCTCAATTCCCACTTTGCTGACAGTTTTTATCAAAATGGGTGTTGAATTTTGTTGAATGCTTTTTCTGCATCTAGTCATATGATCCTGTGATTTTTATCTTTTCATTTATTTATGTGGTCTATTGATTTGAAAATATTGTAGCAGCCTTGCATCCCTGAAATAAATCCCACTTGGTCATGGTGTATGATTTTTTAAATATATGGCTGCATTTCATTTGCTGATATTTTGTTGAGGATTTGAGCATGGGTCTTCATCAGGGATGTTGGCCTATAATTCTCTTTCTCTGTAGTTTCTTTATTTGATTTTGGATTTAGAATTATTCTGGCAACATAGAAAGAGCTTTAAAGTCTACCATTCTCTTGGTTTTTTGGGAAAAGTTTGAAAAGTACAGGTATTAGTTCTTCTTTGAATGTTTGGTAAAACTACCCTGTGAAGCCATCTGGATCCAGGCATTTTTTTGTTGGGAGTTTCTTTATTAATACTTCTATTTCATCAGTTGTTATTGGCCTGTTCATGTTTTCTTTTTTTATTGCTGAAAGTATTACAAAGAGTATTATATAGGTCTCCTTTTCCCCCCACCCCTTGAAAATCCCCCAGCCTCCCCTACCACCCAGTGTCTTATGTCCATTCCTTATGCTTATATACATGCATAAAAGGCCTTCAGTTGATCTCTTACCCCCCCTTCCGCCCCCCAACCCTCCCCAGCCTTCTGGGTGTAGTTTGACAGTCTGTTCAAGGCTGCTCTGC
>NW_006295583.1:0-215 GCF_000327345.1 Myotis davidii | reverse complement strand
AGTTCACTGTCCCTCAGACCACTGGAGGGCCAGGCTATAGTTTTTTAAAAAAAGAACAAATTCCTATGCACACTGCACATATCTTATTTTGAAGTAAAAAAAACAAAACAGGAACAAATACAGTATTTGTATTTGCATGTGTCCCCAGGTTGTAGTTTGAGGACCCCTGCTCTAGGTCCATTCATACTGTCGTAAAAGTAAGATTTAATTCATTT
>NW_006295582.1:4417-6315 GCF_000327345.1 Myotis davidii | reverse complement strand
TTATTTCAGTTAATGTATGCTTAATATCTAGTTGTTCCTTTTTTCATGTCCTCAAGGGTCTCACTAAATTTATCAGCACTTTCTAGAAAATTCTTGAAAAACCTTATAACCATGCTTTTGAACTCTATATCCAGTAGTTTGCTTTCCTCCATTTCTGTCATTTGTGACCTGTTTCTTTGTCTCCGCATTTTGGCTGCTTCCCTGTGTTGGTAGAGTGGCTTTCTGTGCTAGGTGTTCTATAGGGCCCAGTGGCTCAGCCTCCCCAATTACCTGAGGTGGCCCCTCTTGGTGTACCACTTTGTGGGCTTTGTGCAGTCTTGCTGTAGTTAAACTCTAATTGTTGTTGGTATCACTGGGAGGAATTAACCTCCAGGCCAATTGGCTGTGGGAATCAGCTGTGTTTATGGTGGGATAACTTCTGTGCTGGAAATACCCTTCTGGGGCAGGAATTGCTTCAGTGGGGCTTTGGTGCTCACTGAGTCTGCCCCAAGTGTGTCCCTTATGGATCTGAGGAGTTGTAATCTGCAAGGTCGCACTCTGAACACTGGGTACACTGGCTCTTAGATCTAAGGAGGTGCTAATTTAGCCTCTACCCGAGGCTACCGGCAGGAGCTACAGAGAGATCTGCAGGTTCCTCTTCTTTGTTTGGGATTTGGAGGTGCCCAGATGAGGCCCAGCTGTGAAGCAATGCAAGCTGCTGTGGGGCCTTGGGCCTTCTTTTGGATGTTCTGGGTCTCTCTAACTCAGCTGCAGTTGGTTAGGTGATTTTAGATTGCAATGGGCCAAGGCATTTATATGCAAAAACCTCTGCGCACAGCTTGGGTGGTGCGGGGTCTCAGGGAATCAACAGAGCGAAGCAAACAGCTATGGCTGATCCTCAGCCCTGCCCTAAGTGTCCCCGCGTCTCACTGTCCCATGGTAATCGCTGCAAGCACCTCTGAAAAAAGGCCGCCCTCGAGTTCCGCCCACTGCAAGACAGTCCAGTTTCTCCCCGTATGAGTCTGGGTCCCCAGAGACTCATCCAGAACTGGAGTTCACAGGTATGGGGAACTTTAGACTCCCACTCGATTGAAAAAGACAACTGAGTCCTCAGTTTCCAGCCCTTTCCGCGTATACCTCTGTACCTCTACACTTTACTCCCGCATCTCCTGAGTATCAGTGTGCTTTTCTCTTTCCTTCTAGTTGTAGAATTTCCAGTTTGCCAGCCTTCCTGTGGTTCTGGATGATGTCTGGTTTGTCTTTTAGTTATATTTTTGAAATAGTTGTGCGAGGCAGCAATTTCAGGTGTTTAACTTATGCCGACATCTTAGTCTCTCCCTCCTCCAGTCAGTTTTAATGGGTGGCAGTACTGTATCCCATGCTACACAGTTCAGGGTGGGAATTTCCTAACAAACCTTTCTGATCAAAAAAAAAAAAAAACACACACATAAAAAACAGTGAAACTAGACCACCAACTTACACCGTACACCAGAATAAATTTAAAATGGATAGAAAAATTAAATGTAAGTTGTAAAACCATAAAAATTCTAGAACAATAGGAAAGAACATCTCTCATAGCAACATGTTTATGGGTACATCCCCTTGGGCAAAAGAAACTAAGGAGAAAATAAACAAATGGGAATAAAAAGCTAAATAAGTTTTTATCTCTCTCTTAATCTCCTTTACCTGTTTTATCTGTCTCCCATCCACTACCCCATCTGGTTACCACAAGTTTATTTCTTAAATATATGAGATTGCTTCAGAGTTGTTTTTGTTTGTTTGTTTGTCTTTTTTTTATTTTTTATTCCACATATAAATGAAATCATACGGAATTTGTCTTTCTCTCTCTGACTTACCTTATTTAGCATAATATCCCCAGGGTCCAAATAAGTTGTTTTAAATGGCAAGATTTCATTCTT
>NW_006295582.1:0-1246 GCF_000327345.1 Myotis davidii | reverse complement strand
GACCTGGATTGTGAGAGGGCACAGGCCAGGCGGAGGGACCACCACCAGTGCACAATCGGGGCCAGGGAGGGATGCGGGAGGTTGGCCAACCAGGGGGGGACAGCAGGAGGGTTTCAGGACGTGTCCAGCCCATCTTGCTCAGTTCTGATCAGTCAGACCCCAGCAGCAAGCTAACCTACTGGTTGGAGCATCTGCCCCCCGGTGGTCAGTGCATATCATACTGAGCAGTTGAGTGGCATTAGCATATCATTAACATATTACGCTTTTGGTTGAACGGCCAACTGGATGGCCAGACACTTAGCATATTAGGCTTTTATCATATAGGATAACTATGTATGGTGTCAGAAAGGCATGTGATTTTTTGGAGTGATCATTTAGTAAGTTTTATAATGGCTAATATTGGGGTATACCTGAAACAAATATAATATGTCAAATGTAATTGAAAAATAAAAGAATGACTTAAAAAAACAGAAGACCCTCAATTTTCCAAGGTTACACTGATTTTGTGCTATCTGTTCTATGAATTAAAAACCTGAGGCTCCCTAGCGGATGTGACTTGGTAGTTGAACCTATGAACCAGGAAACCACAGTTCAATTCCAGGTCAGAGCACATGCCTGGGGTGCAGGGGGCATACAGGAGTCAGTTGACAGAAGATTCTCTCTCAACACTTTTTTTTGTCTCTCTCTCCCTGTCCCTTCCTCTCTCTGAAATCAATAACAACAACAAAATAAACCCAAGGCTCTAACCCGATTTGACAAAAGCACAGGTAAGAAAGTACTCAACCTAGAACTAATCCCATTTCTGTCTTATTAAAACAATACCAGATATCCTTTTTGGGGGGCTTGAGGATCTTAAATATTTTTTCACAAACATTTCCCATGCTTCGTATTATTTTCTGGTATTTAAGATTATTTGGACTAAAGTATATAAAAACTCTATTGCCCAGACTTTTTGTGTCTTGCCATATTCTTCTATCTAGAGCAGGGGTGGGCAAACTTTTTGACTCGAGGGCAACAATGGGTTCTTAAACTGGACCAGAGGGCCGGAACAAAAGCATGGATGGAGTGTTTGTGTGAACTAATATAAATTCAAAGTAAACATCATTACATAAAAGAGCCGGATCTGGCCCATGGGCCGTAGTTTGCCCAGGGCTGATCTAGAAACACACAGTAAGTGTCACTGTCAGGGGATAAGGATGTTATCAGAGTAAATAGACACAAAGTAGCAATGCAATCTCCTCTCAAA
>NW_006295581.1:0-276 GCF_000327345.1 Myotis davidii | reverse complement strand
GTTAAGTTGTAGGAGTTCCCTGTAAATTTTAGAGAGTAAACGCTTATCTAAAATAGCATTGGCAAATATGTTCTCCCATGCAGTGGGCTTTCTTGTTGTTTTGTTGATGGTTTCTTTTGCTGTGCAGAAACTTTTTATTTTGATGTCATCCCTTTTGTTTATTTTCTCCTTAGTTTCCATTGTCCTAGGAGCAGTATTGGTAAAGACATTTCTATGACATATGTCTGATATTTTTCTGCCTGGGGATTCTTCTAAGATTTTTATGGTTTCTCATCT
>NW_006295580.1:922109-922811 GCF_000327345.1 Myotis davidii | reverse complement strand
TTGTGGGGACATGGCTCTCTCGGTTACTCCCTCACTCGCTCCCTTGGGGAGGCCGTGGCTCCCTGGGTTGCTCCCAGCATGGGGAGTACCAGGAATTCTGGGAGTAGTAGTTCTTATTGCAGCCCCAGTACCGGAAGCAGAAGCCCAGAGCACAGGGAGCACCAGGATTTCTGGGAATCATAGTTCTGGTGGCAGATGGATCTCCTAGACACTAGAGCTAAGTGAGCCTGGAGCAAGTTACTGTTGCAGTGGGGGACGGAGGGAAAGCAAAGGTGAGAGACATAAGTAAAATCAGAGTGTCTAAGAAAAATTAAAGGGGAGATATCCTAAAACTTCCAGGAAATCTCCACCAATGAAGCAAAGAAAAAAAATGCCTCTATTATTCTGTGAGCAACAAACCAAACTGGGTTGGGGTCTCAGACAATTCACTCATATGATTGCAAAGACAGACAGAAACTCTAGGATTGGAGAGGGCTCCCCTGAGGGCTGCCAGATTGGAGAGCGTGCAGGTCAGGCTGAAGGACTCCTCCCCACCCACCTCACGCCCCATGCATAATCTCCGTGTACTTGGCCCCTAGTGAAATTCAAAAAGCCTAGAATACCTAAGACAATCTAGAAAGTACTCATCTCAAAGAAATGCAATTCAAAACCATAAGGAGATATTATGCCCACTAGCACAGCTGAAATTAATTTCTAATGGAA
>NW_006295580.1:921258-922091 GCF_000327345.1 Myotis davidii | reverse complement strand
ACCAATGGACATAAGACACTGGGGGATAGGGGAGGCTAGGGGACTGTCTTGGCGGGGGAAAAAATGGACACATATGTAATATCCTTTGTAATAAATAATAAAATTAAAAAATAAAAATTAAAAAAAAAGTCAATCAAAAAAAAAAATTTTAAAAAGATCAGTTAACATTTTTTTCATCAGTGAATAATATTAAGAAAAATAGGCAAGCTACAAACTAAAACAAACAAACAAAAAGACTGGAAGAAATACTCATATATCCAAGAAATTAGATACTTAAAGTACAAGTCATATGACTCACTAATAATAAGGTAAACAAAAAATTATCTTATGACCCAGCAATTCTGCTTCTGGGGATATATTCAAAGAAACCCAAAACACTAATTTGAAAGGGTATATGAACCCTTACTTTCAATGCAGCATTACTTACAATAACCAAGATATGGAAGCAAACCAAATGCCCATCAATAAACAAGTGGATAAAAGGGTTGTGGGGCATGTCTACAATGGATATTTAATCCTCTATAAAAAAGAATGAAATTTTACCCTTTTCAACAGCATGGATGGACCTGGAAGGCATTATGCTCAGTGAAATAAGTCAATCAGAGAAAGACAAATTCTGTTTCATCTCACTTACATGTGGGATATGAAACAAAAAGCAATATACTTTGATTTTTTTAAAGAAATACCCTCGTTTTCCATTGCAAATCGTCATTGACATTTGTATCAACCAGATGTCTCTTTATTCTTAATTGTGGGCAGCCAGCAAATTCATCCTGGAAGATGGTTTTTGTTGTTAACTTCATTGACTTTTAAAGAGAGAAGGGAAGGGAGGG
>NW_006295580.1:912520-921158 GCF_000327345.1 Myotis davidii | reverse complement strand
TTCTCATTTCAAAGAAATGCAAATCAAAACCGCAATGAGATATTATGCCCACTAGCACAGCTGAAATTAAAGTCTATCGACACCAAATGTTGGTGAATGTGTGAAGCAATAAGGATCTTCATGCATCTCTGGAGGGAATGCCAATGGTGCAATAGCTATGGGGGGAAAAAAAGATCTTTTCTTATAATGTCAAGCATACACCCACCTAAGATAGAGTAATTGTTTTTTTAAAAAAATCCTAAGAAAATGAACAAAGGCCGACAAAAGGACTTGTAAGAGAAATTTCATAGTTCTCTTATTCATAGTAACCTCAAACTGAAAACAACAGAAATTTCCATCAAAAATAGAATAAAGAAAGTCATGGTATGTACATACAATGGGATAAATGTATCAATATTTTTTATTGATTTCAGTTCCCTCACTTGAGAAGGCTAAAGGCTAGTTCTTTCTATAACATCTCATTCCCTCTAAGGTAACTTTCCTCAAGCGGAACAGAGTAACCCAGATGGGAAAAAATAACCTATTGCCCCTTTTCCTGCAGTCTGGGCTAGCAAGATTTGTTGCCTGTTTGCTCACATGTTGCAGAGGCTATAAATCATAAAACAATACACAACCCCCAGAGAAGGCTGTCAATGCTGGCTCCAGACCAGGGCCTTAGGTATGGTCTCATGACCCCCATCCCCACACACAGGGCTTTTTGCAAAGCCCCCAAAAGGTCTGGATGTCCCATCCATATTTGGGGGACAAAGAAGCCAAAAAGATATAAAGGAAAAGCTTCCACCAGATTGCTTTGCTCAGAATTTGAGAGGCAACCTCCTCTGAGTCCACCAGCATAATACAGCTGTGTAACTCCATTTCTCTAAGTGTTGCTTGGTTTTTCTCCGGGTTTCTATAACAACTTACAACATAGAGATAATGCTGATAAATTTACTTTCCTAGTTCAATAGCTGTGAAGATTAAGTGAGATAAAGAATGTTAAAAGGCCCTTATGAGTGCTCAATAAATGTGCTATTCTCATTATTTTTATTACATAGGCTTTAAGCTCTTTGATAATAAAGATCTCTTGACTTTTGATTTTGCAGGGAACATATCAAAGTTCTGACTACATAACTGTATTCCACAATTGCCTTATTGATCAAATAAAAATGTTTTTATTAGTCAAATCTATAACATATAGGTTTTCAAAGCGTAATGAACCAGATGCCATTTATGTGAGGTGATTTTTGTATAATAAAAATTTAAATAAAACAATTTTTTTGGATATAATGAAAACAATTCAGTAAACCACGATTTCAACCAGTCTTCTACAAAGATATTATGTTGTCTCTTATGTAGACTATATGTAACCAGATATTACCTGTTTTTAGGGGAAAAAAATGATTTACATAAGTAAGTATATTTTTTAAAAACTAATAAACAAAAACATCAGTATGGTGATTACCAGAGGGAGGGGGCGTGGAGGAAGGTAGAAGAGCATAGAGAGGTGACTAGACTATGGGTGGTGGACACACAATACAATATACAGATGATGTATTATAGATTTAAACCTATTTAATTAACTAATGGAACTCTAAAACATTCAATAAAAATATATAAAATATTTTTAAAATACAATAAAGTGAAACAACTTTAGCCACCCAATTTTCCTTGAATTAAAAAAATAAATATTTGCTATGGCTAATATATTCAATTCCTCTGTCTACTTACTTGTCCTTTGTTGCCCTCATATTATCAAATTTTGAAAAAAAAATCCCTTTATGAACCCTGAAACCTAGAGATGCAATCATATTCCTTTCCTTTTCACTGCCAAGAATCCACATGTATGACTCCTATTGCTTCCCTATTCTCTATCTACTTAATCCTATGTAGTCTAACTATTGTCTCCCAGAAACTGTCAAAAATGCACTTTAAATACTCTATGCTTTTCTTTGTCATGTTTTATCTTAAGTCTCAAGCCACAAAAACCTTATATTACATAATATTTGAATTAAGATTTTAGCAGTGTTTCTTTGACTTTCACATGTCTCAGAATAACTTGGAAATTTAATTAAAAATTCCTATTTATGCCTAGCTGCTGTGGCTCAATGGTTGAGTGTTGATGCATGAACCAGGAGGTCAAGGTTGGGTTCCAAATCAGGGCATATGCCCGGGTCTAGGGGGCGTGCAGGAGGCAGCTGACTGGTGATTCTCTCTCATCACTCTCTCCCTCTCTCTCCGCTCCCTGAAATCAATAAAAACATATAAAATAAAAAATCTGATTTATGAAACCCTAATTCCAGAGATTCTGATTCAGTGGGACTGTGGTAGGGGTCAGGAATCTAAATTTTTCACAAAAATCCAAAATACTTTTGAAGCATTGGAGTCTGCTCTTTGAAGAGACACCACTTTAAGAAAATTGAATAAAGCAGAAGAAAAATGAGAGCTTTTCGATCTTAAATGTTCCCTCCTCTTAGCTCCTTTGACACTTTTATTTTTTGTTTTCTTTTATTTCCAGTGTCCTCCTACTATTACTTGGTTATAGATGGCTAGATCTAAATATCCTCATTTTTATTTTATTTGAGTATTTTTCATATCCACAGATTGAACTATAATATTTATTCAGAGCTTTCAAAAGTCTGTATCCCTTGACTATTTTTCCCTAACTCATACATATTTTCAAGTGTCCCTTGGGTACTTACACATTCTAAGTTCATTAAATCAGTTTATTTCTGAAAATGGTGTTAGACTTCATCTTCTCTTTTTTTCTCCTTAGTCTATCATTTTTGGTTACCAATGCAGTTCATGTTCCTGTGAAAATATCACTGATAAGCTTTAAATGGGTTTTATTTGTTTCAGGATGGGAGAGACTGAGGAAAAGCAGTAGTCCTGAGATTACACAGAGTTTAGGTACATGGTCAACAATTGAGAGAAATTTGGAAACAAGAAAGAAAGATATATTCAGATGTTCATTTTCTGTAGAGATTTGAAAAATAGTGGCTTTGGGTGTTAGAAATCCAAATCTCTAAAATCACTTAGAAGACACCAAGAACCTATTACTATTGGCAAGAAAATAAAAATATGAATTCAGGTATTGCAGGGGAGCAAAGATACAATTTTTAGAAATAGAGCACAGATTGTATCAAAATGAAAGAAGGTAAAGTTTATTTACCCACACTGTGATCCATTCATCCAGTCAGTCGGTCAGTCAGTTATTAAAAATCTACTACTGCCAGGCCTTGTCAAATGGATTAGGGTTATAGCAGTGAACAAAAGAGTCCCTGCTTCAAAGAAGTTTAAATTCTAAAGAAGAAAGAAATTAACATGTAAATTATTATAATCCTTTTGTGATAGTGTTGTGAGTGTGTTGTCTACTAATGGGTTTGTACGTTGAAGGGAGGAAGGGTAAGGGCACTTTAGATAAGGTGTTCAGAGAAGGTGTCTTGATGATTGGGAAAAAGTTTCCAACTGAGAGTCATATGACAACCTAAGAGGAAGAGTCTTTGAGGCAAAGGAACAAAGGTATTACTTAGTGGCAAGACAGTGTGACCAAATTCAGAGTTGAGAATATGAGGAATCTGAAGAAGGCTGCCATGGCTGGGGCTTAATGAACAATGGCACAGAAATGGTAGTAAGTGGAGTAAAATAGGTACTTGGAAGATCGATCATGTGGGTCTTTATGGGCCACTTAGGTTATTGGATTTTATTCAGTGCAATGGAAAGCCATAGAAAATTTTAAGCAAAAAAGTGAAAATTACATTTATAAAAGATAACAGTGGATTCTACATGGAGAATGAACTGTAGAAATACAAGAGAGGATGCAGGTGAAACAGAAAATTATTGTAGAAGCCTAGAGGATTTCTTCGGTGGAGATGAGGAAAAGTGAACATATAGAAGATATATTTGGAAGTTAAATCTGATGAGATGTGAGAGATTAGCTTTGGGAAGGATTCAGATAGAGGGAAATTAAGGAAGACTTTTAGGTTTTTCACTTGACTAAATGGTGGTTATATAACGAATTGGAGACATTTGTAGAGAGAAAAATTTCAAAGGAAGTAAATTCTTCTGCGTTGTGTCTGTTGACTTAGAGAAGCCTAATAGACAGTCAAGTCTAGATGTTAGAGAAGAAATGGGATATGTAAGTCTGGAATTAAGTGGAGAAATATAGACTCCAGATTATTTGAAAGTCATCGATATTTAGAAGACTATCAGGGGAGTCAAGCCAACATAAGAAGTAGAGAAGAAGTAGGCACTGAGTCAGAGGTGTGATGCTGCACCAACCAAGAGAAAAAGTGTTTTAGGAAAAAGGGAGTAGTTTATTGTTTCAAAAGCTGCTTTAAGCCAGGGAGGTGCAAAACTCAAAGAAACAATTAGGTTTAGCTAATAAAGGTTATTGAAGACCTTTACAAAAACTACTTCTGGAATTTCATGTAAATGAAGGTGGAAATCCAATTGGTGTAGCTGAGAAGACAGTGGGAAATGAAGAAATGGAGTTGTGAATTATAAAAACTCTTTGAAGAAACTTTGATGAAAAATAAAAAATGTAATAATATGCACAATACTGAGATTGCAGCTGAGATACTATTTTTTAAATGTTCTGGTGGGAGAACTAAGATGGTGACATAGGTAAACGCAATACCACCTCCCACAACCACATCAAAATTACAAGTACAGAACAACCATCATTCAGCACCACCTGAAATCTGGCTGAATGGAAGTTCTACGGCTAGAGAAGTAAAGAAGTAAAGCACATTGAGACTGGTAGGAGGGGCGGAGGCGCTGAAGAGGCTGGTCCAATACCCACATGCAGTGTATTTTTAATCAGGAGGGACATCTCTGCTGCAGAGGCCTCCCATGAGAAGCAAGGAGCCCCAGTCCCACATCAAACCCACAACCCAGGGTTTCAGTGCTGAGAAGAGGCGCTCCTGTAACTTTGACCTGCAAAACCCAGCAGGGACTGTGGCAGAGTGACAAGGAGGCTACTGGAGACCCAGGCAGTCCCTCTTAAAGGGCTAGTGCACAGACTTACACAGACCCCCTCTGAGCTCCAGTGCTGGGGCAGCAGAGAGAGAGAGAGAGAGAGAAAGAGAATGGGGGGGGGGGCATCCAGGGACATACGGGGAGGAACTGGATGTCTGGCATTGGAGCAAGAACTCAGGAGTGGTTTTCTCCTAGACAGGGGTGCTCACAGGGGTCATTGTTCCTCTGCTGCAGAGGTTCTCAACCTGTGGGTCGCGACCCCTTTGGCGGTCAAACGACCCTTTCACAGGGGTCGCCTAAGACCATCCTGTATATCAGATATTTACATTATGATTCATAACAGCAGCAACATTACAGTTATGAAATAGCAACGAAAATAATTTTATGGTTGGGTCACAACATGAGGAACTGTATAAAAAGGGCCAGAAGGTTGAGAACCACTGCATGCTGAGACCTCTCTCATGGCAGAGCTAACTTGCAGTCTTTGAAGCTTAAAGTAGTGTATGAGGAAAACCAATTAATGTGGATATAATATTTTTTTCATGGCTACCTTTCAAGTTATCACCAATGCTCAGTACGTTTTGCTTTGGAGTAGTGCTGGTTATTTATAACCCTATTCATGTGCTCTATTAAAAAGAAAAACGTTTTTTACACATGAAAAATTGAGTCAAAAACATTATTCGACATTCAAGTGAACTACGAAAGATTTGGGAGGCCATTTATGTCAATCAACATTCTGAGTAAAAGTATAAAATTATTGACTGTAAGAGAGCCCAGACAGCACCTTCACCTTAAATCTATTCAGCTGAAATACAGCTATTTAATAAGGCAGTGATATAAATTTAAATTTTGAACTCTTAAGTATAATTTATAGCCCCCTATTTCTTATTCCTTGTTTCTAAGAAACAAATATGATACATGAAAAGAAAATTACATCTTGGACTTTCAGGTAGGATTTAAATTTGATTTATCCTTAATGAACATTGTGGCCTTCAGCAAACCACTTAATATTTCTGGGTTATAGTTTGCCTATATCCATCTATAAAGCATACACTTCAAACAGATGATCTCTAAGACCTTTAGCTACTTGATTTTTAGAACCTCTGAAAATTCAAGCTCCTTGAACAATGTACTATGCTGTAGAATTTTATTTACATGGAAAACAACATATGAAGTATATACAAAGGAACAAATTATTGACCAAATCAGTGAGGGTTACTGTTTTGCCCATTGAAATTACCATGGAAAAGCTAATGAGAATCATTGCACAAATTAAGTGAATAACGAACTAAGAGAAACTAAGAATAATTACCATTAAAGTAGTGTTGAGTGATAATCAATGTTTAATGGATTTTTCCTTTGCCCTACCAATATTAAGTATTATTTCAATAAACAGTTTTAAACACATATAAAAGCTAAGTAGAGCCAACTTAAAAATCTATTTGAAAGGTTGTAAGAGCCAACAAATAAGTTTTTAAAAAAAAAATAGAAAATATTTTATTTTAGGCATGGATTTATTTACCTTTCACAATTATACAATATCTCAGAGAAATTTTAAGATGTATATAACTTGCAATGGAAGTAAACCTAAGAAAAAAGGAACATCACATTAAGTAGTTAGCATAGTATGAGTCTATCCATTTTTTATATGATGCTTGAGAAGAAAAACTAGCCAAAGGACTGATTGAGTGCTCTCCACTACAGAGGTAGGTACTAAATATTAATGTCTATGGGGCACAAATAATCATGGTGTCAATATTTGCCTTGCCAGAAAAATGAATATCAGCTCTGTCTTTATTTATTGATCTCTCTCCTCTTATTTTGTCCTTTTTCATTGCATGGCATTCGTATTAACTTGAGAGGCAAAATAAATTTAAATCAAGTAATATATTTAAACTAGTGGCCCAGTGCATGAAATTCTTGCACAGGGGGGTTGGTGGTGTTCCTCAGCCTGGCCTGCACTCTCTACAAATAGGCAGTTTGACATCCCTCTCACAATCTTGGAACGCTGGCTCCTAACTGCTCACCTGCCTGCCTGCCTGCCTGCCTGATTGCCCATAACCACTCTGCCTGCCGCTCCCAACTGCCCACCCTGATGGCCTGCTTGCCCCCAATTGGTCCCCCTCTGGCCTGAACTTAGCATATTAGGCTTTTATTATATAGGATTAGTGGCCCAGTGCATGAAATTCTTGCACAGGGGGGTTGGTGGTGTTCCTCAGCCTGGCCTGCACTCTCTACAAATAGGCAGTTGGACATCCCTCTCACACAATCTTGGAATGCTGGCTCCTAACTGCTCACCTGCCTGCCTGCCTGCCTGCCTGATTGCCCATAACCACTCTGCCTGCCGGCCCCAACTGCCCACCCTGATGGCCTGCTCACCCCCAACTGGTCCCCCTCTGGCCTGATCATCCCAACTGTGCTCCCCTCCTGGCCTGATCACCCCTACCCACCTCTGCCTCAGCCCTGCCACCATGACTTTGTCTGGAAGGTCTTTCTGAAGGTCTCCTGGTCTAATTAGCATATTGTCCTTTTATTAGTATAGATAATATATTTCAATTCTGTCATCAAAAAGCCAACTCAAAGTGGATAGAAAAGGCAGTTAAGTTGTAGTATGTTTCATAACTCATGATGGCAGAAATGAATTTTCTAGATATTTTGTAGTACATTTATCCTGCTGCATTATTTTCACATGGGGTGTGATACAGGTGGCAGAGGCACATGGAGTAAAAAAACTGTCTGTATAATTTAGCCCCACTCTCTGTAGATGGTATGTGACTAGGGAATTGCTAGTTGAATGGTAATTTTACTGCAGTGCCTCTGCTGGATGTAATGAAGACAAGTTGCAGGAACAGTTTTTGAACTGGGGGGGGGTGAGAGGGGGCAGTGGGCGGAGGGTTATCAATACACACATAGAACTCACTAGTGGCCATGAGCAGGGAATTGGCAAGGAATTGGCTTTTTTTCATTTAGTAATATATGCTTATGGTTCCCCCTTAAATATCTGTGATAAACTCCACTTATACATGGTGTATAATTCTTTTTATACATTGTTAGATTCAATTTGCTAATATTTTATTGGGTATTTTGGCATCTAGATTCATAAGCAATGTTGCTCTGTAGTTTCTCTTACTTAGAATTTCTTGGCCTGGTGTTGGTATTAGATAATGCTGGTCTCATAACATGAGTCAAAAAAGCATTCCCCCGACATCTATCCTCTGAAAAAGACAATAGAAAATTGCTATGAATTTTTCTATAAACGTTTGGTAAATTTGTCAGTGAACTATCTGGACCTGGTGCTGTTTGTTTAGGAAGATTATTAATTATAGGTTCAATGTCTTTAAGAGATATAGGCTTACTAGGATTATCTGTTACATCTTGTGTTGACTTTGGCAAATTGTGTCGCTCAGATTTGGTCCATTCCATCTATGTTATCACTGATTGCAAGGTGTTTTTCTCATTTGGCTTCTTTCAGGATTTTTGTTTGTCTTTGATATTCTGTAGTTTAATAGTGGCATTAAAACAGGAATTTTGGGGTGTGAAAAAGACAGGTTTTAGAAAATTTTAGAAATTAAGGGGACCATGAAGGAAACATAGGGCTGCAGAGCAGCAGAAAGAATATTTCCATAGAATAGGGAAGCTGAAAAGCTGCAACAGGTACATTTCCATAGAATCAGGGAACTGG
>NW_006295580.1:912007-912359 GCF_000327345.1 Myotis davidii | reverse complement strand
GTTTGTCTTTGATATTCTGTAGTTTAATAGTGGTATTAAAACAGGAATTTGGGGGTGTGAAAAAGACAGCTTTTAGAAAATTTTAGAAATTAAGGGATCCATGAAGGAAACACAGGGCTGCAGAACAGCAGAAAGAATATTTCCATAGAATAGGGAAGCTGAAAAGCTGCAACAGGTACATTTCCATAGAATCAGGGAACTGGGAACAGCAAAAGGTCTATATTTACAAAATAAAGAGAAGGAATCCCTTCATCCAGAAGGAGAGGAAGAAAGCCCAGAAGGGAATAGAAATAAGGAAGGACAGGGGAAGAACCTTACATGTCCCCTGTGAGATTGACCTTTGAGTTCAGGA
>NW_006295580.1:902629-911923 GCF_000327345.1 Myotis davidii | reverse complement strand
CAAGGCACCAGGATCTGCAGCCTTTATAAGCCACAGGGAAAAGGAACTCGGTGGGACCCTTTCCCCCTCCCCACATGGGAGTCTGTACTTGTTCTTCAATAAATTTCAAACTTTGCTCTATCACCTCCTGTCCGTGGATTCATTCTTTGACTCTGGCGGACAAAGAATCCATGTTCCAGTCCAAAAATTTCATGTCAGTATCTTAGGTGTAGTTTTGTTTTGTTCTACATGTATCCCACTTGGTGTTCTCTGAGCTTTCTGGATCTGTGGTTTGGTACCTGAGATAACTTAAGGAATTCTCAGTCATATTCTGTTCCTTTATCTCTTTCTGCCTCTTCTGGTATTCCCATACATTATACTTTTAGAGTTGTTCCATACTCCTTGGGTTGTTTTTTTCAGCCTTTGTTTTTTTTTGTTGGTTTTATTTTTTGTTTGTTTTTGACATCCTTTCATCCACCATGCCCAGTCTATGAGTAAGCCTATGACAAGCCTTCTTCATTTCAGTTACAATGTTTCTTTTTTATATCAAGCTTTTCCTTTGCTTCTTTCTTAAGATGTGTGTCTCTGCTTACATTGTCCATCTGTTTTTGTATAGTGCCTACTTTATTATTAGAGCCCTTAATATATTAATGATAGTTGTTTTAAATTCCTGGTCTGATCATTCTAACATCCCTCCCATGTCTGATTCTGATATTTGCTCTGTTTCTTCAAATACTGTTTTTTGTTTGTTTGTTTTTGTTTTTATTTTTTGTCTTTCAGTATGTCTTGTAATGTATTCTTGATCGCTGGACATGTACTGGGTAAGACGAACTGCTGCAGCAAGAAGTGATTTTTCTCTGATATTTGCTGTGGGAATCCTGGAGATAAATCTCAGAATACTTGGGGGGCTGAGAGGCATGACTAGTTCTCCCTGAAGTCTTTTTCTTTTTAAAATAAATTTTTATTGGTTTCAGAGAGGAAAGGAGAAGGAGAGAGAGATAGAAACATCAATGATGAGAGAGAATCATTGATCGGCTGCCTCCTGCCCGTTCCCCACTGGGGATCGAGCCCGCAACCCAGGCACGTGCCCTTGTCCAGAATCGAACCTGGGACCCTTCAGTCAGCAGGCCGACGTTCTATCCACTGAGCCAAACTGGCTAGGGCCTCCCTGAAGTTTTTAATTCTCAGCATTTTCTGCACTGACCCTCTAGTAGTTCATCTATTCCAGTTCAGGTTTTTCTACCTGGCAGTGATTCCCATGGTGGTCCACACCCAGTCTCCTCTGGTAAGCCTTGCCTTCAGGCATTTGCCTGTGGGCCTGTATGTCTCTTCACTCTTGGGGCAGCAGTCCGCCCTGTGTCCTCTCCTGTCATGCATCCAACAAGAGGTTTTGTTTTGTTTTGTATTAGTTTGTTCAGCATTTTACTCCTTTTTAGTACAGAGTGGTAACTTCCAATTTAATACATGTGGAATTGGAAACCCAAAGTTCAGGATTATTTTTTTAGGATTTAATTTGTAATAAGCACTTGGGATAGGGTATACTTTTAAGCATGATATGTATTTGTTACCTAAAACATATCATAGTTAATACATTTGGATTATTTTTTTAGGATTTAATTTGTAATAAGCATTTGGAATAGGGTATACTTTTAAGCATATATTTAGTTACCTAATACATATCATAGTTAATACATATGGCATATCCTATATAATAAAAGCCTAATATGCAAATTGACCAAAAGGCGGAATGACCAGTCACTATGATGTGCACTGACTACCAGGGGGCAGACACTCAATGCCAGAGCTGCCCCCTGGTGGTCAGTGTGCTCCTACAGAGGGAGTGCCACTCAGCCAGAAGCCAGGCTCATTGCTGGTGAGCACAGCGGTGACATTGCTAGGAATGTCTGACTTTTAAGGATGTCTAAACCATCAATCGAACATCCCCCCCAGGGCTCCCAGACTGCAAAAGGGTGCAGGTTGGGCTGAGGGACGCCCTCCCCCCGCCCCCCTGAGTGCATGAATCTTGTGCACCAGGCCTCTAGTCTATATATATATAAGCCTAAGCGACCATTTGACCATTTGATCGGTAGTTATGACATACACTGACCACCAGGAGATAGATGCTCTGACCAGTATGTTAGCTTGTTGCTGGGGTCCAGCAGATCAGGACTGGGTGAGACAAGCCAGACATATCCTGGAGTCCTCATGCATTCCCTCCCCAGCCCCGATCGTGCATCGGTGGGGTCCCTCGGCCTGGCCTGCACCCTCTCACAATCTGGGACTCCTTGGGGGATGTTGGAGAGCTGGTTTTGGCCTGATCCCCACAGGCCAGGCTGAGGTTCCCTACCAGTGCCCGAATCCATGCACTGGGCCTCTAGTTTAAATGTATTATTGTATAATTTACACATTACTGTAATGCATTAGTGTATTATATATGTACTTTTTGATATATGCCATTAATATACTACCATAATTGTTAACATGTCATAAAATTTTCCATGTATTACATAGTACTATTATTTTACTATACAGAATCATTATTTAGTGGCAAGTAGATTCCTTTTTAAAGTACATTTATTACATTATAACATACATACCAAACAACATACAGAAAAATAACTAACTAAATAAGACATGTAAGTTTTAATACAGTGAACGCATTCTTGTGAGCAACACTCAGATAAAGATAGAGACTTCAGAGCACAGAAGTCCCTTAGCCCCTCATAAGAAAGGGTGGACTCTCCAATGGCACCTCTTCTTTGACTTCTAATAGACTGTAACTACTTTCACCTGTTTTTGAACTTTTTATAAATGAAGACAAACAGTTTTCTTTTGTGACTGGCTTGCTTTGCCTTAAATTCTGCTTGTAAGATTCATTTATTTGGTATGCAGCAGTGGCTCATTCATCTTCATTGCTGAGTTGTGTGTATAAACTACTATCAATTTATTCTTCTCGTTACATTGGAAAAGACTGCTAAGATAATGTTTATTAGACATATAGACAGCATGCATGCTTGTGTCATATCTAATCTTTCAAAAACTCACCAGAAGGATGATGTTTGTTTTGGGATTTTATAGCTATTCTTTATTTAATTGAC
Organism: Myotis davidii; assembly: GCF_000327345.1. Taxonomy (NCBI): domain Eukaryota; kingdom Metazoa; phylum Chordata; class Mammalia; order Chiroptera; family Vespertilionidae; genus Myotis; species Myotis davidii. The sequence continues at coordinate 908,846 of NW_006295580.1, read as the reverse complement.
ATTCTCTCTATACTTACTTTTCTAAAAACCACTTTTTAATGAATGAGCTTTGATTGCATCAAATGCTTTACTGTATCTATGATCATACTAATCACTGATGATTTTCCTCCATTTTTCTGTCAATATGAAGAATTTGGTGACTATATAATTAAGGAATTCAGAACAAAAATAAGGAAATATTTTCCTCTGTGAAAATAATTGCTATGCAAAATATGCTATAGTAAAATTTAAATGTTGATAATTATTTCAGAGAAATGGTTGTTTACATGGATATTCATGATTGGTTTCATTAGAAAATTAATAGACTGATTTATAATCTTTATCTGCAGATGAAAGAATGGCTCTCAATAAGCTGAGAAACTGGTTATAGGAAATTCATTATTTGTGACTTTGAGAAAATTATAAAATCATGGCTTTCATCCATTCACAAAATGAATTGGTCTCTGAGGTACATAAAATATTAATTTTTTCCTGATCTGAGACCAAGTACACCACAAAAGGAACGTATATGCTATCTATAAAATACCTAGTTCCAAGTTATAATTTAAAGACAGTTTTATTATGCCCAGGCATATTCAGAATTCGATATGATATTAAATTTCTGCATTGGGATTATAAAAGCTAAGAGGAATTCTTGGTTAGAAAAAGTGTGAGTAAACTATATCACAGATTTCTTTGCAGAATAGGAATGATATGTTTAAATGCAAATAAATATTTAAATTTTCATTTTTTCTTGAGGATTGTTCTTTCCATTTTTTCCTCTAAATATAATTACACTATCTCAGTAAACTCCCCCCACCCCTCAACACCATAGTTTTTAAAGAAACAAGTGATGAGTAATTTTTTTCATCTATCCATGTTATTTATGTGCCAAGTGATGTGTTGGGCCTCATAGTTATAGATGTGGAGCTCTCTGCCCCCAGGAAGCTTCCATTCAAGTGCATCTGTCTCCTAATATTCAAAACTATGGTTTCACTGAATAAAACATGATTTTTAAGAGGATTGTAGTGCTTTATAATCCAGAGTCAAATAAAAAAAATATATAGTGTGAACCCTTAAATCATTTTTTTAAATGAAATTAATTTTTGATATGCTTTTTTTGAAAATAAGAAGGATTAACTTCTGAAGTGATAACCAATGGACGAATTTGAAGTGATGTATGTAATATTTGGAAGAAATACATCTGGTGCCAGTTTACCAGGATTGATAGCCTAGGTCAGTGGTTGGCAAACTCAACAGAGCCAAATATCAACAGTACTTCTTTAAAATAGACTCGCCCAGGCCGAAAACCGACTTCTGCACATGGGCCACAAAGTTTCAATCGCACTGTACGTGCACCCGCACATGGTATTTTGTGGTAGAGCCACACTGAAGGGGCCAAAAAGCTGCATGTGGCTCACAAGCCGCAGTTTGCCAACCTAGGCCTTAGGTCAGTGATGGCGAACCGTTTGAGCTCAGCGTGTCAGCATTTTGAAAAACCCTAACTTAACTCTGGTGCCGTGTCACATATAGAATTTTTTTGATATTTGCAACCATAGTAAAACAAAGACTTATATTTTTGATATTTATTTTATATATTTAAATGCCATTTAACAAAGAAAAATCAACCAAAAAAATGAGTTTGTGTGTCACCTCTGACATGCATGTCATAGGTTAGCCCTCACTGCCCTAGGTCATCCAAAAGTAACAAACTAATGTTTTCTAGCTTTGTGAAGTCAAATCTAAAAATTTGGTGCTGAAAGTGCTAACATCTTTATAGCTATATATATTAGCAGATATGAAGCTCACCCAAATTGATTCTGTGCTATCCACTAATCAGGAAACAAAACCCTATTGTGCAAGATGTATATTGTTATTTTATTATATATATAATCTAATAATAGACAAACATGGTAATTGACCATACCTCCACTATGCTTCACATTGGTTAATCAGCAGGATATGCAAATTAACCCAACCAAGATGGCGGCCGGCTGCCTGAAGCAAGCAGGAGGCTTGCTTGCTCTAGTGATGGAGGAAGCCAAGCTTCCTCACTGCTGCAGCCAGGCTCTGAGCTCCACTCTAAGCAACAACGTTGCAATTATAGAAGCTAAACAAACCCCAGATACCTGCTTTCAGCAGGTCGTGGCCTCGGAGCTGGAGCGGCAACAAAGTTTCAATTATAGAAGGTAAATAAATCCCAGAATAAAAATAAAGAAAAAAAGGAGAGGCTGGGAGCTTCAGTTGCCGGTGGGCTTGGCCAGCCTGAAAACCCTCAGCCCCTCATCCAGGCTGTCCAGGCATGCCAGTGGGGACCCCCAACCTGAAGGGGGTGTGGCCAGCCAGAAAACTGCCCTCAGCCCCTCACCCAGGCTGGCCAGGCACCCTAGTGGTTACCCCCACACTGAAGGTGCTGTGGCCAGCGTGGAAACAGCCATCAGCCCCTCACCCAGGCTGGCCAGGCAGTCCTATATAATAAAAGGGTAATATGCAAATTCCGGGCTGCCAGAGTGAGGTCTGATTGCCAGCTTAGGCCCAATCCCCCTAGAGCAGGCCTAAGCCAGCAGGTGGTCATCCCTTAAGGGATCCCAGATTGTGAGAGGGTACATGCCGGGCAGAGGGACGCCCCCCCCCAACCCCAACCCAGAGTGCACAAATTTTTGTGCACCCGGCCTCTAGTGTGTGTGTGTGTGTGTGTGTGTGTGTGTGTGTGTGTGTGTGTGTGTGTATATATATATATAATTTCTTTCTTTGACAGAGTAGGCATATGGCCATGTCTATATTAGGTTTAATAGTTTAATAAAACATTTTGGGAAAAGAAATGCACCATTTGATTCCCATATTATACATTTTCCTGTCAGTCTCCATAATAGGAATATTAGATATGAAAATAAAAAAAATATCTTTAAAATATAGAAATAGTTTGGTAAACTCAAGATATATTTGGCAGTACATTTTACAGAAGTGGTTAAAGACTCATCTATGAAAATATATTATCAAATACTGTTATTTATTTAACTGTGTTATGTGAGTTCTTTTTTAAAAATGACTTTCTTATTTCCATCAAGAAGTCTTAGTTATGAATCGCCCACGCTTTTCCTTGTTTTAAAAAACGCTTAGCAAAGAAATATATTGCCATGATGTGACTTGAAATGCTATTTTAATGCAGAGCTCTCAAATTTCTGATTTATGAGATCTATGGGGTTCAGGCCATTTTTTTAGTTTTTAAAGCTAGTATTTGTCTTTATAACACAAGGTATGGAATCAAAAATATCTTCCCACGCCTCAATAGGATAGTGTCTTAAGCTATAATTTTCTCTAACTCGAAATGTCTAGAATATTTTGTTTAAAATAACCACTCAGTCATGAGAGAGATGTTGCAGAAAGTAGCTTCGTATTTTAATGTTTTATTGCCTTGCCTCTTATTTTGCCTAGATTTCCCTGAAGTGAGTGGGCCTCATCTGTGTAAGATTTTTCAGGTGGCTTGAATTTATGCACTTAACATTGGGAATTCTGCCTACTTTAACAGGGCACTCAACTAGCCTTGCAGAAGTAGTGTACAGAGATTGGTACCTTCATTGAATATTCATTTCACATACTGGCTCATTCTTAAGAATGCGCCATGAATAGAATTTCTTAAAAATTGCGCCTTCCTAAGAATCTATTTCAGGACTGCATTTTTACCATAGGATTGTAAAGGCACCGTTGCCTTTAGGAAGGGAGAGCTAAGGCATGTAGATGAACATTTTGTTTAATCCTACAATACGGTGTACAAATTAAATAAATTAATTAGAAACAATAGAAGCATGCTTTTCCTATTATATATGTTTATTTAAAATTACACAATGTAATACCTGATATTGTTACATTAAATAAGTCAGTAGAATATTTGAACTTTGAACCTTTGTATTGTGTAAACTTTGATATTTGCTTTATCTGAAATAAAATTGGAATTTTACAGCATGTCTCTAGTCTAGTTAATTTTCCTAGGGGATTGTATCTATGTTTGTCTGCTGGTAATGGTGTCCTGGCTACAGTAAACTGTAAGTTGTTTCTTTTTTTTTTTTAATATATTTTATTGATTTTTTACAAAGAGGAAGGGAGAGAGATAGAGAGTTAGAAACATCGATGAGACAGAAACATCGATTAGCTGCCTCCTGCACACTCCCCACTGGGGATGTGCCCGCAACCCAGGTACATACCCTTGACCGGAATCGAACCAGGGACCTTTCAGTCCGCAGGCCGACACTCTATCCACTGAGCCAAACCGGTTTCGGCTGTAAGTTGTTTCTTCATTTACATCCGGCTAGTTATGTCCAGAGCAGCCCGTCCATACCACTTTACAGTAAAAATTAACTTACATTGAAAATGATAGGGTTCTTTAAACAATAATATTTTTAAATGATTGTGAGTCACAGAAATATAATATGATAAAAAAGCGAAGTTTCACAATGTTACAAAATTAAATTGTTATTGATTCCACTTAATGAAATAGAGTTTTGAACTTAGAATGCAGATGCTTGTTGGTTCTGAAATTTTAGGGGTAATTCAAACTTAATTCTCACTTCCCTTTAAAATAAAACAAACAAAACAAAACTACCTTTCTGCTTTATCAGAGGCAAACGTCAATATGAACAACACTGTGGCTCTATGAGGAGAAAGGTCTTCTCTTTGTTAGCTGTCCCACTCGTTACTAAAGCTTTGCATGTAATGAACCATATTCTGAAAGCCTACCTCTCAGTCCTTATACTTTTTATTACAATGGGAAAAAAGGAAGAAATATCTGCCCTTTTCTTCTTAAGATTTTGCAGCACCTACATTTTAGTTAGCACACAAATAACTGAATAACCTACAGAAATAACTTCTTTTAATAGAATATGCATTTTATAATTATTTCGTTTCATTAACATAATTTTTGCACACACACACACAAAAAAACCCCCAAAACCCCAAGCCATTTGAGTCTGGCTCGGGGTTTTTTTTGCCAAGTCTCTTCACAACTATCAAATAATTATTACATAAGAATAAAAAAACCCCATATTTTATCAGTTTCCAACTATAATAAAATCATGAGGTTAGCCGAAACCAGTTTGGCTCAGTAGATAGAGCGTCGGCCTGTGGACTGTAAGGTCCCGGGTTCGATTCCGGTCAAGAGCATGTACCTGGGTTGCGGGCACATCCCCAGTAGGAGGTGTGCAGGAGGCAGCTAATCAATGTTTCTCTCCCATCGATGTTTCTAACTCTCTATATCTCTCCCTTCCTCTCTGTAAAAACTCAATAAAATATATTTTTTTAAAAAAATCATGAGGTTAAATGTTCTTTTCTTTAGAGAAGATGATTTTATTAGTATTCTGAGATCATAGAGTATTGAACAATTGCAGTTTTCCAGCTATATTTCTGAAGGCTAACAAACAATTCCTAGAAATAAGACTGAAATAGCAAATGCTATTTAAAGAGCTTCCAAACATCTAGGAACAAATGTCTAATTTCCTATTGTCTTAGTTTTGGGCTTCCCCCAAAGCAGACATGAGATAAAAACTTGGGTACAGGTACTGTATTTATAATGAATCAAAGAAATAAAAATGAAGGAATAGGGAAATGATATGAGAAGAGAAAAAAAGCCACTATACGGTGTGTTCATGAGTGGGTTATCGGGGTTCAGTTCTGCTGTGCTCTCTCTGATAAATCATGTTGGTTGTGCCTCAAGGTTGTGTCACTGAGGAATAGCAAAACACAATATTTGTTCTCCACAGTTTCAGATATGGAGTGCTTTGTCAAATATAACCCACTAATATTTAAAAAATATATATATATATAATTTCCGAGAGGAAGGAAGAGGGAGAGAGAGAAACATTAATGATGAGAAAGAATAATTGATCAGCTGTTTCCTGCATGCCCCCTACTGGGGATTGAGCCCACAGCCCAGGCATGTGCCCTTGACTGGAATGGAACCCAGGACCCTTCATTCTGTATCCATTGCTCTTATCCACTGAGCCAAACCAGCTAGGGCTAATTATAACAGTTCTTACCACAGCAGCAAAAAACAAACTAGCCAATCTATTACAGAATGAGGCTAAAGAATTTTGAAAATGAACGTATCTTGCAACCATAGAGAAAGAGAAGAAAATGTGCCAAGCCAAAAATTTAAATTATCCCTAAACGTGAAAATATCCCCACATCCTGGCTGGTTTGGCTCAGTGAATAAAGTATCGGCCTGTGGACTTGAGGGGCCCCAGGT
>NW_006295580.1:876079-884320 GCF_000327345.1 Myotis davidii | reverse complement strand
ATATGCTTGTGCCCAATAATGATTCCATTCTGTCACTGGCACTTCAAAATGGCAGTTGTATTCAGTGCCTGAAATAAAAGCATGAAATGAGAGGGTTAGTTAAATCTATTTGTTTCTACAAATAGTGACCATTATTGATATTCAATACCTTTCTCTATCTCCAGTTTAGAAACCCATAATCTTAGTGAACATTTCTATGTTTTAGTTCCATTGCCTAGTAGGGTGACACAAATTTTCATTTCTGAGGTTTCTAAGCCTTCAGCTACATTGTCATCAACCTATGATTGTTGCAAAAGCTTACTTACTCTCATTAGATGTGTAGAGGCACTAAGAGGTGTCCCAGTGAAATGCCCACGCCCCCAGACACATTGTCCGTGGTCTCATTTTATAGTAGCAACTCTAACATCTCACTGTGCCAGTTATGAGAATATGCCTCTCAGATCTCAGACTGGAGGGCGATTTGATTGTCTGAGCTCTGAAATGAAGCCCACGCACCCTTTAGATTATTTCCAGCCAATGATTGGGCATGTGAAGAATACTAAGGCAGACCCATTCCTGCGAAGTGCCAGACTCTTCTGATAAGCAACGTTGACTCAAGAGCTCCCTGACAGCCTTGTTAAATCTATTAGAATTGCACAATGTCTGAGATGCTTCTTCCAATCTTCCTTTGTCTTCTCTCCTTCACCTGGGATTAACTCTTCATCTTAGGCTTCTAGCTCTCCCTGCCTCATTTCCACTCCTTTGCCCATTTTCCTAAAACAGATATTGTCATATGAAACCCCTTGCATGGCTAATCCTGTCTTGGTGTCTGTTTCTTGGAGGACCTCAGAACACGCAGGTGATACTAGAACAATAAACATGAGAAGAGTCCATAGCAGAGACAGAGAAGGTTGGCTGTGTAAGGCAGGGGTATAGATGCCTTGCTTCCATTATTGACATCTACAAAGGGCCATCTCAGCTTCAGACATCCTTCTGCCCCAGTTGCTTGAGGTCTTTTCGGCAACCGAACAATCATCATGGTTTAACTTCTTCTTTCCAACCCTGCTTTGTCTCTGCCTTTCTGCTGTGGTTCCTGATACCAGTCTCCAATATAACCCTTGTACGGAAATCTCCATTCTGAGGAGCCCAATCTATGATTTTGTAATGCAACTTCCTCCTTTATCTTTACTATAAAGTCTTCTATAATGTTTATATTGTTCACTAATGCTTTTGTGTTCTCTCATCTCTTATGGCTAAAAAAAAGTTTTTTTTAAATTTTTGATTCAAACAGGTTTTTACTTTTTACTAGGGTAGCATGGCAACTTCTAAGATTCTTACAAGAGAATCTGGAAATCAAAGTTCTTCATTTCATTTTATTAATGATATTTTTAAGGATAACCAATGAGATGTGGTATCAGAGTTGTTTAAAAATTCCTCCCCAGCCTAACCAGCATGGCTGAGTAGTTGATCATCAACCTATGAACCAGGAGGTCACGGTTTGATGGTTTGATTCCCAGTCATGGCACATGCCCAGGTTGCAGGCTTGATCTCCAGTAGGGGGTGTGCAAGAGGTAGCTGATGGACAATTCTTTCTCATCATTGATGTTTCTATCTCTCTCTCCCTCTCTCCCTCTCTAAAAATAAATAAAATATATTTTAAAAAATAATAATTAAAAGTTCCTAAAAAAACAACTCCAAACCAGTTCCTCTCCAATCAAAAGAAATCTTGGAGGAAAATGCCAGTTTCGTCTTTTGACATGATTTTGTCATGCCTTGAATGGCAGTCCCTTGCCATGGGCAGAAAAGTCCCAGAAGGAAACCCCAATTGCCCAAGATGGCAGATTAGAAAAATGTAAGGACCTGAGGTCTTGAAGTTATTTTCAAAACCTCCTGACTTTGTATTATGACAATAATATCTTTTGTTTATGTCAAATTAGTGCCTGTTATTTGCAATTATAAATATTCAAATGGATGCCATGTATTTAAAAAGATAAATATAATAGAAAATATTTGGGCAAGGTGTACAGAGTAAAAAAAATACAGACGAAAGGGTTACTATTTGGAGATACAATCAATTAATATGGATAAATCATGTCAACAAATCTCATTCATTTTTAATTAAATGTTGGCAGATTACCCTTCTTGCATGAAACTGATAGCTGCTCAATGTTTTACTTTTGTCATGTTTTCCCCTCTAAGCAGTTGGGAAACTTCAGTACTTGGCCTGTGTTCCCGTCTTTTTTCTTTTTGTTAAGTGGAAACTTGACCTTAACCTCTCTTTCTAAATACAGCGTTGCTTTTTCTTTCTGTGGTTACTGACCATGATTTTATTTACTGGTGGAAAATACAACTCTAGGAGGAAAGTGAGAGACAAAACAGACTGGGCAAGCTCTAGAGCATTGAATCCAAGTGCCAGGGATGGCTTGTGATGGTTGCTGTGGCTTCTGAATGCTTATTCAGTGTTCTATTATCAAAATATAATTCCCTCGTGCTTCATTTCTGAAATATGACAGGGTTGCGGAGTTTTATTCTAGAGCAAGAGAAATCTTTCTATATGGAATGAGTCTGGGCCCTCCTCCTCCTCCTCCTCTCAAATTATTTAAAATATCTACAACTTCAGTAAAATTCATACCAAATAATTAACCTACAATTTTTGTTGTTAATCCTCACCCAAGGATATTTTCTCCATTTATTTTTAGAGAAAGTGGAAAGGAAGAGGGAGGGAGAAGGAAAAGAGAGAGAGAAAAAAACATGGAGGTGAAAGAGACACATTGAGTAGTTGCCTTCCACCCAGACCCTGACTAGGGCTAGGGGTCAAACTTGCAGTCCAGGTACATGCATTGACCAGAATGGAACTGTGACCCTTCAGTGTTCTAACCATTGAGCACACTGGCCAGAGCTAACTTACAATTTTTTAAAACACCCGTTTTATTATTTTGATCACCAAAGCAATATTTTCTAAACCTTTAGTAACTATGTTTTCTATAAAGAAGTTAAGTTCAGTTTTTTTCCATTATGCAAAGTATATTCCAATTGATGCTTAGAAGGCAGCTGCAGAAACATTTTGATTTTTATACATTATAAAATAATACTATATAATGTAAACTTACTGTTTAAGTTCCACTGGGTTTAAGAGATATTGGGTGCTTCACTACTTTGGAGATTTTAATTTCGAACAGAGAAGAAGAAGAGAGGTGAGGTTGTATCACATTTATCTGCATGAATCTTCTTGTTAGCTGTGATGAAATATTAGAACAATAGGACCAATGTAATTATTTAAATATATGATCATAAATCATTCAGAACAGAACAGCATTGAGCCAGCTAAGCATCGAGTGAAAAATTATTCTTATTTGGGAGTGACTCGTTAACAAGAAGGTAAATCGGAAGCTACTCTAGGAAACAGTATTCTCTCAGGAGGAACCCTAGAGAAATACCGCTCTAATATGAGAAATTTGTGAGACCCGTAAAAACATGTGTCTCTGAAATTATTTTGCTAATATGAGGTTTAATAATTAAGTCATGTAGTCCCTTTTAGATTTATACTGAAAATAAGGTAGCCCATAGAGTTACTCTTAATTTAAAATGTTGTGTTAATAAGATAGAGGATATGCACAAAGACCTAAATTCCAGAAAAATCATATTTTAAATAAAATAGTATATAATCCTTCATTCAGTAAATCTCTGAGCAGAAATGCTCACAGGCCCAAAAAATTGTAGGGCTGAGCTGTTTGAAATATTGTTGTTGAAAAGTTAATAAAAATATTCAAAAGAAAGACAGCAAACTCATTGAATGACTAGAAGTGAAGTCCTAAATAGGGGTAAGCATTAATATTTATACCTATTAAACCTAGGGAGTAAAAAAAAAGGTTTTCATATAAAGAGTCGAAAGCATGGACTAATGAATAATCTGTCTTCAATCACAGATTGGATCATCAACTCTGAATTTTTCTGTTTTACTGTATGGATTTACAAGATAGTTCCACAAGAAAGCATCAGGTCATAGAAAGAAGACTTCTTTCTTCCTTAAATATCAATGCATTTTCTGTTACTTTTGCACTATTGTTATTAAAACGATAGTCCAAATGACATTTTCTGTCATATTTTACATTTGGAAAAATCAATGACTTGAATCTATTAAAACTGATCATAGTGTAAGATACTTAACTATGCAAATGATTATAATGTATGTAGATTAGTCTTTCAAGATCTTTTTTTCTGCATCTATAAAATAAGGCATTTAGATTCAATAAATTCTAATATTGCTCACAATTTTGAAAATACTGAGAATATTATTTCTACAAAATAGAAACTGGAATTTGAGTGTAGACATCCAAACAGGATGAAGGTCAGAACACAAAACAAAACCCAAAATCAAACAAGCAAACAGTAATAGCAAAAAAAAAATCAAAAAAAAAAATCAGAAACACATTTTTTTAAAAAATATATTTTATTGATTTTTTACAGAGAGGAAGGGAGAGAGATAGAGAGTTAGAAACATTGATGAGAGAGAAACATCGATAAGCTGCCTCCTGCACATCCCCTCCGGGGGATGTGCCCGCAACCCAGGTACATGCCCTTGACCGGAATCGAACCCGGGACCCCTCAGTCCGCAGGCCGACGCTCCATCCACTGAGCCAAACCGGCTTCGGCCAGAAACACATTTTTAAAAAAGAGAATTTGATTAGTTACTGAGTATATATTTTTGTCATTTACAAGATATTTCACAGAATGAAATTAGTTATTAAATTAATGTAATTATTAAATATATTTCTATAGTTTCATCTTTTCTATTAAAAACCAATTTTGGAAAAATCTAAAAGTTAGCCTTTGAGCTGTGACTACTAATATAAAATAATTTTTTAGAAGTTGCTGAGAGAGTAAAAAATGATTAAAGAATTTACACTTTATCTAGTACTCCTGGAGAATTCAAGCAATATAAAATAATGCTGTACAGAAAAAGCACAAAAATATTTATAAAAAATATAGAATATCAATTGTGGGGAAGGATGATTCATAACCTTACTATAGTTTCTTTTTTTCAAATGAATTACTTCTTATTCTGAATTTGCATAATCTAAAGTAGAATGTTCTGTATAATAGCTTTAAATGTAAACTCAACTGAAGAAAATACATAACCCTTTACGTGAGTGTAGCATTTCATCTATCTAGAATATTTCCTATGAGGGCATATTATATCACAAGTAAACAGGATTTCCTTTTCAGAACTAAGGAATATAAAGGCTGAATGGATTATGGAATAAATGAGTGAATGAAGGATGAAGTCCAATTTTTGAAAATGTAGAACAATTATGCCTTCCACTTATGCTCAAGGAAAATAAAAAGTTAGGCACCTGTATGGAGAAGTGGTGACTTCTCTTGCCGTCACCAGTACTTGTGAGGACAAGTCAGATCTCTGGAATTGCTCTTTTAAGATTGAAACTTATGCCATCCCAATAGATGTAATTAAAAATAAAAAAGATTAAAGTTATTTTATATTTTTCTACCTAATGGCCTGGGTCTAACTCTAATAAACATTTTTGAACTCATTAAAAAAAAAAAGAAAGAAAGAAAAGACTATCCTTAGAAACCAAAAATACTGAGTTTCGCCAGAACCGGTTTGGTTCAGTGGATAGAGCATCAGCCTGCAGACTCAAGGATCCCGGGTTCGATTCCGGTCAAGGGCATGTATCTTGGTTGCAGGCACAACCCCAGTTGGGGGGCGTGCAGGAGGCAGCTGATTGATGTTTCTCTCTCATCGATGTTTCTGGCTCTCTATCTCTCCCCTTTCCTCTCTGTAAAAAATCAATAAAATATATTTTAAAAAAATACTGAGTTTCTTTAACATGTGGTGTTTACCCATTTCTCCATTTCATAACTTCAAACAAACTAGAACTTAAAAGATACTCATGGCTTCCCTGGCCAATGTCTCTCAAGTCAGTTGGAGCATCGTCCTGTGCGCAGAAAGGCTGCCAGTTCCATTCCCAGTCAGGGCACACACCTAGGTTGTGGGAGGCTTAGGCGTGTATTGGAGGCGACTAATGGATGTTTCTCTCTCACATTGATTCTCTCTCAAATCAGCAAAACATATCTTTAGGTGAGGATTTTAAAGAAAATAGATAACTATGGCTGCTTATAGCTCTCCTCTGGTACAGAACTTCATACCTCTGACTTTTTGTCTAATTTAAAAAATACATTGTTTTTCTTTCCTATTTTCTCCTCCGTCTCTGTCTCTGTTTCTGTCTGTCTCTACTTGTTTCTCTCTCCCACACAGTAGTGGTTAGTCGGGTCTCTGGTAATGTCAACCTTAGATAATGCTGCGGTGAAAATGATTACCCAGATATCTCTTGGAGATCTCTTGGAGATACTGATTTCCTTTCCTTTGCATATATACTCAGGAGTGGGATGGCTGGATCCTATGGTAGTTGCATATTTAGTGTTTAAGGAACCACCATACTTTTTTACCTAAAGATTGCACCAATTTACATTTCCATCAATAGTGTATAGGGATTCCCTTTTCTCCACTTCTTTGTCAATATTTATTCTTGTCTATTGATAATGGTCCTTCTAACATATGTGAAGTGATGTGTTTTGATTTGCATTTCCCTGATGATTAGTAATGTTGAACACCTTTTCATATACTTATTGAACAATTTAATGTCTTCTTTGGAATATGCCTATTCATGTACTTTGCTCAATTTTTAATTGGATAATATCCTGTTTTGCTATTGAGTTGTATGAGTTCTTTATATGGTTTGATTTTAAGATATATTACAAAATTATAGTAATCAAAGCAATATAGTATTATCAGAAAAAAGGCACAAAAACCAGTGTATCAGAAAAGGGAGCCCAATCACAAAACCACTCATATATTGTCAATTAATTTTTGACAAGGGTGTCAAAACACAAAATGGGGAAAGCATAGTCTCTTCAATAATTGGTGTTGGGAAAGCAGGATGTCCATATGCAAAAGAAAGAAACTGGATTCCTATCTTACACTATTCATAAATACTAACTCAAAATGGATCAAATACTTAAGTGTAACACCTGAGGCCCTGGCCAGGTAGCTCAGTTTGTTAGAGCTTTGTCCTGATATGCCAAGGTTGCGGGTTCAATCCCCGGTCAGGACATATACAAGAATCAACCAAGGGATGCATAAGTAAGTGGAACAACAAATTGACCTCTTTCTCTCTCTGCCCCCCTCCTTCCTCTCTCTCTCCAAAATCAATCAATAAAAATAAATAAATGTAACACTTGAGACTGTACAACTACTAGGAAAAGAGCAAAGGGGGAATAAGATCTTTGACATTGGTCTTGGCAATGATTTTTTGGATAAAATATAAAATGTACAGGCAACAAAAGCTAAAATCAAGTGGTACTACATCACACCAAATAATTGCACAGCAAAGAAAATATTCAATTGAAAAGGTAACCTATAGAAGGGACACAATATTTGCAAACTGTATGGCTTATAAAGGGTTAATGTGAAATGGCAATTTTCAGTTCAGCGGTGATATGTGTAGAGAGGTAAGAAGTCAAGCAAGAGTAGCTGTTAAGAAGCAAAGAAACAGAAGAGCTGTTAGCAGCCTCACTGAACAGGAAAGACAAAAATTTAAAAAGTTCAGATTTACCAATGCAAGCCCTCTAGGATCAAGATCCTGGATCGCAGCACAAAGTAGGCCTGGCCTACAGAATTTATTGTTCGCCTTTAAGGCATTTGCCCTTTTATAGATGGAACTGGCTGGGAGGTAGAGAAGACAAACAGAAAGCTGTTCATGAAATGCTGAATAGCTAAGGAGAATTATTATTGGTCTTATGTTACTGAGGAGAGAAAAATTGGTGTTTAGATACTGGTAGTGGAAAGTCTAAACAGCCCATAAATTTATTCAGGACCCTGAAAGTTCAAATTTTAAAAGTAAAGAATAATTGAAGATCTTCAGGCCCTCACAATAACTATAACTCATGGGTAAATCAGTCGAGTTACAGATTGGGTTAAGGCTACATGTTCCTATTCCAACTACCTATCAGAAGCTACCAAAAAATCTGTTCTTGAGTGTTGGGGTCCAACCCCAGCAGGTCCAGGGGTCCCCAAAGGTGTGGACGGAGTCAGCGAAGAAGGAATGACATGGAGACAGCGTTCAGTTGATCAGCAGCCTTGCCAGGATCTCTAGCCACAATCTCTAGCCAAGTTCTGTGTCCATGTTCTCTTGCTAGGTTCTCCAGCCAGGTTCTCCAGGTTCTCCAGCCAGGTTCTGTAGCCAT
>NW_006295580.1:873328-875925 GCF_000327345.1 Myotis davidii | reverse complement strand
CACTTAGTTAAGAGGTTTTATTCCCTCCCTAACTTCAGGGGAAAATCCCTACCTGGGGAAACAACCTTTCTCGGAGAGGTGAAGAGGTGACCTTGGTTAAAACACAGCGCCAAGAAGGTGAGCAAACATATTAAGAACAGTATGCCATATATGCTGGTCCCTTGAAACAGCAAGGATGGACTGGCTCCCGGTACTTGAGGAAGATCACATGAAGAGACGCCACACTTTTTCATAAATAATTTCTATCACCCAGTTAAAAATAGCTGGACAAGTCTTCCATTTCATGCCATGGTGCTATAATTGGGACCAATGTTAACCACCATTAAACACTGGGAAAACAGGGTTCAGTATGTACAAGAGCTGTCTTTGGATATTGGGTACAGACAGCACAGGATTTAGATGCCTAAAAAGGAAGATAATATAGTTGTATAGCGAAAATAGCAATGAGGATTATTACAGACTTATCAGAAATGCAGTGGAAAGATACTTGGAGTGGGTTGAAGGAATAGAATAAAACAAAACTTTCCACTTCTAATTTCATATCCAGATTTACTCAAACCCTTTTCAGACAAACACAATTTGATAGAATTTGTTGCCACCAGACCTGCTCTACAGGAAATATTAAAAGAGGCTCCTCAGTGTGAAGAAAAATGAGGCCAGATGGAAAATTGAATTTGCACAAGGAATGAAGGTGCCTGGAATAGTAAGTATATGCATAAGTATAAACTACCTTTCATTCTTGGTTTTTAATAGATTTAGGATATAATCAAGTAAAAATAATTTGAGGTGATTTATAATATTGATTCAAGAAAAAAATGTATACCAGTAAAAAATAAAGATCAGGAGAGGGAGAAGTAAATTAAATGTTGAATGGTCCTTACATTATACATGAAGTAGAATAATATTATTTAAAGGTAGACTGGAAAAAAACAGAAGCATAACCACTAACAGTGGAAATCATTTATATTTCACCTATTAAAAGGAATCAAATAACTCTGCAACTGAAAAATAAAAATGTGATAAATGGCTTTTGGTGAAGATTAAAGAGTTGTGGAAAGGATACACAATCTGGATTATACATTGTAAAATATATATAGGCAAATATCTGCAGAGCAGAAGGAAACTCATTAAAAGTCCATTATGTATATATGTAAATTATTTTGTGTTTGAAAAAGAGAAAGGCTAAAATAATTAGTGATCAAGTATAAAAAAAAACGAGGAATATAAAACCAAACAAAATAGAAGGATGGAAATGAAAAAAATAAGATCAGAAATCAATTAATAGAAAACAAATTTAAGATAAAGAAAATCAGCAAAACTATAAATAGGTTCTTTAAAAAAAACATGTTAAATTAAACCACAAACCACCTTTAGCAAGACTGGTGAGTATGTGTGTGTGTGTGTGTGTGTGTGTGTGTGTGTGTGTGTGTGAGAGAGAGAGAGTTCTGGCCATTGCTTACAATGTTGCGAATCTGCTGGCTGGAGTCTGGTGGTATTTGTTAAAATGTTTCAAACTGCAGGCTCAAAGGCCTGCAGTGGCAGGCGGGCAACGTTGGTTTCCTCCGTCACTGAAGCAAGCAAGCCTCATATTAGTTTCAAGCTGCCTGGCTGCCGGCTACCATCTTGGCTCACACTGAATTTGCATATCTCACTGATTAGCCAATGGGAAGGGTAGCGGACATATGCTAATGACCATGTTTCTCTTTTATTAGATAGGATATCTGCACTAATAAAAAAGAGAAACATGCAAATTGATGTTACTCCGCTACGCCCACCAGCCAATCAGGATGAGTATGCAACTTAACCCAACAAAGATGGCGGTTAATTTGCATATGCAGGCACAGAGCGAAGACTGAAGAGGACTGAAGATGGCAGTGGCCACGGAGCTGGAGTGAGCAGGAGGCTTGGGTTGCTCCCGGCAATAGAGGAAGCCAAGCTTCCCGCCGGCCCTGGACTCTGCTCAAGGAGGGGCTGGGGGCCTGGGTTGCTGGAGGTAACCCCTCAGGGAGGGGCTGGGGGCTTGGGTCCCAGGGGGCCTGGGTCACCAGGGGCAACCCAGACTTCCAGTCCACCCTGGGCTCTGCTGGAGGAACTGAAAAAAAAAAAAAAAGGAGCAGCTGGGAGCAGCCAGAGCAGAGAAGCCAAGCCTCACTGCTGCAGCTGGACCAAAGGCCTGGGTCCCAGGTGCCAGAGGTAAACCAGTGCCGGCAGCCAGGGGAAGGAAGGCCTATTGCATGAATCTTCATGCAATGGACCACTAGTCCTATATAATAAAAGGCTAATATGCAAATTGATCAAATGGTGGAACAACCAGTCACTATGATGCACACTGACCACCAGGGGCAGATGCTCAATGCAGAAGCTGTCCTCTGGTGGTCAGTGCACGCCCACGAGGGGAGCACCACTCAGCCAAAAGCCGGCCTCACGGATGGTGAGTGCAGCAGCGGCAGTGGCAGGAAGACTCTCCCAACTCTGTGGCAGCACTATGGATGTCCGACTGCCGGCTTAGGCCCACTCCCCCATCAGTCAGACATCCCCTGACGGCTCCCGGACTGTGAGAGGGCACAGGCCGGGCTGAGGGACCCCCCCAATGCACG
>NW_006295580.1:872637-873244 GCF_000327345.1 Myotis davidii | reverse complement strand
TAGGAAGAGTGAGGAGTGTGTGTGTGTGTGTGTGTGTGTGTGTGTGTGTGTGTGTGTGTGAGAGAGAGAGAGAGAGAGAGAGAGAGAGAGAGAATCAGGAATGAAAAACAGAAAATCTCTACTGATTCTACAAATAAAATGGTAATTCCAGGATATTATAATGAAATTGATGGAAATAAATTTGAAAAGTTAGATGAAATGGACAGATTAATTTGTGCCATCCTTTATTAAAGAAATCAAACTTGAATTTAAAAATCTCCATACAATGAAACCTCTCAATTAAAATAATTTTAGCATAGAATTATTTTGTGTCTCTAAGGAAGAAATAACCCTGATCTACACTAATAAAAGAGAAACATGCAAATTAACCATCACTCCACCACTCTGCTGCACCCACCAGCCAATCAGAGTGACTATGCAAATTAACCCAACAAAGATGGCGGTTAATTTGCATATGCAGGCACAGAGCGAAGACTGAAGAGGCCACCCGCTGAAGGCCCCACTGGAGCAAAGACTGAAGACAACTGAAGACTGAAGAAGCTTGGCTTCTCTGCTGTGGTCAGAGTGGAGAAGCCTCGAGGCTTGCCTTCTCTGCTGCAGCCCGAGT
>NW_006295580.1:872074-872610 GCF_000327345.1 Myotis davidii | reverse complement strand
GCGGGGGGCCTGGGTCGCCGGGGGGGGCAACCAAGGCTTCCAGCCCACCTTGGCCTCTGCTGGAGGAGCTGGAAAAAAAAAAAAGGAGCAGCTGGGAGCAGCCAGAGCAGAGAAGCCAAGCCTCACTGCTGCAGCTGGACCAAAGGCCTGGGTCCCAGGTGCCAGAGGTAAACCAGTGCCGGCAGCCAGGGGAAGGAAGGCCTATTGCATGAATCTTCATGCAATGGACCACTAGTCATAAATTAAATTCCAGGCTAGTATTATTTTGCTAACAAAACCTAGTAAGAATATATAAGGAACATAAACTAAAGGGCAGTTATTCCCCTCATAAATATTAGATACTAGAGGCCTGGTACATGAAACTCATGCATGGAGGAGGGACGCTTCACTCAGCCCAGCCTGCACCCTCTCCAATTGGGGACCTCTGTGGAATCGGGCCTAAACTGGCGGTCGGACATCCCTCTCAAAATCTGGAACCATGGGCTCCTAACCACTCACTTGCCTGCCTGCCTGATTGCCCTTAAACACTCTGCCTG
>NW_006295580.1:869754-872025 GCF_000327345.1 Myotis davidii | reverse complement strand
CTATGTTGTGTATTTTCCATCAAGAGCAAATATTTTCCATTTTTAAAAGAATGTTTTTAATTCTTCTAGATATTATTCCCTTCTTATTCTAATAAAATGTTTAGAAATCACAGACTCAGCGTAAGAAAAGACCTCGGCCTGGCCTGTGGGGATTGGGCCAAAACCGGCAGTCCAATATCCCCTGAGGGGTCCCGGAGTGTGAGAGGACACTCTACAAAGTTCCTGTTGCTGAACAGCTCCTGTGTTGAGCGTCTGCCCCCTGGTGGTCAGTGTACATCATACCTACTGGCCGGTCAGCCAGTTGCTTAGGCTTTTATATATAGAGACTAGTAGCCCGGTGAACAAAATTCGTGCATCGTGGGGGGTGTCCCTCAGCCTGGCTTGCAACCTCTCCAATCTGGGACCCCTCAGGGGATGTCCACAGGGATCGGGCCTAAACCAGCAGTCGGACATCCCTCTCACAATCTGGGACCACGGGCTCCTAATCCCTCCCCTGCCTGCCTGTCTGATCGCCCCTAACTGCTTCCGCCTCCTGCCTGGTCACCCCCAACTTCCCTCCCCTGCTGACCTGATCAAGCCCCAACTGCTCTCCTTTGCTGTCCTGATCTTGCCCCCAACTGCCCTCCCTTGCCAGCCTGATCTGGCCCCTAATTGCTCTCGCCTGCTGGCCTGATCACACCTAAGTGCTTCTGCCTGACTGATGACCCCTAACTGCCCTGCCCTGCTGGTCTGATCTTGCCCCTAATTGCCTTCCTCTGCCGGCCAATTTGGTTCTGATTGGTCAGTTCCTATGCCAATCAGCGTCAAAAGCTCCACCTCCTAGGCAGCCATTGGCTCCTCACAGTTCACCCCAGATTTGGTTCTGATTGGTCAATTTCTATGTTAGTCAGCATCTCTGGGCCTATCAATGGGGCCTGATCAGAAAGGTGTGGCTGGTCAGCAGCCCCATGGAGGCCTAGAGAGAAATGGAGGAGCGCCAGTTGGCCAGGCTGGGAGAGAAAGAGAGGCAAGTTCTGATCAACAGCTTCCACAGAGGCTAGGGATCAGACCCTGCCTCTCTCTCTGCAGACCTCTCTCTGGGCCTGATCCACAGCCCCCTAGG
This sequence comes from Myotis davidii, assembly GCF_000327345.1. Lineage (NCBI taxonomy): Eukaryota > Metazoa > Chordata > Mammalia > Chiroptera > Vespertilionidae > Myotis > Myotis davidii. The sequence continues at coordinate 870,923 of NW_006295580.1, read as the reverse complement.
CAGACAGTGCTGGGTCAGGGTGCCTCAGGGGCCTCAGTTAGTGCTGGGTCACCACGCAACCCAGCACTAATTTCGGGTCTAATCCAGCCTTCCATCCTAATGCTTGTTATGACCCTGGCTCTTTATTATATAGATAAGAATTCCTAAGAAAATAGTGACAAATTTAGTCTAGAGACCTAGACAAAGAAGAATGCGTCATCACTGATTTGGGTTTATACAAAGAACCCAAGGATATAATAACATTCAAAACCAATTTACTTAATTACATTAACAGAATAAATAAAATAGTATTACATTCATTTCAACAGATGCAGATAAAACTTTTGATCAAATTCAATTCCCTTCTTAATCAAATATTTTAGCAAATTATGAATAGTAGGGGCCTTCTTTAATTTGATAAAGGGTAGCTAAAATACAAAAACTGAAACAACAACAAAAACTTCAGCATGCATCCTAGGCACTTGTGAAATTTTGAAAGCTTATACACTGAGGTTACAAATGAGACACAGACAACTATCAACCCTCTTTAACACTGTATTGAGTTTCTACTGTGAGCAACATGTGGAGAAACTGTAAAAAGAATATATGTTTAGAAAGCAAGGAAGTACAGTTGCCAATACTTGCAGATAATATATTTATATACTTTGAAAATCCCCCAAAATCTAAAGATTAAAGCTAGGGGAATTAATATGTTAACTTAGCAAGTTCATCTGATAAAAGGTCAACATACATTGATTAATGATATATTGGAAATAGAAAATTAATTTTAAAAATAAAATTTAATTAATTTAATAAATCATCAATATTCTATAACTGAGTCTATCAATAGATTTTCTAGCCTTTAAACAGATCACATCACTGAGAGAAATTAATAGGCCCATATATGGGGAGGAGGAGTATTTCTGTTGTAGACCTTTCAATATAATTAATGTCTCAATTCTTCTCATAGATTTTTCAGACTAACTTCTTTCCCAATGAGAACATTTGCAGGCACTTTTTTTTTGAAATTTGACTTTAAAATTTATATGGAAATACAAACATCCCTAAAGAATATAGTTAAGAGGATTTTCTACTACATATCAAGGGAGAGTAATTAAGACAGTGTGCTCTTTGTTCACAAACAAAATGAATAGTTTATAGGAACAAAATAAAGCATTTGTAATGACAAA
>NW_006295580.1:867229-869722 GCF_000327345.1 Myotis davidii | reverse complement strand
AGAGGGAAAGAATGTTCCTTTAATATATGGATCTAATTCAAATGAATATTCAGATGGTATAAAATGTATTTTGACTCTTCACGCCATAAACAAAAATCAGTTATGAGTGAATTGTTGATTGAAATGTGAAACATAAAACAATATACCTCTGGAAAATGCTGTCCCATAGAACTATGTGAGTCAAATATGCAATTGTTTTTACCAGATATTTTACTAGCATATATCCATTATATTATCATTTCAACATATGGTCACGATAAAAAAATGATATGCATTCTTATTTTCAAACAAATTTTTCAACAATTGGTGTATATTTCACACTGTGGCACATCTCAATTTCGACTATCCATAGTTTCAGTATTCAATAACCACATGCGGCTAGTTGGTACTGTACTGGACAGTGCACCTCTACAGATAACAAAGAGCAATGTCTTCATGAGCTTTGGGTAGGCAAAAACATTTTTAATAATCCCAAAGAATAATGATTATAAACAAAAATAATACCTTAAATTTAAGAGCTTCTATTCACTACACATCATTAAAAGTAAGAAGCAAGTCTCAAAGTGCAGGGTAGTGTATACTTTATTAACTATAATATAATATATACTACAGGCTCAGTGCACAAAATTCATGCACAGGTAGGGCCCCTAGGCCTGGCTGGTGATCAGGGCTGATCAGGGCATTCCAGCTGCTGGCTGGGGCCTCCCTTCTCCAGCTGCCAGCTGCTGGCTGGGGCCTTCCTTCCTTCTGCGCTGCCCCCTTGTGGTCAGTGCACATCATAGTGAGCGATTGAACTCCTGGTCTTCTGGTCGAACTCCCGAGGGGACAATTTGCTTATTAGGCTTTTATATATAGTACTCCTCAATTTTAGAAATAACATTTTGGCCCAGATATTCCTTGTAATTGGAGGGCTCTCTTGTTTTTGTAGGTGTTTAGCAGAATCTCTGGTCTCTACCATTGTGTTATCCAATGGCAAACAAAATGTCTCTAGGCATTACCAAATGTCCCTGAAGGGATAAAATCCCCCACTGATAAAATGCATACAAGAAAAAGTGACAGCTACAACTCAATAGAAAACACAGGGATAGTATTTGAATAAGCATTTTACAAAAGAAGATTTTCAAATACACAATAAGATATAAAAATATTCTTAGCCTCATCGTTCATTCTTGAAATGCAAATTAAAACCACAATGTGATATGAGTACGCTGCCACTAGAATGGGTAATTTATACACAATAACTTATACACAATAACAAGTGGAGCAAGTGGAAGTCTGTGGAACAGCTGGAAGTCTTATAAACTGCTGGAGGGAGCTTATATTTTACAAGCACTTTGGAAAACTGTCAGTATGTGCTTGAGTTGAGCATATCATATCTTATCACCTCTCAATTCTGTACTTGAGTACATTCTCTGAGAGATGTTTGTAAATATGTGCACTGAAACATGATAGAAAATATGTTCATAGCAGTGTTGTTCATCATAGACAACACCTGGAAACAACCCAAATGGATAAAAATAATGGTTTAATGCAGTGGGTTCTCAACCTTCTGGCCCTTTAAATACAGTTCCTCATGTTGTGACCCAACCATAAAATTATTTTCGTTGCTACTTCATAACTGTAATGTTGCTACTGTTATGAATCGTAATGTAAATATCTGATATGCAGGATGGTCTTAGGAGACCCTGTGAAAGGGTCGTTCAACTGCCAAAGGGGTTGCAACCCACAGGTCAAGAACCGCTGGTTTATTGGAATACTACACATAGCAATGGAAATAAATGAACTATTGCTTCTTGTAGTAACATGGGTCAATTTCACAAACATAATGTTGAACAATTAAACCAAATATAATAATATATGTACTGTATGATTTCATTAATAAAAGTCTAGATCTAGGTAAATCCAATCTATGGTGAAAGAAGACATTATCGTTGGTAAAAAGAAGGAAATGATGTTCAAGGTAGATGGGGCCCTTGGGCTATTTAAGGGGGCTGGTAACTCATCTGGGGAGTAGTTACTAGTACACTGGTGTGCTCATTTTGTGAAAATTTATAAAACTGTATACTTATGATGTGTTCATTATTTTCTGTTTAATAAGTTTAGATTGAATCTTCTGAATATCATCATGTAAGAAGAAATCATTTGTAATAAATATAGACAACTATGCCTAATCTCAATCATTCTAAATATTTATAAAATAATAGAGGCCCGGTGCACAAAATTTGTGCACTGGGGGGCGGGAGGGGGTGGTCCCTAAGCCATCCTGCCCCCTCTCACAGTCCGGAAGCCCTCAGGGAATGTCCTACTGATGGCTTAGGCCTGCTCATCGTGGGGAGCAGGCCTAAGCCGCAGTCTGGCCTCCCTCTGCGGGAGGCAACTGGGCTTGTCAAGGGAAGGTGCCACCCCATCACTCCACTGCTGTTGCCACTGCCAGCCACCTCAGCCACCAAGGTGTTTTCATCAACACGGACTCCAGTCCCTTCACAACGAAAA
>NW_006295580.1:865907-866805 GCF_000327345.1 Myotis davidii | reverse complement strand
TCTTTCTTTCTTTCTTTCTTCTTTCTTTCTTTCTTTCTTTCTTTCTTTCTTTCTTTCTTTATTTCTTTCTTTTTTATCATCACCTGAGGATATTTTTCCATTGATTTTTAGAGAGCATGGAAGAGAGAGGGAAACACAGAGAGAAACATCAATGTGAGAGGGACACTTCAATTGGTTGCCTCCTGCATGAACCCTGACCTGGGCCACAGCCAGGGAGGAGCCTGCAATCTAGGTGCATGCCCTTGATCAGAATCAAACTTGACCCTGCAGTCCATAGTTAGAGGCTCTATCCACTGAGCCAAACTGACTAGGGCAGGATATGACATTTTTTAGCCCCTTCAGCAGCAAACCTTTGTTTTATACTCCAGGAGTGAGGTGGAAAAATGCTAGATAACCTCCTTGGATTCTTATTACCCAAGTTACCAAGAACACTGCAAGTGCGTACTGAGAGCTTAGCCAACGAGCAGTTAGAAAAGGTGTTTCCTCTATAGCTCCCACGCAGAGGCAGGACTGCTGGTGTACTGTGGCTGGCAGGCCTTCTTGTCTGTCTCTATTCCAGGCCTGCTCCAGCTGGTGTGGCTGCTCAGGCAGGCCCCCCGTCTGCCTCCGTCTCCACTCCGGGTCTCACCTGCATGCACAGCCTCCTCCTGAACAGTCGTGACTGTTATGGCATACTGGCTAATTTGTGTATTACCTCTTTATATATATAGACTAGAGGCCTGGTGCACAGAAATTTGTGCACTCAGGGGGGTCCCTCAGCCCAGTCTGTGCCATCTGGCAGTCTGGGACCCCTCGGGGGATGACCACCTGCTGGCTTAGGCCCGCTTCCCAGGAGATTGGGCCTAAGCTGTCAGTCAGACATCCCTCTGTCTGCCTGGGAGCCCTCGGGGGATGTCTA
>NW_006295580.1:858449-865685 GCF_000327345.1 Myotis davidii | reverse complement strand
ATTGAAACTTTGTTGCTATGAGCAGAGGCCTCACCCGGCTCAGGCCTGGCGGGAAGCTTGGCTTCCTCCATCTCCTGGGCAACCAAGCCACCTGCTTGCTCCAGCTCCATGGCTGCCGGCCGCCATCTTGGTTAGGTTAATTTGCATATAGTCGCTCTGATTTGCTGGTGGGCGTGGCTTAGGGCATAGCAATGGTACAGTCAATTAGCATCTTTGTCTTTTATTAGTGTAGATTTTTACAAGATGCATAGGGTCACATAAGTATCTAAAATATGAACAAATATCTCTTTTAGAATGAGTCAACTGACAAAAGACTATAAGGATATTGCAGAGATTATATTTCAGAAACAATAATTGATGTATGCTTGGCTTTTTAAAAAATATATACTTTAATTTATTCCAGAGAGGAAGGGAGATGGAGAGAGAGATAGAAACATCAATGATGAGAGAGAATAATTGATTGGTTGCCTCCTGCATACCCCTTACTGGGGATCAAGCCTGCAACCCAGGCATGTGCCCTGATTGGGAATCGAAGTGTGACCTCTCGGTTCATGGGCTGATGCTCAACCATTGAGCCACAACAGTTGGGCTGCCTGGATTTTTTATACCTTCAATACTTGGAGCCATTGGGAATGCCCAGAGCAGGATAGGGCTTTGTGAGTGGGAGTGGCAGGAAGGGCTGGGCCACCTCCTTACCGGTTTCTATATTGGGCGGCAGGCGCCCTTTCCTCAGAGCATGGTTTAAGTCCCTTTGTGCCCCTGGGGCATGTGGGAGAGAAATGTGTTCCTAATTAAGAGCATACGAATCTGTAGTAACTTTTTCATTTAAAAAATAATTGAGGAAACAGTGAATAATATCAATATATTTAAGAAACTTATATGAACTATTTCAACAAAGTAGTTATCCCCATGAAGCAAACATTGTTTTGTTTTTTTTTAACAACTGGAAAATATATACAATTTTTATGAAAAATCTTTTCACTTTTTAAGATTGCTTTTGTTTTTAGAAACTCAGAGTTTATGGGAAAAGAGTTAATGCAATTTCAATTATGTGAAATACAAAAATGTTGACAAATTCAAGGGCTAGTAGTATACTTAGTACATTCACAATACATATATGTTGAATGAGTGAGTGATGAATGAATGGTACATGATTGCCAAAATCTACCTCTGACCTTGGAAAGGCTCTAGGATTATAATAATTTATCATCCTTGCAGGAAGCCATCCAACTTTCTATAAGGCACCTTCTCCTGATTACACATGCTTAGATATCAATCCCTTCTTTTCACTTTTGGTTTATCAGATAATTGACCAAACCAAAGCATAATAAAGCTCTCTGGAATGCTCAAATGGGAAAAGAAAGCTAGGGCAAGTAGTTGAACACAACTGAATGACGTTATAAACTTTATAATCATCAAAATGCCCCTGAAAAGGACAGCCGTAACTTTGAAATGGAAATGATTGCTGAAATGCACTTCTAAAACCAAAGTTGAAAGACAACCTCTTTTAGCTTAACTAATTAGCACCTCCTCCCTTGTGTAATGTATTTGTTGGTTTCTTTAAACTTCAATGTCACCACTTTAAGGTGACATAACTGATAATATGCAGATACTTTATCACATACCAGCCCTTGTTTTAGCAATGGGCACACAAAAGAACAAACCACAAACATTGCCATGAGGATGAGGTGTTGTGCTTTTTAAAAAAGATATGTTTGTAATGAAAGTACTTTACGTTGGTGTAGCTGTTTATATTTTAAGCACTTTCTTCTTCTTTGTATTCTCTAAACCACTGTGTTTACTGCCCAGGGATATTATTTCCAAGTTATAGATAAGGACAGGTGTCAGATACATTTGGAACCTTGTCTAGGTGCTCTCACATACAGTTTCTCAGAGAACCAGCACAAATATTTGGTTTTTGGATTTCTAGTCCAAGTTTTATTATTTTTTAAAAATATATTTTATTGATTTTTTACGGAGAGGAAGGGAGAGGGATGGAGAGTTAAAAACATCGATAAGAGAGAAACGTCAATCAGCTGCCTCCTACACACCACGCACTGGGGATGTAACTGCAACCAAGGTACATGCCCTTGACTGGAATCGAACCCGGGACCCTTCAGTCCACAGGCCAATGCTCTATCCACTGAGCCAAACCAGTTAGGGCCCAAGTCTTATTTTTATCCCCTGCATCATCAGTTCTGTTTGTTTTAATGACATGGTAGCAAGCTAATATTTTTCATATCTTATTTGATAAGAATATCAATTTATATAAATACATTGGCCTTCTAATGAATGACTGTATACACGATTCAAGTAATCTGAGTAGCGCAAACATGATCTACTAGATTTGGGTAGATAATAGTAATAAGTACATTTAAGAATCAATAGAAATTTAAATTATTTAGAATCATTAAATTGATAAAGCCTTAATATTTATTCATTATATTTTTGAGGAGACAGAAAGAAACTAGGTAGATAGGGGCAGGGCCATGGGAGGAGAAAATAAAACCCAGGAAACCAACTAGGCAGAGTTACTAAGACATCCCAACTGGGTGGGGAAGAAAGGGCATGTGTGGGAGACATGAGCTTTAAAAGGTATGGATGTTGCTAAGGCAGGCAGCTTGCAGATAACCAATCACAAGGTAGTCTAAGGCAAAATTCTTTGAAAGGACCAATCAGAAACTAACAAGCATACATACAAAAAAGTGCACGTGCACTTCCTCTCTCCCTTGGCCCAGAGTACAATGGATACCTGATGTTCCTGTTGTAGGGGAGCACACATGGCCATGTGGGGCTCCACACGTGGACTGACAGACTTTAATTAGCTTGGATGCTGAACTACTCCTGACTGTAACATGGAAAGGAAGTTCTGGACACTGGGCTGCTCCTGAAAACCCAGCTATTCCTTTTCCAGGTCTGGCTTCTCCCCATAAATTTCGGTTCCATTAATTGTTTTTGTCTGTGACTTCATTCTTTGTTTTCGGGAGACAAGAACTCTGAACTCAAATAACACCCACATTTTTTTGTTTCATTATTAACCCAGATGGGATACAGAGTAAAACTCTATCCATGGGCTAGTGCTAAACAGGGAATCTTGAACATTTTGCAATGTTCAGAGGCAAACAGGCAGTTATGGGAAGGGAACAAGTTGTGATGGATCAGAAGTCCCTTTAAACATATTTTAGTAGCTGGAGTCATGATGACCACTTCCGACTATTCTGTGATGGTTATCCTGAGTTGATGAAGGCTTCATTTTATTGATCTAATTTCATTTTTCAATTAGTTTACATTCAATATTATTTTGTACTAGTTTCAGGTGTACAGCATAACAATTGGATAATCATATATATTTTTGAGTTCCTGTTATGAGCTGGGCATTCTGCCCAATGCTGGGGACATACGAATAGGTGCAGTGTGGCCCTTAATTAGCTCATAATCTCCAGGTGGAACCAAACGTGTAAAGCCCAATATTTACAGTTCAATATAACAAGTGTTCTAATAGAGGTTTATAAAAATGCCATGGGAGCCCAGGGGATTAAATTTGCAGTTAAATAGTGGAGATGTGCAAATCTTAACAAGTAGGCAGCATTACAGCAAAGTCTGTAGGATGAATACATCTCCACTCAAAGAGACGAAAGAGGCTATTCTAGCAGGGCAAGTTATAAATTGGTGCAACTTGGGATATTACTCGAAAGAGTGGGAAGTTGTATGGCTGGTGCTTAACTTATGCTCTGGAGACAAGAGTAGTAGAATATGAACCTGGGTATATAGGTTATTGAGAAGATCCAGATAATTAATGGTAAAGCATGCAGACTTTATAGGTGAAGAAAACATTAGGAGATTTGGGAAGAATTTCTAGATAAGGTGTGTTTTAGGATAATAAGGAGAGGCAAAACACAGGATGCACTGCAAAGTAAGATTGAATCTTACTGTCAGGCATGTCAAATTCTATGGTATGAAGATATAATATCTTAATTACTTTTAAAACTTTATACCAGAGATAAAATGGTGATCCTTCTTCTAAAGATCACCAAGGGCTTTCAGGCTTAATGAAAATGTGAGTGCTGGTACATTATAGAACTAAAAGAGTAAGGTGAGTAAGAGCATTTACTCTAGATTAGATACATACCTAGATCTTCTTTCTACTCATGTGAGATGTGAAAGTCAGTTAAACCCTCCATGCATGGGTTTTTATCTGTAAAATGTGCAAAATGGTGATATCTTCTCTATGCAGCTGCTTTGAAGATTGAACACATTCTTGCATGTTAAGTGCTTTAGCGGTAATTATCCCCCCGTGGTTTTCAACGGGAGGTAATTTTGCCTCCCAGTGGACACTTGCAAATATCTGGAGACATTATACGTTGGGCTATCACAACTTGGGAGGAATGCTTCTATCATCTAGTGCATAAAGGCCACAGATGCCTCTTAACAACCCACAAAATACAAGACAGCCAGCAATGACACAGTCATTTGTCTTAAAATATCACCGGTGCCAAGACTGAAAAATCCTGCACTAGAAAATGCTAAATTTTTTCCCAAGTTACCCAAGGATAATTTTGATCAGTCAGCTAGGAAATAAAGCTTGATTTACTGAATTGTTGGATCCAGATATGGCACGGAGTAAAAAGATAGAAGAGTTATTTCCCTATGCATTTCTATCAGTCACAGCCATTTGCTAGAAATTAAGATTTTTTTAAAAAAAATCAGAATGTAGAAAGCTGACAGAACCTACAGAGAGTCAGAGACCTGGGCTTGATTGGCTAAGAGCCAAGAACAAAGCAACAAGTTATAATGCATCCAGGAAAACAAGCAAAAAAAATTCTCTCTCTAGCTTATGCCCACTTGAGTGTACTTTCCTAAGCTCTAAGGGCCTTTATTTGCCTCTGTAATTTGTTTTCTTAGCCCATTTATTCTATGGCTCACTTTTACTATCTCTGTAAGTTTCTGAATAAACTTCCTTTTATAACTGGGGGAAAAAACCCTCAAAACACCCAACAACATATAGAACTGCTACCTCTAACTGCTACTTAGCTTCTGTGACACTAGATTCAACACTCAGGCACTTGCCTGCCGACATCTCCAAAGAAGCAGTTGCCTTTGCCCTGTGCTTGGCAAAAGTTCCAATTCCTCCCAGATGACCACCACTTAAGGATGCTTGCTTCCTTCTCTACATCTCATGTGGGTCCATCTGATCAGCAGAACAGAGGTAACGTGAGTACTTGAGCTGCATGGGAATCTTGGAAATCAGACTTTTAAAAATCCATTGACCTCTAATTTAACTGGTTTACCCTCTATTATAGAGGGAAGTGATCTGAAGTTCCTTTAGTGTTCATTTAGTATTATCAGGTGAGGTTGTTCTTTAATTTCTACTGTGAACCCAAATTTTAATACTTAGGCATATGAAACCCTACTATCCCTTCCTTACTCTTCTATTAACTTTCATTAATATACCAGACAGTTTTAGGACATACCTGAGACAACACATCCCGTTGTCTTAATAACCAGTGTTATCCGTTTCAGTCACCAGACTAAACATCTGAATTTTCTACTCACCCAGAGGCAGGAGTGGCTCATTTGGAGTAAACCATCTGTCATGAGTGGCATCTTGTCTCCCAAGAGAGCTACATTAGTGGACTAAACCCCAGTACTTCAGAATGTGACCTTCTTTGGAAATAGAGTCTTTACAGAGGTAATCAAGTTAAAATGAGGTCATTAGGGTGGAACCTAATTCAGGATATATGATGTCTTTATCCAAAGGGGGAATTTGAACATAGAAACAGATGTATAGACAAAAATGATGTGAAGACACAAAGTGAGAAGATGGCCTTCAGACACTAGCAGTACATATACCTACAAGCCATGGAATGCTACAGACTGTGAGCCCTAACCCTAACCCTAACCCTAACCCTAACCCTAACCCTAACCCTAACCACCAGAAGCTGGAAGAGACAAGGAAAGAGTCTCTCCTGAATCATTAGAGAGAGCATAGCTCTGCTTAAACCTTGTTTTCAGATTTCTAGGCTCCAGAACTGTAATATAATATCTTTTGTATTATTAAGCCACCCAGATGTTGGTACTTTGATTTTAGGACACTAACCTTCCTTAGAGATTGCATCCTTCCCTCAGGTTCCAAGCCTGAACCAACAGAGCCTATAATCACGAAAATGCAAAGCACATGTACCAGACCTATTAAAAAAATAAAAACAATAGTGTCCTCCCATAGAATAGAAGGGCAGATCACCAATTACAGTGCTTAGGAAGTGAAAGGGAAGTAAGTAGAGGTTCCTTTAGAGAAATCTATAAACTACATAATGGCTGGAATCTGATCTTATTTAATCTTCAGTTAATCTTCAGAGGTTATAACAGAATCTTCACATGTAATTTCTCATGTGATTAGTATTAAGATGCTCAATACTTTTTCTGAATTAAAAGCTCAAAAAGAGAAGCTGGTAAGTTGTGAGTTTTAATCTCAAGAATAGTTGAAAGTTGAGCATATTTATTTATTAAAGAAAGGAGCCTGTTTAGAGGAAGACTAATTTAAACTTGCAAACAATAAAAGATAATTAACAAGCCAAAGTACTTGTGTAGACATAATCAGCTAGAAACAAAAGAGCTTCACAAATGAGCCAGGATATTCTTTCTTTGACATATGAAGGAAAAAAGCATGAATAGGTGAAATACAGTTATAATTCTGGGGGTGAATTGTAGGGGTTGGAAGAGTACATAAAGTTGGTTTCTAATTTCCTGGTAAAGTAACGTGCTGGCTGCCTGCCAAGAATAAGTAGGCAGGGTGTGGGCATAAAACGTGAGAAATACGGGCAATATTTGGAATAGTCACTAAGGGAGATAGAAAAGTTGTTGATTAGTATTAAGTAAAAGGAGTGCTGTACAGAATTGAGGGGCCAGCTGAGGTTGAAAATTAAATTTGTGATGGAGACAGTGAGCTCAGTTATGTGATCTTCCCTAACAGCATTTGGCAATCTGAGAGCAAAAGCAGAGAAAACAGATGTTAGGGTTGCACATTGGTGAGACAGGTGAGGCAGATCATCAAGGGGGTGATGGATGAAAAAGTGCTGCCAAGAGTGTATTTGAGATGATGGATCATGGGATCCAGTGTGAGTGAGGAGGGAAGGGCTGCCAGGAGGGGCTGAGGAAATCAGAGAACAAAGCAGGGTTCACTAGGCATAGGTGTCAAAGAGGTGAAACAGTAGGTTTATGGGGCCTAAGGGATTGAGA
>NW_006295580.1:856376-858408 GCF_000327345.1 Myotis davidii | reverse complement strand
GAGTCAGAGGTTGTGGTCAGATGGAGACATCAGTGTTCTCATTTCTTAGCTGTAGCATCCATCATTATCAACAAAACCTTTACTAAATGAGCACACCGTCCCACATTTCTAGGTCAGAGATTTTATTCTTATAGCTCCTCTTCTTGAAGGAAAACAGAAGTAGTGTCTATAATTTGGGTTAGGAAGCAGAATAGTTTACTAAATAAAGGTTAAAAACTTGTGGAAAAGTATGGGGAATAGTAAATTCAGACTCCCTTCTCATGTGATTAGAAACTGAGTACTTTGTACATCTGCTGTCAAAAGTCCCGTCTCTTGCCCTAATTTCACCCTTTCAGTATACCAGCTTTTCTTTGGACCTGTTATTTTATAATCCCATTCGATTTCTATGGAATTTCCATGTATTGTCAGAAAGAAGGTGGTTCCTCCCTCATCTCTCCTCTCCCCGAAACAATACAGCAACCTAATACCTGCCCCTGAATCTTCCTAAACTACACACAGAAAGGCTTTTGTGGACTGACTTCAGTTCCTGATGCATATTTCTTCATTCCTAAAGTCTGGAAAAAGTTGTATCTTACTCAATGTTGTCAAGGAAATTATGTCTTTCTGACATGAGCATATTTCTAAAATCTAAAAGCAGTTGGTATAGTTGAACAAGCTAAGTATAAAGTTTGTTAGGAAATTCTACTAAGTAAAAATTAACTCAAAACTGGAGTTACTTATCCTAATAAGTAGCCCTATGCCTGAAAAATAATTAGAGCAAAAACAGTAATTATGTTTCTAACCAAACTGAAAGCATTAGAACTTATTACCACAAGGGTAACAGGTTCATAAGAGCAGATTCTAGTAGAAACATACACTCAAAGTATTGAACTGGTCCTATGGTGACAAACTGCATTTGCAGAAAAAACTTGTTTACCCAGTGGTGGCTCATGTGTGAGAGAGAGTTAATGCAATCTGTATATCACAGCTAAAGATGTAACACTGGGAAAGCGAGGTCATAGCCAGTCCAGTCAGATCAGTATGAAATTGCTCTTCTAATATTCTGTATATTTCTTCTCTACAATGTTAGGGAGTATTTAGAATAATTTGAGAAAGCCAAAAAAAAAAAAAAAAAAGAACACAAAGGATTAAAAAAAGGGGGGTGGGGTGGGGGAGGATAAGATATATGCAACAGAACTGAAAAAACTTAACTCGAGTAGTCTAGAAAAGAAAAAAATGAAGTGAGGCATGTTCACAATCTATAAATAATACCTCCTGGGTAACAATGTAATGAAAGAAGGGAATTATTCATAGTCTCAGAAGACATGAGGACAAAGAGCAATGACTAGAAGCTAAAGAAAGCAAAATATAGGTTAGATATTAGGAACACAGTATGAAATGCGGCCTATTCGGGTTAGGCCAATGAGATAAGACATTTTTTGTCTTAACAAAGAAATTGAGAGATTAGACAATTTCCCAGAAAATTTACTTTTCACTTGGTAAATTTTCTTCACATCAATGCCAGAATATATCAAAACATTTTAACTTGAAAATTAACTAATAGAACAACTCCCACTTGCAACTGAAAAAATACACAAATCACCCAAATAAATGGAAACACACAGAAGTAGTTTAAGAGCTATAGGTAGATTTTTAACTCTTGTCAGAAGTGTGTCATTGATGTCCCAGATTTACTTCCATGTGAAAGCTGAAATTACACCCTTCGGAAAGTGCTTGAAGAAAAACATTGAATTCTGCCACGTACCTTAAAAGCTGGTGAAGGTAAAAACAAAAAAAGTGGGGTTTTAGTAGAGGGATTTTTTTTATAAAAAATTATAGGGAAGGTCTAGCAAATGGAGAGGTACCGTATTTGCCAGCGTATAAGACGACTGGGCGTATAAGACGACCCCCTAACATTTCCACTCAAAATACAGAGTTTGTTATATACTCGCCGTATAAGACTACCCCCTCTTCCGCACACCTTCCACACACCAAATAAAAGGTAAAACAATATCAGATTTGATTTTAACATTTTAATTTATATTCAAATGTT
>NW_006295580.1:837139-855876 GCF_000327345.1 Myotis davidii | reverse complement strand
GGTAAAATCGCATAACAGCAAAATCGCATAACAGCCGAGCATACACACAGCAGCACTGCTGATGCCTGAACGGTATGTGGAATGAAGTGGGCGGGCATCGGGAGGCCACTATGGCACGGGGCAAGCACTATGGGCAGTCTATCTGAAGTGTACCTGGCGTATAAGACGACCCCCCACTTGGAGGCATATTTTTCAGGACCAAAATATCGTCTTATACGCTGGCAAATACGGTAGTTTGAAGCTAAGGAAGCTTGCAAATTTAGAAATCTGCACTTACATCCCTTCTCTATCTTAACACCATTGTCAAATGGGAACACCCAACCCAGAAGGTGGTTGTGACTTAAATTTCATAAGATAATGTGTATAAGGTGCACTATCGAGAAGTTGATAGTGTTCAATGAATTGTCAACCTTGGGATGAGTGTTCTGGGAAATAGCTAGAGGGGTAAGCAGTGAATAGACATAAGCAGGGGACACAGCTACCAGAACAAACTCCCATCGTTCTTGCATCTCTATTTCCTCTCCCCTTGTTAACTCAACTTTTAGCTCTGGAGGCTTAAAATAAAACCAGCAACAAAACAAACAAACAAAACAAGAAATGTAAGTCGTATATAATATTTATTACAATATGTATTTATACTTGATCATGAATCTATGTAGAGTTTCATTATGCTATCCTTTAGGTGTAGCACAGTATAATCAAGAACCAGAAATTTTAGGAAATGAAAAATGATGAAGCTAGTTTGAGACTTTAAAAAGTATCCTGAACACTTCTTGGACATCTGCCCAATTCTCAATGACATTTTCTCTGTAAACTGCCACTTCCCTGTGCCCCTGTCGGCCACCCCATTCATCTCATTAACTGGAGTGAGGTTCTGGCAGCTGCACCATACCCAGGTGGGTCAATGGAGCCTGCCTCCTATGAATTGGGAATTGGGATCCAGAGACAGGGACAGTTCCTATTGACTCAGGAACTGAGGAGACAGGACCTAAGGAACTTTTCAAGGATTGCATTCTGCCTGCCATGCACGAAGAGGCAATGGAAAGGCAGTCTCTGCCCAGCCAGGGAAGAGGTGTGGAGAGGAAAAGTAGGAAAAAAGTGTTGTTTGGTTCCTTGTCCCAGGTGGTAGTGCTGGGACAAATTCCTCCCAAATATTCCAACCTCCTTCCAATACATTTTCCATCTGAAAAATTTCTTTTTTTTCTTTTTAAAATATATTTTATTGATTTTTTACAGAGAGGAAGGTAGAGGGATAGAGAGTTAGAAACATCGATGAGAGAGAAACATCGATCAGCTGCCTCCTGCACATCTCCTACTCAGGATGTGCCCGCAACCCAGGTACATGCCCCTGACCAGAATCGAACCTGGGACCCTTCAGTCCGCAGGTCAACGCTCTATCCACTGAGCCAAACCAGTTTCGGCGAAAAATTTCTTAAGGTAGCTTGAGATGGTTTCTATAATTCCCTACCTAATGAGATTTGAGTAAGCGTGGCAGGGACTTCCAGTGCTCACACACATCCTATCTTATTTTCTTCTATCTTCAACTTTCTCATCTCTAATCCTTAAGCCTAAAATGTCTAGAACTGGAACCTTCCTTGAGTTCTGGGTTGGCTATGTTCATCGGTTTCCATGGCAGTTTTGGAGCACAAGACAATTTATTTAAGTGCCTTCTCTGGGGGAGGGGGTTGGGGGTGGGATAGGGAGGTAAAAAGAGAGAATTTATTGGCTCATACAACTGAAAGTCCAACAGTAGATCTGGGTTTAAGAGTAGCTAAATCCAAGGCTGAAGTGCTCTCATCAGCCAAGTGACATTGTTTTCTATGGGATCTGCTTTCCTGTGTATTGGTTTCTGTCTTATGCAAACTGTAATGGCAGAGGCAATCAGAACAATTGTGCTACATTGTGATAGTGAGCAAACATCAGTAAAAAGTGATACCTCTTTTATAATTATTCCCGTGACTCCGAGGCATGTTAACATTTGTGTAAATGACCATGCCTGAGCCAGTTACATTGACTTTCCTGCACATCTAGTTCCAAGGATTTTGTTGGTGATGGCTTCATTAAAAACATCGACAGGAGTGAAGGGGTGGTTTCTCTAAGGAAAATCCCAATGTATGACCAAAATAATGGGCCAACTGATGCTGAACAGACAACACCTATGCTAATTAAATTTATCACTTAATCTCTTACCTGATCTGGTGTTATAATTTCATATTGAGGAAAACTTCTTTTCAGTTTTCAGAAAGAAATAAAATAAAACCCAGTTCAAACCTTAAATTTTAATCAGACTATAAATATACTACATCACATGTTAAAAGATTTAGGAATTGTCTATCTTACCAAAGGAAGGACAATAAAAGGGTCATGAGGAATAATTGTGTCAGTTGTTCTTGGTATTTCCAGGATTATATGAAAAATTATAAGACCTTTTAAAATATCCTCTCAATTTTAGGCTTTTTAACTGCTACTGTTTTTATATTAAACATTTAACCATTCCTATAGGACAAAAAGAGACTAACACTTTAACTTTTTTTTAATTGAATACAACACTTTTCAGCTCTGATGTGTGTGTGTGTGTGTGTGTGTGTATGTGTGTTATGGTAAATATAATTAAACTAGAGGCCCGGTGCACACATTCATGCATCAGCGGGGTCCCTTGACCAGGCCTGTGGGATTGGGCTGAAACCGGCTCTCCAACATCCCCTGAGGGGTTCTGGATTGCGAGAGGGTGCAGGCCAAGACAAGGGACCCCACTGGTGCACGATTGGGGCTGGAGAGGGACGGGGGAGGTTGGTTAGCTGAGGAGGGACTGCGGGAGGGCTCCAGGGCATGTCCAGCCTGTCTCACTCAGTCCCAATCAGCCATACCCCAGCAGCCAGCTAACCTCCTGGTCAGAACATCTGCCCCCTGGTGGTCAGTGCACATTATATTGACTGGTCAACTGTCTACCCCCTGGTGGTCAGTGCATGTCATAGTGAGTGGTTGAGCGGCCTTAGCATATCATTAGCATATTACGTTTTAATTGGTTGAACGGATGACTGGACAACTGGAAACTTAGCATATTAGGCTTTTATTATATGCTAATATATTATTTTGCTCTGAACTTTATTTATTTTTAATATATTTTTATTGATCTCAGAGGGGAAGAGAGTGGCAGAGACAGAAACATCTCTCTCAATGATGAGAATCATTGATCTGTTGCCTCTTGCATGCCCCACACTGGGGATCAATCCCACAACGCAGGCATGTGCCCTGACCAGGAATTGAACCGTGACTTCCTGGTTCATAAGTCGATGCTCAACCACTGAGCCACGCTGGCTGGGCTTGCTCTGAACTTTAATAAATTCTAACAGTATTCACTACCTTAATATGTGAATGTCTTAATATAATATATAATAAAGTATCTATTGGAAAGTATTATGTTGCAAACTAAAGTATACTTCGTATCCTATCTTATTTGTACAAAAGAAAGTCTCATATGACCAAAAAATGATTGCTATGTTTGTGGTTGAATACTAAACTTATTTGTTACTTTATGCCACATATTTTGCTTAATTATGTTGGGCGGATAGATTTAATGGCAAATAATATGACATTGAACATTAGATTTATGGGACAATCTATATGAAAGTTTAAGAGATCAAATAAGCCATAAAATAAAATATTATGCATTTTATTACTTGTAGCAACTTAAGAAATTGACCAAGATTAATGCAAATTACTCATTGGTATCAATTGCTGAGCTGACAAAAATAATAAAATATGAGTTATAGGACAACTTTAAAATTATCTAAATATAAAACATTAGGAAATATAGTGCAAGTTTTAAATATATGATGTTGTATCTGCACAACACATTTTGGCTAGTAATGTATTGATGCATAAAGCCACAGGCAGCAGCTACTTGAAAGCTGGGTTCCCACATTTATCATATAGAAAAACTGCTGCTCATATTTTGTTTCTTCACCTGTACACACAAATACAAGTATTGATTGTCATCTAAAGCAGCATCTTGAAAAAGATAGATCACTGATTTCCCCCAAGGAAAGCGTTCTTTAAATTATTTCTCTTAAACTCGTACTTTTGGACTTGATTTTGACATTACTGTCCCATACAGTTTGAATCAAAGCTTTATTGTTAGACTGACAGCTTTAGTCTGCATACTGAGATAATCCACACCTTTCAACCATTGAATAGGAGAGAAAAAAATTATTGAATTCAACAATATTATTAAAAGTACTATAGAAGTGTAAATGATTTACATATTCTATGCTCAGGGAATTTCATCGATATTAGCACTTCTACATATATCAGTAACAATAATTTAAAATTAAAAATATTAGTAAATAGAGGAAAAATTATATGAAAACCAATGATAATTATCTTTTGAATCCTTGATGCCTGGGAATTCAAAGATGAAGCTTTCTCAAGGAATTTACAATATCCATGAGAATTCAAGATAAGCACATCATAACACTGTACACTTGAAACCTATATAATTTTATTAACCAATAAATTTAATTTAAAATATATTTTATTGATTTTTTTTTTTTACAGAGAAGATGGGAGAGGGATAGAGAGTTAGAAAGATCGATGAGAGAGAAACATCGATCAGCTGCCTCCTGCACGCCCCCCACTGGGGATGTGCCCGCAACCAAGGTACATGCCCTTGACCGGAATCGAACCTGGGACCCTTCAGTCCGCAGGCCGACGCTCTATCCACTGAGCCAAACCGGTTCGGCACCAATAAATTTAATCTAAAAAGGACAAACACAAAAATTCTAAATAGCAATATAATTGAAACATAAAATTGAATATGAAGAAATGTGAAATATAATGTAGATATATATAATCAATCAGCAAAAGAAAGGATTTTATCTTTAGGAATAAGAGTTCAGAATGATTTAGAGGCTGTAAACTGAACATTTAAAATAGAGGAAGAAATTGAGCTAGTCCAGAAGAAAAGTGGTTTGATTGGATAAATATTAGAGGGATGTCATTTTAGGAGACTAGGAAAATATTGCAACAAATGACTAATGGGCACTTGTGCACGTGTGCGCACACACACACACATAGGGAAGCATGGTGAACTACAGGAGTAAGGCCAGACCTCCTTTTTCTCACTTTGCTGTAAATAATGAGCAAAACCCAGATTATCAACAAGGAGCTGATGAACATACTGCCTCTAAATCTAAGTAAATAGAAGATGCTTTCTATTGTAATTCAAGATGGCAAAGGAAACAGATCATTTTGGTCCTCCAGGAAATAGATTCAGTCTTCTAGGCAATTTTTTAGTAAAAGACGTGTGACTCTTAGACATATATTTAGTAATAAAAAGAGGAAAAAGACACACTAGCAAGCTATTATCCAGAGTAAAGACTGCCTTGGTATTCTCGCTCCTTTCCTTCCTGGTCAATAGCCGGAGATAGGCAGTGAAGGGTAACTACAAGAGATGACCTGACCAGAGAAATAGTAAGTCTGAGTCCTCAGACAATTTTCCATGTGAATTGTATTCACCAAAGATTCACATTTTAGTACCTGAATTATATTTATAAAGGATTTAAAATACATAAAAAAGTTCTGCTGTAAAATCAAGTTTTATTTCAGGAATCCAGGATGCAAATTCTTGGTTTATCAATATGCCTATTGGTGTATGGACTGGGGAGGGAATATTTGAAGCTAAAGGTCATTAAATAGGAAATTTCATTCTGTTAGTCCAGTCTGACCCCAAAACCTGAAAAGACTGCATGCCAAGCCAAAGGGCGTGAAGTTGTTCAGAGACAGAGAGAGATGAAAGATGAAGAAAGCAAAGGGCTAACAGAGGGAAGCCTGTGGGAGCCCAGCCAGGACTGCCTCTCGTGGGGAAATCACTCTGTTCTTGACTCACAGGGGCCTCCTGGAATCCCTGTGCAACCTGGTGAAGCTGGACATTGAATAAAGGGAAATCCATAGTCAACACATACAGAAATCTGTCCATAAAAAAATGAGTAAACTCAGTTTGATAAATGAGCTATTACGTAAAGCTAACTTATTTTTAATTGAGCATTTCAACTATTTGGGTTAAAAGAGTCAATTTGATATGACAAGAAATTGAGACAAAGTTATATAGTAAGATAGTAAATTCTTGTTAGAATTGATTAAGGTTCAGAGCAAAATAATGATTTGTATCTAATCAGTAATTAAAAGAAAAGAAACAGATGATCTAAAAGTATCTGATTTTTAAAAAAAATTAAAAGGATTGCATTCTTCCTCAAATTTTCATTTATTTATAGTCAGAGAGGGGGAAAAGTGTTTTTGTTTTATTAAAATAGGACTTAAATAAACACTAATTTGTTGAAAATTTAAAATCTCTGAAAATTTAAAATCTCTGATAATTAATTTTGTTTCACTTGCTATTTATTTATTTATTGAAATTATGGGGGTGACATTGGTTGATAAAATTATATAGGTTGGGAGGTACAATTCCATAATATATGAAATAGAAATTTTAAAATGTCTTCTTTGTAATATAAGTCTATTAAATATATTTTTACCATGGGCCCACCTTAATTATGGTTAAGCTTTTGCATTTTTAAATGGTTGACTCATAATTTTAAAGATCACTTATTATACTTTAAAAAGGGCAGGGTATAAAACCAATGAGACAAACCAAGAAAGGAAATGAGATCTGCGAAGACAATTTTGAAGAGAAGGGAGATATAGCTTAACACTGGAAACATGATACATTGCTAAATAGAAAATAAGTCTTCTGTTTGAAATCAGGAAAAATGAAATTATAATTGAGATATAGCTATATTAAATGTGTAAGAAATAAGGCGAGCCCCCAAATTCAGGGGTCCTGGTAGAACACAAAACATACTCGGGAGCCAGGCAGCAAGGCAAATACCTTCACTTCTGCGTAGAAGGGTGCGCGCACACATGGCCTGGAAGCAGGAGCACACTGAGCAGGCGGTCTGCTTGGGTTTTTAATCCTGAGGGACACGCATGACCTGTCCCTCACTCTTGATTGGAGCTCAGGTGCACAGTCTTTTGTGATTGGCTAATTTGAAGGGAGGGGTTGGCCTTTGCCATTTCAAGATGGCGGCCCCCAGGGGAGCTGCAGGTCATTCAGCCAACATGGTGGCTGCCAAGTCAGTGACCCAACATGGTGGCTGCCAAGTCACAGGGGCCAAAATGGTGGCTGTCTAAACTGTTCTTTGACAGACAAGATGAAGTTTTTATTCTCACAAATGTCTATACCTATTATATATAGTTTTTTAAAAAGAATTGCATGTAAGAATCTTATAAAAAAGAAGAAAATGGGATTCCAAATCCCATTTGTAATACTTTTTTTTATGTTATTCATTGCAACATTGTAAATTTTGTAACTTTCTTGAGAATTATGTTATATATATATATGATATATATAATCTAATGTATGTATATATATATGCATATATATACACACAAACATGCATGTTATTGATTAATTTAAATTGATTGGCTGAATTTGTTATGTCAGGGAAGTTATCTGTTTAGAAATAAATATAAAGCTACCTCACATTATTTGTGAAGCTCTCTGTTTGTTCATTTTTATTTCTGTCTTTTCACGCGGAGTAATTTCTGCACATCTCAGCAAGGGCTGTGTCTTTTCCTAGTTACTAAACTAAATAAAGCACTTTGGGATTCCTGGACTATCCTGGAGAATGGGGTGGAATGAGGATAGAATTCAGTAGAGGATTTTTAAGGCCCAAAGAATAGATAATGTTCCTATTTAATCCAGCTTTGGGTTTTAATTGATTTGGGGATAAGGACACAAACTCCTTTGTTTGCTGTTCCATGTCTTTAAACAGTCTCGTGGGAGGAAATCATCAAAGTGAATTCTGTAAATGTGGAATTAACAAGGCAAAACTAAAGACACTTAGGTTTGCATCATAAATTGTGGCTATTGACTAAATTGTCTAGGAAAAGGTCCAATTTTTATCCAAAAATTTAACTTTTTTCATTTCCCGGTTGGAAAATGTTGGCTCAGCATTGTCTATTTATTTAGTGCTTCTCAAGTGAAAGTGCAATTTAAGTAAAAAAAAATGAATATTGTGACAGAAGCAATTCTCATGTACATAAAAATTTATAATCTCATATGAATGAAATTTCAATTTAAAAGAAATCTGTTTGAGTGTTTATGTCAACTTTGGCTACACAGAGATCTACTTTTCTATGTAGAAATAAAATGATTATGAAAAATTATACCACTTTCAAGATTAAGAATTTGAATTTTAGGGCAAAAAAACTTCTAAAGATTTTCTTCATAAAATGACACTTTTAAAAAAGCATCAAAGCCTTAATCTTTTCTTATTTTTATCAGAGTAAAGGTAGTTAATAGCACTTCAATGAGGTTTATATAACTTCTATATTTATGTAATTTGACTAGTTTCCTTACATGCGATTAACTTTTATGTTCCAGAATGATTTAGCTATAATGGTTGTAAATATGAGAAGTTAACTGTCAATTGGTACTTGGAATCATATTCAAATTGACAATTCAATGGGTTTGCCAATTGTTCGACAATAAAAAAAAAGCCTTTTACATTTTGCATTTGAATTAATAAACAGCAAAAAGCATTCACACTCTTCCTTGTCTGAGTCGAGGGAAATACTACTTTGCTTACATTTACATGCATACTGATGTCTACTCCCAGAATACAATAGTTTCATGACATTGAGGAGAGAAGGAAGCTGGCCAGCCAGGCAGGGCCTGGCCATGGGAAGGGAAGATAGAACCGAGAAGCAGTTGGGGGAAGTTACTAGGACGACCCAAGGGGGCGGGTGGGAAAGAAGAGCCTCACTAGAAATGCGAGCTTTAAAATACATCAGTGCTGCTAAGACAGGCAGCTTGCGGGTAACCAATCACAAAGTACTAAGGCGTATAAACCTGTCCCAAGGGTGTTGCTAAGGAAAAATCCTTTGAAAGGACCAATCAGGAACTAACCAGCATATATACAAAAAAGTGCATGCGCCCTCCTCACTCCCACACTAGATTCTAGGATTGAGGGCAGGAGATGGCTCCCCTGAGCCCACGTGGCTCATGGCTGTGCGGGGCTCCGCACAGGGACTACTAGGCTTTCATCATCTCGGATGCTCAGCCACTCCCGCCTGTAGCATGGAAAGGCGCTCTGGACACTGGCCTGCTCCTGGGGCCCCAGCTGCACCTTTTCCAGGACTGGCTTCTCTCACACTTTGGTTCCATTAACCATTTTTGTTGTTGTTGTTGTTGTTTTGTCTGTGACTTCATTCTTTGATTTCATGAGACAATGAACTCAGACTCAAACACCCCACATTTCAGTTTGGTTTCAATATTGAAGTTATAGTGTTAAAATGATGTCATGGCTTTTAGGCAAGTGCATAACTGAAAGTAATTTAAATATGTTTATTCTCTTGTATCTCTCTGCAGACCAAGAGTAGAAAGACCCTGAATCATTCTGTAGGTGGGATAACATGATTTATGACATGGAGTTATAAAGCAATTTCTTTTGCAAAGTTAGGTAAAAACACTTGAAATAGAGTATGACTTAGTGTGTTAAGATGTTTTGTTTGGATTCCTCAGATGTCTGTGTCTGGAAGATTGACTCTGATCCTAGATCTTGCATACTTGGAAATTTTATTTTATCCATTTGCTCAGGGATTATTAGGGTGAATGAATGAGGCTAACCAAATTCCACAGGATAATTTATTAATCTTAATTCAGGAAGTCACATTTTATACATAATACCTTTTGGTTGTTTCTTAAAAAAATGTATATTTCTTTATTGATTTCAGAGAGGAAGGGAGAAGGAGAGAGAGATAGAAACATCAATGATGAGAGAAAATCATTGATTGGCTGCCTCTTGCACAACCCCTCCTGGGGATTGAGCCTGCAACCCAGGCATGTGCCCTTGGCCGGAATCGAACCCGGGACCCTTCAGTCCACAAGCTGAGGCTCTATCCACTGAGCCAAGCCAGCTAGGGACCTCTTTTTTTTTTTTTTTAATGAATTGTGTATGAAAAGGGGATTAAGTTGCTTGGAATCAGAACAACAGATTTGAATAGTTTTATTCCTTCTTAAACAGAATACAGGGGATCATTTCTGTTCTACCATGTGCGTGTGTTGGACACAACTGACTCTGATTAGCACAATGCTGGATAAGCACATTAGTTCTTATTCTATAACTTTTCTACTTTATAACCTGTGTGGCTCAGTACCCCTCTATTGTATTACCAGTTTTCTGTAGTTTAAATTTCTAACATTAGGTTATTTTAAATGGAATGCAGTTTAGGGTGGCCAGTTTCTACTACATCAAGTGAGGCATTTAACTATCAATAATAAATGATATCCAAATATTGTATAGGGCCAGTTACTAGAGAACACTTATTGCATATATCTCTTCTGTGTTGATACTTTGCAACTTCCATTTATGCACAGTAGCAGTTCCTAAACTCGCCCATGATTCTTTTTGGTACACCTCAATTTGAAAATTCCAACTATTTCTTTTCTCATTAAACCAGTAAAATCAATTAGTACTTTCCAAGCAGTGATTGGTTTACCCCTAACCAGTTTGATTCAATGGATAAAGCGTCGGCCTAAGGACCGAAGGGTCTCAGGTTTGATTCTGGTCAAGGGCATGCAACTTGGTTGTGGGCACATCCCCAATAGCGGTGTGCAGGAGGCAGCTGATCGATGTTTCTCTCAATTTAATGTTTCTAACTCTCTATCCCTCTCTCTTCCTCTCTGTAAAAAAATCAATAAAAAATATATAAAAAAAACATTTGTTTATAACAACATTTCAATAATTTTTAGCAAAATGAGGGAAATTATTTTTTCCTAAGGCTAAATATATTTAACCAATTTTTGGCATTACATCTCCTTTACTTTATTAAAAAGATGTGTATCATGGATGAAAATTATAATAGATATAGTTACTTTTTATAAGTGGGAAATATAAAATGCTGGCAATTTTATATAGTAGAATACAACGTTCTTTCATCTCCTCTCCTTCTTCCCCCAGGAACCACAATTGGACTGATAAAACTCTTCTGGTGTTTTAAAGATTGGTCATTGTAAATAGAGCTGCCCTAAGGTTTGGGGATGGAAGGAAAGGGCTCACAAAGACAGACCAACACTATTGATGATGTTAGAATGATTCCCTGGAAGCAGGTCTAGGAAATTTATCAAAATGCCAAAAAAGCTTAACCATATGTTTTTTCATAAGCGGTTTGTGAAAATAAGGAGATAACTTGGCAAGAACTTTTTTGGTTTTTTTTTTTAACTTTGGGGGAAAGAAAAATAGCAGAGGCCTCAGCATATACTAAGAAAGAGGTCGGTACAGGAGTGAAATTTGTCTAGTGGCCTGGTGCTCCAAGATCTCCAAAAGTATAATTGCTTGGGAACCAGAAACCACTTGAGAGAACAATTCATACTCTATTTGCTGCTCAGGGCAGGATTTGCTGAAACACTTGACATAATTTAAGTAAACATTTTTAAAAATATATATTTTTATTGATTTTAGAGAGAAAGGGAAGGGGAAAGAGATAGAAACATCAATGATTAGAGAGAATTGCTGATCAGCTTCCTACTGCACACCCACTACTGAGGATTGAGCCTGAAACCTACGCATGCTCCTTGACTGAGAATTGAACCGTGACCTCCTGGTTCATGGGTTAATACCCAACCACTGAGTCATACCAGCCAGACCTAAGTAAATTTTTAAAGAACATTTTCCAAATGGTTCATATTTACTCTAAGTTTATATTACTACTTTTTATAGTGTCTTTAGTTTTGTGAAAAAAACACATACACAAATTTGCACAATCTTCTGCTCTTTTAATTTGTCAAAGTTTTCTGTGGTGGTATGTAGACTTTAATTTTCTTAAACATTAAACTGGAAAATTTAGTGTATTCTTTCTTGCATACAAGGCTTAGTGTATATTTCTTTAATTCATCTTTCAATCATACATATATATAGTCCTCTTCAAAAATTGACTCTCCATCTTCAATCCTAGCTCTGCCATGTACATGCTGTGTGATTGAGGGCAAGTCACAGACTCCTGTATTTTTATTTTCTTCTGTGCAAATCCAGTTTTAATAGTAAATACTACATAGCATTTCAATGGGGATTCTGTGAGATCATCCACATAGTTCTTACTTCACTGTGTGGCACATGGAAGAGAGTCAACCCAAGTTAGTTACTTTTACTAATAGTTCTGGCAGTTTGCATTGTCGAAAAATCTGAGCTTACCTTGAGTTCTGTACTTGGGAGGGTAAACTGTCAGTTTCTGCTAGTATGCTTATTAAATCTTCATTTCATTCAACAATATTCTCAAGATGTGTTTCTCTCTCTCTTCCTCTCTCTCTCTCGCTCTCTCTCTCTCTCTCTCGTCAATCTTCATCTGAGGATATTTTAACATTGATTTCCAGAGACAGGAGAAGGGAGTAAGAGAGACAGAGAAAGAGAGAGGGAGACACACACTGATTGGATGCCTCCCACATGGGGATCGAACCTGCAAACAAGGTACATGCCCTTGACTGGAATTGAACCTGGGACTCTTCAGTCCACACTTTATCTGCTACAGCATATTTTTCTTCTTACTATTGTTTCCTTTGGTACTATACTTTATTTCCAATTGTAAGCTCAAGCTGCTTTCAATTTAGGAAAGTTTACTTATCAAGTCTTTGCACATTATTTCTGTTCTAAGGCTTTATCAACATATCTCTCATGTATCAGCTACATTCTACTTTTCCAAATGTGTTGTCCTTAATATTTTTGTTTCCTTTCTTCAGTCCTTCAGTAGAGTTTATATGCCTCCAATATGTGATAAGTATGCTTTTGTCACCCCACTCCACATTTCTTCCCCAACTTTTTAAATAAATAATCCGTGTTTTCCCCCAAAACAGCTTTTCAGCCATTATTACATTAAGTTAACAATGGCCCTTAGAGATAAATATTTTTAGGAAAGGAGAAATGTGTGACATAGAGAGACGTCCTATCAGGCAAGGATATAAAGGCCACCCTGTAAAAGGAAAACTATCTGGGGTTGAAAGGGAATGTTTTGGCTTATAGTCTCTGACTTCACATTTTTAGACAAACTATGAGATTTAACTCCCAAATATAATGGGATAATATATTTGATCCCCTACATTAACTCTATCTCTTCTCATGCATATGTTTTCCTCTCTTGGTCATTTGTGTCCATTTCATTCAGTCCTTTTCCCATTATTGCATCAGATATCACAGAGCAAAGGTCATCTACCGAAGGAGAAGTACTTAAGATAGGAGGCGTTCCTGTCAGAAGGAAGCAGGGGATTTCCAGGTAATGGAAAGAATTGTGAAGGAATGATAATGGGATATCAAAAGTTGAGAAGGACTCCTTTTGAATTCCAAACCCCAAAGACAGTGAGACCAGGGACAATCAATGCTTTGAAAGGGAAATGAACAGGCCGAGGATTCTTGTGTTTTGGACCAACGGAGGAGCAAAGATGGGATGGTACATGTAGACAGGAGTAGGTCCCTGGTTTCCCACAGCCTGCGTGTGGCAAGAAGAGGATACAGGCATATCCTCAATGCCTCACATGCCCACTAGTCCAGATGCAGTGGAGGATGACTGGCGAACTCACCTGGAGGCTTCTTGTGTTGAGGGTAACCTTTCGCATACACAGAGTGCTGCAAGGCTGGCTGCTCACATGACCATTAGGGTTTGAATAGAATTGCAGTCCAATCTCCAGTTGTTTGATTATAATGAATTTTACTTTAAATAAATAGGTGATTGTAGTCCCCAAACTCAGAACTTTAAATAGGCCTCTTTTAAAAATTCATGCATTTATTGGCAGCAAAAGAATGACAATTGGATCATTTATTACTTTACTGGTATCCTTTCTTAGTCTTTTCACCTGTTCACCATTACAATGTGCTCTTGCATTATGTGAAGATAAAAGCTCTCAGTGAAATGAACAAATCACAAAACCATCATAGCAGCGTTTCTTTCCTTTGTTTTTGTTCCACTTATATGAAAGTCCTAAACTACTTAAACTGCATTCCACCCGTAAGTTCCTAACAATGATAGGACCTCTGAGTAGAGGTGGAAGAAGACTCTTCAGATCATTTGAAATACAGATACAAATTTTATGTAATTAAAAAAAAATAATTTTCATTTAAAACTTTTGAAGTTTTCCTAAAAAACTTTGTGTTTAAAAGGAGTGAAAAATCTTATTCCTTCACGGAAAGGTTCCTGTGGAATGAGTTGCAATTTCCAGTTTAATTTTGACTGGAATATCACAGTAACGTGACTTTTCTTTTTTTTTTTTTTAGTTTGACCTTTAAAGTTTCAACTAGAAACTGGGGCAGAGGGTAGCATAATCCAAAGAAATGAAAGTTAACCTAAAAGTGTCACTTAAAAAAAAATATTTAGCTTAGGATCCAGTTTGGGTGAGGATTTTTTTTGAAATCAGATAATTTTTTTTTTCTGAAGTACAATCATCTAGCCACAGCAGGGAGACACCAAGGAGCTATCTATCTTCCCTCCTCTATCCCTTGCTCTCCTTTCTGGAAGCACAGCAGATAATGCCGCAATTACGGAATGAAAGAAAGTGAGGCCTCTGACACCAGTATCCTCCCCACTGCTTTCCTGTGTATTATAGTCCAGCCATTTCCATGGCAGGGCAGGCTCTCTTAAAAAAGATTAAATGCCAGGTAGTACAGCAGCTTTCAGCTTCCACATAATCAGGTGCTGTAAATCACACACAAAGGAGCTCTTACTTTCTGCTTTTCATTCTTACCAAAATTCCTTCTGTTTTACTTTCTGTCACATGTGGCTAGTTAAGCATCATTTTTAAGTCATTTTCATCAGCATCATTATCAATAATCAATAATGATTAAAGTTCAATAGATAGTTAATCATGTGCTGAGTGATAGATTATGTAATGAAGGGGGCAAGGCACAATCACAGAGTTCGAAGAGGACACATTTTTAAACTTAAAGTAGAATGCTAAGGGCGAATAATTACAAACTAATGTGTGTTCACTGTATCTGCTATATTTTTCCCAAAATAATGATAGGATTTTTTCCACTATACCAGGGGTGGGCAAACTTTTTGACTCGAGGGCCACAATGGGTTCTTAAACTGGACCGGAGGGCCAGAACAAAAGGATGGATGGAGTGTTTGTGTGAACTAATATAAATTCAAAGTAAACATCATTACATAAAAGGGTATGGTCTTTTTTTTTTGTTTAGTTTTATTCATTTCAAACAGGCTGGATTTGGCCTGTGGGCCATAGTTTGCCCACGGCTGCACTATACTATATAAGTGATCATTAATAGTTACTACTTTTCAGAGTAATTCGAATTCAACTCTTTTATCAGGAAAAGCCACTAGTATGTGGCCATTTCTTTAGATTATTCTGCTCATGCATTTTATAATAAACTAGAGGCCTGATGCATGAAATTCGTGCATGGGTAGGGAGTGGGGGAGCATCCTTCAGCCCAGCCTGTGCCCTCTCGCAATCCAGAATCTCTTGCTCCTAACCACCCACCTGCTCTCTCCTTACTGCCTGCCTGCTCACCCCTTACCACCTGTCTGCTCGCTTCTTACCACTTGGCTCACTGCTCCTTACCACCTGCCTGCTAGCTCCTTAGTACTTGGCTTGGCGCTCCTTAGAGCTGCTGTGGAGGTGGGAGAGGCTCCTGCCACCACTGCTGCGCTCACCAGCCATGAGCCCAGCTTCTGGCTGAGTGGCACTCTGCTGTGGGAGTGCACTGACCACCAGGGGGCAGTTCCTGCATTGAGAGTCTGGTGGTCAGTGCGCATCATAGCAACCAGTTGTTCTGGTTGTTCTGGTCATCCAGTCATTCCACTGTAAGGGTCTCTAGGCTTTTAAATGTATAGATGCCAATACAAAAAAATTAATTGTACCAATAATCTCCATTTATTTTTATAAAAAATATATTATTTAGATATTTAGTACAACAACCCTTTGAAGTCAATATTATTTTTTCTCCATTTCATAGGTGAATAACACTAAAGTTCAGGAGGTTGATGGAAGATGGCAGTGTGGGTACCCACTGCCTCCCACAACCACATCAAAATTACAACTAAAATACAGAACAAACATTATCCAGAAGTGCCAGAAAACTGGTTGAATGGAAGTCCTACAACTAGAGAAGTAAAGAAGAAAACACTGGTAGGAAGTTCAGAGGTGCAGAATGGGCTGGTTCAGTACCTATGTGGGCCGCTGTTTTTTAATCAGGAGGGAGATAATTTCTGCAGAGGCCACCTAGAGAAACAAGTGGTCCCAGCCATACACCAGATCCCCAGCCTAGGGTCCCAGAACTGGGGAAAGAAGTCCGTATGGGCACTAAAAACTATGGGCTGTAAAAACCAGTGTGGATTGGGGCTCAGTGTCACAGAGGCTGGTGGAGACACAGCTGTTCCTCTTAAAATGCCAGCACCATGAACTGAACTTACAAGGTCCCACTTCCTTTGAGCTCTAGCACCAAGGCAAGACTCTGGGGGACACAGACACATACAAGGAGGAACTGGATTGTCTGGCATCAGGGCAGGAACTTGGGGGTGGCTTTCTCCCAGACTGACGTGCTCTCAGGGATCATTGTTCCTATGCTGGGATCCCAATGTAGCAGGGCTGACTGGCAGCCATTTCTATTTGCTCTGCCCTGGTTATTACCTAAGGTACTGCCTCATTCAATTTACAACCCCACCCAAGCTGTGTGCAACAGCTTTTGCATATGAATAGCTGGTCCTTGTTCAGGCTGAAATCTCATAAACATGCTGCAGTTGGGTCAGGAAGCCCCAGACCTATCAATAAAAGGTCCAAGACCTAGCACCCAGCAACAGCCTGCCTTGCTTCATAGCTGGGCCTCATCTGGGTACTTCCAAACCCAATACAAAGAGGAGGAGTCTGCAGATCTATCTGTAGCTCCTGCTAGATGGTTCCACAGAGTGGCAAACTTTTCACCTCCCTGGAGACCCAAGAACCAGTGTACCCAGTGGTCGGTTTCAGACCATACCAGATTACAACTCTTCACATCCATAAGCAACACACTCAAGGAGCAGACTCAGTAAGCACCAAAGCCCCACTGAAGCAATGACTACTCATAGGGGTGTCACCTGCACAGCAACTCTCCCACTGTAGTTCCACCTGGTCCTCACAGCCAATTGGCCTGGCGGTCAATTCCTCCCCATGACACCAACAGTAATCAAGACTCAACTACAATAAGACTGTGCTCACAGCCCACAGAGGGGTGCACCTAGAGGTCCCAGCTCAGAAGACTGGAGAGGCTGAGTAACTGGGCCCTAAAGAAGACCTACTACACTCAACCAACTCAAGGAGACATAGAAGCTCTACCTAATACATAGAAACAAATACAGGGAAGCAGCCAAAATGTGGAGACAAAGAAACATGTCACAAATGAAAAAAAATGAAAGAAAGCAAACTACTGGATATAGAGTTCAAACCAAAGTTATAATGTTACTCAAGAATCTTCTAGAAACCTCCAAAAAATGGAAAAGGGCTAGTCAGAAATAAAGCATACACTGACTGAAATAAAGAATAATATACAGGGACTCAACTGTAGAGTAGATGATTCTGAGAATCAAATTAAATGATTTGAAATATGAGGAAGCAAAAAACACCCGACCAGAAGATCAAAAAGAAAAAAAAGAATCTCAAAATATGAAGATAGTATAAGGAGCCTCTGGGAAAACTTCAAGCATACCAACATTTGCATTATGGGGGGTGCCAGAAGAAGAGAGAGAGCAAGATATTAAAAACCTATTTGCAGAAATAATGACAGAAAACTCCCCTTACCTGGTGAAAAAAATAGACTTACAAATCCAGGAAGTACAGAGAGTCCCAAACAAGAGGAACCCAAAGCAGACTACACCAAGACAAATCATTAAAATTCCAAGGGCTAAAGACAAAGAGAGAATCTTAAAAGCAACAAGAGAAAAATAGTTACCTACAAGGGAGAGCCCATATGAGTGTCAGCAGATTTCTCAACAGAAACTATGCAGGATAGTAGACAGTGGCAAGACATATTCAAAGTGATGAATAGCAAGGACCTACAACAAATATTACTCTACTCAGCAAAACTATCATTTAGAATTGAAGGAGGAGATAAAGAGCTTCACAGACAAGAAAAAGCTAAAGGAGTTCATCACCACCAAACCAGTATTATATGAAATGTTGAAGGGTATTATTTAAGAAGAGGAAGGAGTAGAAAAAGATAAAAAATATAAACAACAAAATGGCAACATACATTCCTATCAACAATTGAGTCTAAAAATCAAAATAAGTGGATAGGAAATCTAATGAACAGGATAAACTGGTGAATAAAATAGAATCAGAAGCATGGAAATGGGACAAACTGATGACTCTCAGAGGGAAGGGACAGGGGGGGTGAGAAATTTAAC
Organism: Myotis davidii; assembly: GCF_000327345.1. NCBI lineage: Eukaryota > Metazoa > Chordata > Mammalia > Chiroptera > Vespertilionidae > Myotis > Myotis davidii. The sequence goes on along the minus strand of NW_006295580.1, from coordinate 837,441 downwards.
AGAGATCTTATATGCATATATGCATTACCTATGGACACAGATAATAGGGTGGTGAAGGCCTTGGGTGGGGAAGGAACTGGGTTGGGGGGGCAATTTATAATATATATATATATATACACTAGAGGCCCGGTGCACAAAAATTTGTGCACTCGGGGGGGAGAGGGGGTCCCTCAGCCCGGCCTGTGCACTCTCGCATTCTGGGACCCCTCGGGAGATAACTACCTGCTGGCTTAGGCCTGCTCCTGGGTGGAAGAGGGCAGGCCCAATCCCTAGGTGCAGCCCCTGGTCAGGCTCAGAGCAGG
>NW_006295580.1:827266-835508 GCF_000327345.1 Myotis davidii | reverse complement strand
GTCTGTTTTCAGGCTGCCCTCACCCCCTTCAGGATGGATGTCCCCACTGGGGTGCCTGGTCAGCCTGGATGAGGGACTGAGGGCTGTTTTCAGGTGGGCCAAGCCTGCAACTGAAGCTCCCAGTCTCTCCTTTTTTTCTTTTTTTTTAATTCTGGGATTTAATTACCTTCTGTAATTGAAACTTTGTTGCAGCTCCAGCTCTATTGCCAGGCTGTCTGAAAGCAGGTCTCTGGGGTTTGTTTCGTTTCTATAATTGAAACATAGTTGGATTTTGGAGCTGTTGTTTTCAGGCTCGGAGCCGGGCGCAGCAGGCGGGTAACCTTGGCTTCCCCCATTGCCAGGGCAAACAAGCCTCATGTTCGCTTCAGCTGCGTGGCTGCTGGCCGCCATCTTGGTTGGCAGTTAATTTGCATATCTCGCTGTTTAGCCAATGGGAAGGGTAGTGAAGTTATGGCTAATTACCATGTTTCTCTATTATTAGATAGAATATATACATATACATTGAAGCCTAGATATATTAAGTAACTTTCTCAAGATTGGAATATTAACCATGTCACCTGAACTAAGACTGAAACAGAGGTCTCAGAACACTTCTAGTTCATTACTATTTGCATTATCATGGAGTGCATTGTAAATACTTTCTATAAAGAAGACTAAGGAAGTTTTACAAATAAATTTACAATGATTAGATTTTGTTCTTATCTTCTCTTCTCCTTTTTCCCCTCATCCCTTTCTGTTCCCTTTCTTTTTCTCTCACCTGCCTCCTTTTCCTCTTATTCCTGCTTTTCTTCTTCTTCTCTCTCTCTCTCTCTCTCTCTCCTTTTAAAATAATCTTCATCTGAGGATATGTTTAGTGAAAGGAAGGTAGAGAGTGAAACATCAATGTGAGAAACATCAAACCTGAAATCTAAGTATGTGCCCTGACCAGGAATCTAACACACAACTTTTTGGTGTATGGGATGATGCTCCAACCAACTAAGCCACCCAAACAGGTCTCTTTCTCATCTTAATATTTGTCTTTTTTCTCCTAACTTATATGTAGTTGTGGCATAGGAAAATATTAATGAGTAGAGAAACCCACTGCCCCGAAATAAACTGTCCAATGCAAACATCTCAATAGTCTGTTATATATTATGACATAAAAAACTTCAGAGTTTTATTATTTATAAACAGAAATAAGAAATATGCATGAAATTAAATAGCGTTAAAATTAATCATTTGCATATCACATTCTTTAAACTTTTTGGAGAAAAAATATTTCTAAAAATTATTGTTAGATTGTTAGGAGTTATTAATTAAAGTTTGAAGAGCAACACAAAACTTTAAAAAAGAAAAGAAAGCTTCTTCTGAGAGATGTCTTTCAACTCTAACCATATTTAAAATGGACTCATTCTGTAGAAACATCAATGAGGGGTCATGGAGGAACTCAGAGTACTACAGAGTGATTCTATGTAGTCCATATCGATTAAGGGACCAGTAGTGGTTAATATTGTCATGTGAAATTTCTCTTTTATGCACTGAGGGTTTTTTTTTCACATGAGCCCTGTTTGCCTATATATGTGTGTTAGGAAAATATGTGTTTATCACACTGCTTCTTTACATAATTGTAGAGATAGTATAGGGTATGAGCATTTTTACTGTTAACATTGCATTTCACAATGTGTCATTTTATTTTATAAAACCATGCTCCTACACTTAGATTAATGCATATTTGTGACTTTTCATTCATTAAGGAGAATTTTGCTTTTTTACTTTGTTCTTTACATTTATAGTTTTTCTTAGATTAATTCATAGTTGTAAAATTTGTTCAGTTCCCCTTGGAAATTAATCTCCCTGATTCTGTCTGATTGGAGTAGAGTGTACAAGGTTAGGCTCAAGATCGTTAGAAAACAGGTTTCACATCCTAACTCATATGTCTCAAGCACAAACATAAGGGATTCTATCAATTCCTCACTTCCAACTTAATAGCTTCCAATTACCAAAGCACTTGGTGCATAGCTACTGGGTAGTGGGAAAAGAGTAACTCATCTTATTCCCATACAGAGAGTAACACAAATAGCTATAACTTTAGTTGAGTCACTAATAATTTTTTTTCAAGGAATTATCCCTTTCAAGATTGTTTTTTATCTTAGAAAAGTAAGCTAAAATTATATGGTTGCTTTGGTTATCTTGGATTTGTATTTTATGGAGAGAACAATACTTGAGATGTAAAATTTTATTTAACTTTTCTTTAATAAGTACATAAACTTCTCTTCCAACATTGTGAACTTTTAAACATACTTTCAGTAAGGAATTTGTTGTAGTTTAGATGAGTCTCTGAGGTATGGAATTTATAAAAATCAGGCTTGACTTTCAAATGGCTTTAATTTACTTCAGTTAAATAATATGGGATTATCTTATCGTTGTGAAAATTTTCTGTGTTCCTACACAAACATATAAGCATAATTTATTAAATTAATCATTTCATTTTTCTAAACCAAAATCTGCTAAGGCAAGAAAATAATAGGATAAAATCTCAATTAGATTTGAAAAGCAAAGTCTATCATTTAATTAATTGCATTTAAAAAGTATTTTTATCTTCACCAATATAGGAATACACTTTCAATGCTTTAATTATATACTTAATATCTTTTGAAGCTTTTCATTTAAATATGAAAATACTGGTTCAGTTATGATAAACCCGAAATTGGTTTAATCTTTGAAGTAGGATGTTATTTATATGTTCAAATTTATTTTTATATCTGTAACATTTAAGCAAGTCAACTTTGTCCGTCTCTTACAAAAAGAGTTAAAATTTAAATAATGGTGACATTTTAAGTAAAATAATGCATGGTCATTGATTGAGTGGAGAGATTATTGGGGGATAAATTTTGTCACTATAGACAGTAGAGAAATATATGCATAATCAGTGAAAGCCTCTCTATTTTAAGAACTCATTCCCCTTGGGTAATCACTATTAGTAGTTTGCTGTGTATCTTTCTAGACATGGATCTTTCAAAATTAAATATAATCATATGTGCATTTAACCAATGAAGACATGCTAGTATTTTTGTTCTGAAGCATATGTATTTCCTTCCCTTGTTATGATAGTAGTCTCCTTCAATATATGTCCCAAGTTTGAATTTCTACTAATATATTTCATGCATAATGTTACTTATGTAAGTTCCCCTGTCTCTCTAAACTGATATCCTAATTTTTAAATGGGGAAATAATTGCAGACAAAGAATAAATTATTCTGGGAAAAGTTAACCAGGAAAACTTTCACCGTATAGGTTCAGTTATTGATCATCCTGGTTTTTGCTTATTGTCCTAAATTAATTATTACTGATGCTCCATTTCACTCTCACAAGTGCCCTGGTTTGAATGTTAAATATGGCTGCACTTATAAAATTGTTGGGAGGATTAAATGAGATAGTGCCTGGTGTTGAGTTTTATATATTTAACCTGTGAGTACAATATATGGAAAGAGCTAAATCTTTATATACATTAATAACTTTAGTATTTTCTTCATTTACATGTTTGTTTGTTTTTTTGCTATTGAACAATGATAATAAGATATATGTAGATATACACAAACTCAGGATTATTACAGATACAACTAGATTTTAAATTTAGAACAAACATTTCAGGATCAAAATCAGCTCAGTGGTATAATTAAAATAGACTTCTCAATGCCAATTGTACAAGTTTTCTCATCTAGCTAAAATATGACAAAAGTTTAACAGAAGTTGACATGCAATAATTGAACTGTTCATGTTGTGTATTTACCTCATGTAGAAAAAGAGATTATTTTTATTGATTTACTAGAGGCCCAGTGCATGAAATTTGTGTGTGTTTGTTTGTGTGTGTGGGTGCCCCTCAGCCCAGCCTGCTCCCTCTCCAATCTGGGACCCCTCAGGGGATGTCCGACTGTGGGATTGGGCTTAAACTGGCAGTCAGACATCCCTCTCACAATCTGAGACTGCTATCTCCTAACCATTTGCCTGCCTGCTGGCCTAATTGCCCCTAACCACTCCCCTGCCAGCCTGTTCGCCCCCAAATGCCCTCCCCTGCTGGCCATCTTATGACGGCCATCTTGTGACAACGTGGGGGCGGTCATCTTGTGATGACATGAGGGTACGAAGGCCACCTAGGCTTTTATTAGTATAGATAGCTCTTCATAAGAAGAAATTTGGCCTTCCAGAAATTTAAGATGTCCTTATTTAAGTGAAAACAAACAAAAAATCAAGCAATGCCAGTGAAAGAGGAATTAAAGAAAGCAATAAACTATCTTAAATGAAAGCCACAAAGCAGGGAAGAATATAATCAAAGGTTACCACCTTCTCAATTCTTTACCAACACTTCTTAAAGGAAACACTTATTTCATGGACGATGTTTGTGTACCCTGAATACCCTGAAAGATCATATGTTGAAATCAATGTGATGGCATTAGGTGCACGGGCCTTTGGGAGGTTATTAGTATCCTTATAAGAGTCATGGTAGGCTTTCTTTCCCTCTCTCTGCCCTCTGAAATGTGAGAATACAATGAGAAGTTGGTAGTCTATAAACTGGAAGAGGGTGCTTACCAGAACTTGACCTTGTTATTACCCAGATCTGGGTCTTTCAACTTCTAGAACTGTGAGAAATAAATTTCTGTTGTTCATATGCCAACCAGCCTATGATTTTTTTTTATATCTTTACTCTAAATGATTATGGCAACTTGAATTAAATCACATTTTTCTCTATCAACTAGGCAAAAACTGTTTTAGCTTTTCAACATATCTAAATGTTTATTTCATTTTCCATTTTTTAGTTCAAATTGTTTAATAGTATCTTGAAATATATATTTAGCTTTTGTAGGTTATGATATTTTGTTAAATTATATTTTAAATAATAATTATAAATACATCTGGAGACACTTTTCTAACATTAGAAATGATAATCATGTAAAACTAGACATACTATAAATAAATCTTTAAATTAGTAAATAATAAGCTATATAAAGGACTAAAGAAATTGTTCTAGCAAGTACATGTCCCTTGCTTCAAATTTGTTTAATAAAAATAACAATAAAGCCCTAACTGGTTTGGCTCAGTAAATAGAGCGATGGCCTGCGACTAACGGGTCCCAGGATTGATTCCAGTAAAGGGCATGTACCTTGGTTGCGGGCACATCCCCAGTAGGGGGTGTGCAGGAGGCAGCTGATCGATGTTTCTCTCTCATCGATGTTTCTAACTCTCTATCCCTCTCCCTTCTTCTCTGTAAAAAATGAATAAAATATATAAAAAAACAATAAAAATAATGAATAATTAATATCACCTATTTTAAGTACCAAATGAAATGTATTATCAAGAATTGAATATGCTTTGTGGCTTTTAGAGAATGGAGAGATTATCCTGAGCTTATTTTTTCACTAATAACTTTCTAATAAAATGGGAAAAGATTGCAGCAAGGAAAGAGTAAAATTAAAATAACAAAAATAAAGACAATAAATGATTCAGTTTAAACTGGTAGATTGAACATATAAAAACGAGAAAAACAAAGTAATAATTTTACTCTATTGGGCATAGTAGAAGTAAGCAATATTTGATGACAGTTAAACATTAACCAACAATTTAACCAGAATTTGTTAAACCTCTATCAGGAAGGTGAAGAGTAGAAGAAAGCTGAAGGTAGAGATGTAAGAGAGTTAAATCAACTGTTAAATCATCAGGTCAATAGGTACTAATGTACTAATAAGATCAAGAAATCAAAGCATAGTAGTGTAATATATGTTGGTAAATATCACAGGAAAGTATTTCAGATACTCTAAGTTAGCGGCTCTCAACCTATGGGTGGCGACCTCTTTGGAGTTCAAACGACCCTTTCACAGGAGTCGCCTAAGACCATCGGAAAACACATATATAATTACATATTGTTTTTGTGATTAATCACTATGCTTTAATTATGTTCAATTTGTAACAATGAAATTGGGGGTTACCACAACATGAGGAACTGTATTAAAGAGTTGCGGCATTAGGAAGGTTGAGAACCACTGCTCTAAGTATAGTCTATTTGCACTGTAGGAAAATAGGGAAGACACTGCTATATTTCTTTTTAAAGATATTACCTCTCTTGGATTATTAATTTATGCATATATTAATTTATAAATGTATTGTATGATAAAAAAGGAAAGCCAAGTGGAATTCTGAGAAATAATTAGTGCTTAGATTTTTCTGCTGTAGATTTTTGTCAAAGAAACTCAGCTGAAGTTGAACCTGGAAAAATAATGGACACAGAATACAGCTTAAGTATCAGAACTGAGACTTTATTTCACAGATAGAAAGTAGTGATAAAAATAATATTTGTATTTGTTAATATATTTTTTAAAAGAAGTTCTTCAAAATTACAACATAATTTAAGATCATTAGTCTCATTTCATAATATAATCAATTACTTTCATTGTAGGGAACACATTAGTTTTCAGGTTTTTATAAAAATAACTTATTAAATCTGTAGGTTACAGGTTTAAGTATCTAGAGCTTTGGAATTTATCCTATATAATGTTTCCTTGCTTCTATATGAGTTTTTACATTCAAAGTTAAAGTTTTATAAGATCAAAATATTTATAGGTCACAGTAATAAGTAGAATAAAACACATCTGGTACAGGACAGTTTTTCTCAGTGTAACTATCAGAGCCTGGCAAGCTGCAACCTTGTCTGCCCAAAGAGAGATTTAGGCACGTAGAGGAGCTGAAGGGGTGAACTGCATCAAATCAATCTTTATGTCAGATCCTTTCCATCACATTAATGAAACATTAAAGTAATATACTGCAAGTTACTGTATGTGACTTCTAACCTTTGCATTATTATCCAGGATTAAACTGTAATTATCATTATCCTCCTACTTATTTTTAAGTCTGTCTTCTAATGACACCTTATGCCCTCTTACCCTTTGCTGCCAAATAATTTTCAAATTTTTTGTTTAGTCAGCTTGTTTATAACTTTGAGTGTTACATTTCCTGTTAGGGATGGGCCTACCAAGTAAACAAGAAAAGTGTTAAGGAAAAGGACATTTTGGTGAATTCCCATTAATATTCTACACAGAGAATTTGAGGATATTGATAGTCACCCAAACATTTTTGCTACTTAATTTTATTTACAATTGATAGCCCATATTCTGAGCCTCTTCTCCATAACTTTTGAATCACTATCCTATTTTTCCAATGTAAATGGGGAAAATAATTTTATTAATTATAATGATTTAACTTTTAAAATGCTGCTATTTAATATAGTTTGTTGGATAGACTCTGTTCTTTGTCCTCAATTTTCCTATTCCAGTTTATATAATCATGACATCATTTAAACTAGATCAGTGGTTCTCAATTTTCCTAATGCCATGACCCCTTAATACAGTTCTTCATGTTGTGGTGACCCCCAACCATAAAATTATTTTTGTTGCTACTTCATAACTGTAATTTTGCTACTGTTATGAATCATAATGTAAATAACTGATATGCAGGATGTATTTTCAGTTACAAATTGAACATAATTAAAGTATAGTGATTAATCAAAAAAACAATATGTAATTATATATGTGTTTTCTGATGATCTTAGGCGACCCCCAAAGGGGTCGCGACTCACAGGTTGAGAACCACTGAACTAGATAAAACTGTCATGGAAATTCAGTTCATGACAAAAAAAAAGAAAAATATTATTTTTTATATGAACTGTTTAATTACTTTTTGAAGATATCAAAACATTTAGTTCTTAAATCCTTACTATATTACTGGAACTAGAAGAAAAATTTATTAAAATTCAGTCACAGAGTCATAGAAAAAGTGAGATGTTCAAGGTTGTGATGCTCCAAGCAGTATTTAGGCCTCATGACTTTATGTATTGAGTGAATCAATAAATCACGATCTAATTATTAGCTTATTAAAAACAATTATTATAGGTCATAATGCTAAGTTAATATTGAGAGTTTCTGAAAGTGAGCAGCATTACACATTCTTAGTCAGCTTCTTTTTTGAAATTGAATTTTATTGATTTTAGAGAGAAAGAGCAAGGGAGAGAGAGAAAAACATTGATATGTTGCTCCACCCATTCATGTACTCATTGGTTGATTCCTGCATGTGCCCCCAACAGGATCGAACCCTGGTGCATAACCTCAACACTCCAACCAACTGACCTACCCAGCTAGGGCTGAAATTTACTTAAAAAATAAAATTGACTCAGAGAAACCAAAATGGCGGCATAGGTAAACCCTGGAGTTTGCTGCCTT
>NW_006295580.1:826192-827187 GCF_000327345.1 Myotis davidii | reverse complement strand
TTCAATTGGGAGGGAGTCTCAGGCTCTGAGCTCCAGTTCTGGGCGAGTCTCTGGGGACCCAGACTCATATGGGAGAAGCAGGACTGTCTGGCATCGGTCAAAACTTGAGGGCAGCTTTCTCTCAGAGGGGCTTATAGCAATTGCAGGGACACTGAGAAGTGGGGCCTCTGAGAGCAGCCATAACTGCTAGGCCCAACCTGTTGATCCCGGGGGACCCACCTCACCCAAGCCCTGCAGGGAGGCTTTTGCTGGATAGCCTAAGGCAGAGGCTAGATTAGCACCTCCCTAGAGATCCAGGAGCCAGGAAACCCAGAGGTAAGAGTGGGACCATCCAGTTTGCAGCTCCGTGGAACCATAAAGGGCACACTCAGGGGGCAGACTCAGTGATCACCAAAGCCCCACACAAAGAGTGTCCACCTCAGGTTTTGGGGAGAATGAGCCACTGGGCCCTATAGGACACCTAGCAAACAAAGCCACTCTACCAACACAGGGAAGCATAAAAAATGCAGAGACAAAGAAAAAGGACACAAATTACAGAAATGGAGGAAAGCAAACTACTGGATATAGAATTCAAAACCACACTTTTAACACATTGTTTGCAGGCAGTTTTTATCGGTCCCTAACAGGTGGCATGGGCCATTTTTGCTAATTTTTTGCGCAAATGGCAACGTTCAGTAAAATTACAATAACTTTAGTTTACGTATTTATACATTACCCGCATTCTACCGCTAGTCTATAAAAAAATGTATTAATATGTGTCCCACACTCTACTATCAGTCAATGTAAAAAGTATAAGTAAAATGTATACATACATTTCCTGCATACAATGTGTTAAGGTTTTTCAAGAATTTTCTAGAAACTGCCAATAAACTTAATGAGACCTACAAGAAATCTAATGAGATCCTCGATGTTGTGATAAAGGACCAACTAGAAATTAAGCATACACTGACTGAAATAAAGAATATTATACAGACTCCCAACAGCAGACTAGAGGA
>NW_006295580.1:821320-825749 GCF_000327345.1 Myotis davidii | reverse complement strand
AAGGGAATGGACTCGCTATTCTTGGGGGGGAATGGTGGGTGGGAAGAGACTGGACAAAAAGTGTGCACCTATGGATGAGGAGTGGGTGGGGAGTGAGGGAGGAGGGTGGGGTGGGAACTGGGTGGAGGGTAATTATGGGGGGTAAAAAGAGGAACAAATGTAATAAACTGAACAATAAAGATTTAATTAATCAAAAAAATAAAATAAAATTGAATTGATTCTCAATTTCTGCTCCCAGATATGGAGAGCTGGAAAACACCATTCTCAGTTATTACAACAATAACAACAACAACAACAAAAGCCAAGCAAACAGGAAACTCACAACTTTTTTTTTAACCCATCAGAGCACAGAAGGTGCAGGTCCCAAAATCTAAGGTAGATAGTTTATTTGAAGGTGTGAGACAAAACCAGAACACTTGCTTACTTGTGCCAGCTGCTCCTGGATACCTATGTTTCAAAGGTAGGATAACTGACTAATTACTGGAGGCCAGGTGTGCTCACACTCCACCTAGTACTCACAAAATGATTGCTAGAGTCCAGAAAAGCTCTGCAGTATGGGGAAGAACAGGGTGGGGAGAACAGGCGGACAGAAACCAATGCCAGAGCAGTACAAACTCTGAGAATCCTCTTCCTCGTTTTCCCTAAGGAAATAAATCCTTTGATCTGTAGGATACGGACAAGTTGTCCCATTAGTACTGGTGAAAACTCATTGCAGCTGGGAAAGGAGCCCTCTACCCCTGGGAAATAAGTGCGAGGCTCAAAACTGCACTGTGCCCCTGGCTGGGTAGCTGTGTTGGTTAGAGCATCATCCCCATATGCCAAGGCTGTGGGCTCCAGCTCTGGTCATGGCATGTGTCGGAGCCAGCAGCAAGGGCACCGCACAACTCTGCTGGTCTGACTGACTCTGAGTCCATATATTCTTCTAAATTCTCCCATTCCACTACTCCAGGGCTGGTTCCTGCTTGAACCCTGCCCACTATACTCTTGGGAACTTAGTCCAAGTTCCTCCTTTGCCCTCTGCTCACTATTCACAGGTGTTATGTCTGAGCCCCCCTGCCTGAGGCTGGACCTCCTAGGACTCTGGGACCTACACAGAGTAGCCATGAGAGGTTGTGGGTGTATAATAATGAGTCTTTGTGCTAAAGCCAGTGGCCATATAGTAGCCATCAGACAAGAACAGCCCTCACAGCACAGTCCATACAGGCAGGCAGCTGGACACCGGCTGGTGAACATGTATCTTTCCATAAAGCAGCATCAGTCTCTATATCCACAGCTATTATCTAAGCAGCCACCTGCTGCCTCCTAGACTCACCGCCTCACATCATAGTGGTACCTAAGCTCTCTGACTCTGCAGCTTCTCCAGTTTCTCCTGCCCAGCTGCTCTCTCTAGCAGACTTCACACACTCCATCCTAGCTGCTCTCTCTCCATACTCCAGCAGACTTCTTTTCACTCCAGCCTCAGCTCACTAGACCAATCAGTAGCCCACTTTTATATTATTTAGACAACGAAGGTTTCTTGCCAATAGCTACTGAAGGGCACAGTGTACCGTGTGTCTTTGCACCCGCTCATGGTATCTTGGCCTGATTAGGATTCCCAGGCTCAGAGTCCTTGTGTTCATTTAGGCACATGCCCAGAGCGGCCTTTGGTCTCTGGTGCATTGATAACAAGGCCTCTGTGCTGCCACCGGCCTTGACTATCAGGGGACCTGGCATGGTTCCCATAGCATGAAATATACACATACAAGAATCAACCAATGAATGAATAAATAAGTGGAACAACAAGTGGATGTTTCTCTTATTTTCCCTCTCTCTCTCTCTCTCTAAAAAAAAAATCAATTTTAAAAATTGCATTAAGAAAGTAATATCCTGAAGAACCACAGATACCCTGCCTACTTAATATTTAAACTTAATCAGAACAGCATAGACCGTCCACACCTCTACTACGAAGTTAATGAATGTTGAATGAATGAAGAGTTACTTGCAGGAAACAGACCATTTCTGAAGTGCAGCAGCAAGAAAGGAAAGGCCTAAAGCTCACAGTGAAGCATATATTGAGGGGAAAAAAACCTGTCAAATCAACTACCACAGTAAACAAAATATTTCCTAAAGGAATGTAAAGCCTATGGTATCCAGAACTATAGCAGCAAGAAACATAAAACTTTGTTCAATTCCTATGTAGATTAACTCAATGCCACTTAAAGATTGCCTAGAAGAAGAAAAGGCATGTTCATTACAAGGTGTGGAGAGCCGGCAAGGCCATGGCATACTCAGCCCCACGTTGGGCGCCTTATGCGCCGTGCCAGCTCAGCCAGGTTTGGGGTGGTGAAGGATTGAGAAAAGACTGACAAGAGAAGAAAGCTGGGTCTGGGTGGGACGCTGTCCTCTCTGACAGAGAGCTAGCAACAGCACCACAGACTACAAGCCATGTCTTTATTTTATAGCCAGATTCCACAAGGCAAAGTAAGGGTGTGGTCAAGATGTTTACAACATTCTCGTGGGTTTCCATCCTACTCAATTACATGGATCTGAACTCTATCTAGCAAGCCCACATCACTCAGACATGCAGGGCCACGTGTTCGAACCATAAAGTCAAGCTTACAACTACAGCTATTGGCTATAATTGTGTTGGGAGGGCTCTGCCTTCAAGCTGGGACTTGCAGGTGGCAATGAGAGGACCATGTCCTCTCATTAGTCCGAGGCTTGAATCTGTCCAAACACTATAGCCACTCTCCACAACAAGGCATAAAAATTATTTGGTCTTCCTTCCTTGTCCACTTGGTACACCTACATCCCCAATTTGTTGATAGAGTTACCATGGCAGTCTAATCACTGTACCTGTGTGCGGGGCATGTTTCCTAAGTTCTGTTTGAAATTGTGGGCCGCATTTGCTCTTTTGGCTTGTTCTTTCTTTCTTTTCTTAATATATGTATATATATATATATATATATATATATGTATATATATATATATATATATAATTATTTGTGGTAAAAAAATACTATGAATGGTTTGAGTTTGTATCTTACTTGTAGACTAACAAGATAGCCTGTTAACATTCATGATTGCTGGCAGAGACATAAGATTTCTGGATCAGAGACAAGGAGAGTCTTTCAACAAATGGTGATAATGTAGTTGACAATGATATGCAAAAACAGAACCAAACAAAAAATTTAAATATGCTTTATGAGCTTTATAAAATTAACTTGAAATGAATATCTGTGTGATCTAGGGTTTGGCAAATCATTTTAGACATAATAGCAAAAGGAAAATTCAAAACAGAAAAAAAGATAAATTACACTATATTCAAATAAAATAAAACACCACCAATATTTACTCCATGACAGACATCTTTTGAGAATAAAAAGACAAGCCATGAGGGAAGAAATACTTGAGAATCACATTCCCAGTAAAGAATTTTTACCCAGAATATATAAGTAACTCTCAAAGTTCTACAATGAAAAAATAAACAGCACAATAAAAATTTGCCCAAGAATCAAAAAGACTCTTGACTAAAGAAACTATAAAGGTGACAGAGGAGTATTTGAAAAGATGCACAATATTATTAGTCATCCAAAAATGCAAATTAAAACCACAATTATCACTACAAAGTTATTAGAATAACAACAATCACAAAAACAATTTTTATTTATTTTATTTTTTTTATTTAAATCTTTATTGTTGAGATTATTACATTTGTTCCTCTTTTTTCCCCCCATAACTCCCCTCCTCCCAGTTCCCACCCCACCCTCCGCCTTCGCTCCCTACCCATTGTCCTCATCCATACGTGCACGATTTTTGTCCAGTCTCTTCCCGCATCCCCGCCAAGAATAGGCAGTCCATTCCCTTTCTATGTCCCTGATTCTATTATAATCACCAGTTCATTCTGTTCATCAGATTATTTATTCACTTGATTCTTAGATTCACTTGTTGATAGATGCATACTTCGTGTTCATAACTAGTATCTTTACCTTTTTCTTCTTCTTCCTCTTCTTTTTTTTTTAAAATATATTTTATTGATTTTTCACAGAGAGGAAGGGAGAGAGATAGAGAGTTAGAAACATCGATGAGAGAGATACATCAATCAGCTGCCTCCTGCACACCCCCCACTGGGGATGTGCCTACAACCGAGGTACATGCCTTTGTCCGGAATCGAACCTGGGACCTTTCAGCCCGCACGCTGACGCTCTATCCACTGAGCCAAACCGGTTTCGGCATTCACTATTTCCTGAATTATTTCTGCATACTCTGAGATTTTTACAAACATAAATCCATGTATTAATCATGTAATTTAAAATGTTTATGTCTTAAGAGCAGATAGCTAGTTAAACATGGAGGAAAGAATTTAAAAAGATGATTTCAGTGACAAGCATAAATGAATCATATCTCAACAAATTCTGCTTAACATTGTATTTGAAACAGAAGCACTTAG
>NW_006295580.1:814829-820800 GCF_000327345.1 Myotis davidii | reverse complement strand
CCGAAGCCAGACAGTCCCGCTTCTCCCGTTTGAGTCTGTGCCCCTAAAGACTCGCCCCGATCTGGAGCTCAGAGTCTGCGACTCCCTCCCGATTGAAAACAACTACCGCGCCCTCTGCGCCGCCAGCCCGCTCCACGCACTCCGCACCTCAGAATTTGACCTCAGCACTGCGCCTCCTCAGAGTGTCCGTATGCGTTACTCTTTCCTCCTAGTTGTAGGACTTCCACTCAGCCAGCGTTCCTGTGGTTCTGGATGATGTCCATTCCGTCTTAGTTTCACTTTTGAAGTGGTTGTTCAAGGCAGCAAACTCCGGCGTTAACCTATGCTGCCATCTTGGTTCTCCCAGAATCTTAAGTTCCACAAAAACAATTTTTAAGAACCCCTAAATCTGAAAATGCCAAGAGCTAGTGAATATGCAGAGCAATTGGAACTTTCAAACATCGATAGTGGGAAATTACAGCCACTCTGAGAACATAGCTTGGCTGTTTCTTACAAAGTTAGCCATATGCCTACCATATGACCCAGCGATCATGCATTCAATGCCCATATGAATTCAACACTTATCTTCAATCAAAAACGTGTACATTTGTGTTTCAATGAAAAAAAAAAAGTAGGATCTGTTGAAAAAACATCGGAACCAATCTGACAAGGTGAGATCGGGAGTGTTCAGGTTGGTATGGCCATAGACTGGGAGCCATTCTGAAAAAGCCCCAATGTCCAAAGCTGGAATAATTTGAGCAGCAAAAAAAACCAGTGTTGAATTATAACACAAAGAATAAAATACTGATATGTCCAAGCTGATATAAACAAGTAATAAAATTGTGGAGAAGAGTCAACTCTTCCTTACAAAAGATTTCCAATTAATGAATTTAGAAGGAATGAAGGGAATAGGAAAGCATCATTAGAACACTGATGATAAGCACTATAGATATGAACCACTGAGCCTTGTAAACATTAAGGAGAAATAGGATACGTTTGAGAACAGAATATTTTCCTAATAAATATTATTTAAAGGATTAAATTGTAACTTTTACTATGAAGACACCTGGCAGACACCACCTTGACCACATAATTAAGGTTAACATCATGAGGAATAAGACAGAGTGTCATCATGCACACTAGATATGATGCAGGGAGCACCTTACCATTGTGGTGCTCTTTCCTCAAATCCACAACCTCAATCTAATCATAAGAAAACATCAGGAAAAAAACCAAAAACCCAAAAACAAATTGAGAGGCATTCTATAAAATACATAACCAAAGCGCTTAAAAAACACACAAGGATAGACTTAGGAACACACACATATTGGAGTCAGAAGACATCATAAGAAGATGTATGTCAAGTTGTAAAATAACCACAACTACAAAAACAAACAAAAAAGCAAACAAAACATATGCACAAACAAACAAAGGTTTTGAATGGATTTTCATTGAATTTATTTATTAATTTGGAAGGAATTAACATCTTTATAGTATTCAGTTTTTTCCTTCATGGATGTGACATCCATTTCATTTACTGAAAGCTTCTTTTATGTTGTCATGGAATTTTTCATCTGATTCAGTACTCAGCTCACGCATAGATGAAAAATAGAATGGAATATTTGATTCTAGGAAGAGTTTGTGTCAGGATGACCTAGACGGTGGCAGTCGGTTTCTGTTGAAATGTGCAAATTTGAATATTGTATAAACTGTTGTCATCCCTAAAGTGTAATCCTTCTGCAGTTGTATTTTTTTTAATGTATACTTTGCACAATAGTTTTTGTATCAACAACACTTTGGAATTTTTCAAATAGAGAGCATTCACTAACAGTTTTAAATAAGCTCAGAACATCATCATAGTTAATCTGAGTCCAAGATTTATTTCCTTTGACTGTTTCTTTAATTTTTTTTAATTTATAAAAGAGATTTTTTAACTTTTACACAAAAAATCTCTTGCTTTTCGATTTTAGTTGTAGATGTCTTCCCCAAGGTAAAGTTTAATAATTATTTCTATTTACTTCTAGTAAATTATATTTTTATTCTTATATCAAATTGTTTAATATATTTTATAATTATATTGCCAATATGTTGTTGTGAACAACAACAACAAAATAACAGTGGCATAATTAGCAGAATCTGAATAAAGTCCGTAGTTTAGTTAATAGTATTGCACCAATGATAAGTTCTTAGTTTTAATAATTGTTATGTAGCATATTAATGTAGGGGAACTGGGAGAAGGGACTATGAGAAGTATCTTTGCAAAATTTTCAACACTTAAGTCTAAAATTAGTTTAAAATATAAAGTTAAATATTATGTTTCTCAGTGCTAGCATTTATTTTTAAATTGGAATCTTTCAGTACCTGCTGTATGCTATTACACTGCACAAGATACTCTAGATTAAACATGATCAGACAAAAATATTTTATTGGCAAAGGACCAAAGAAGTATATTTAAATCTATGTTAACTTTTAAGTCTTATAGCAATATTTCATGCAATTCAGGCCATGTCTATGTTGATTATACCATTATGATTTCATATTATGACTTCTTAAGACTATATCATGATGTATAATTTTTAAGAAAAAAAATCAAAGAATATTGGATTTGAAGCCAACGAGTTAAGTTTGATTTCTAACTTTGCTGCTGATATTAGTTATGTGAAATGGGGCATGATTTTGCTTAATGAGTATCAAATTCATACTGAGTTTTAAATTCTTAAAATTGTAGGTATGTATCTGTCTTGGTAAACATGTAAAGATTTAAAAAATAATAGTTGGAAAAAAAGTATTTTTTCCAATTATATGAAATGCCTGATAATATGAAAAATTTAGAAATATAGAAAAAATTGCCATATATTTATTTCTTGTCTTTATTCCTATGTTTGTGTTTAGGTAATAGGAATCACTTTACATAAATTATTTTTTATTTACTTTTTTCAATTAATATTGTGACCAAAATTTCCTGTGTTATTACAAATTATTTATAAGCAAATATTAATTGTTATAGAATAGATATAATAGATATGGTACAATAGCATATGTGTATGTGTGTATATACATATATGTATAATATAGAATGTATACAGAATCCTATATAATAAAAGCCCAGCAACCAAAATGGCAGAACGACCAGAGACCAGAACAACTGCTGCCCCTCACCCCGGTCAGGCTTGCCCCCCAGCAGGGACCCCCACCCTGATCAAGGGCATGGCCAGCCTGCACACCACCCAGCGGCCCTTCACCTCATCCAACCCCGCCCTCCAGTGGGGACCTCACCCTGATCTGGGGCCCCCATCAGGGCAGGCCAGCTGGCCCCTACCCGTGTTCCAGGCCTCTAGACTATATAATAAAAGGGTAATATGAAAATTGACCCTAACGGCAGAACGAACAGAGCGACCGCTTGACAAGTCACTATGAGGCACACTGACCACCTGTCAGTCTCTTTCCCCAGCTGGCAGGCTCCAATCGCCCAATGGCAAACAGGGAACCAGGGGTGGGTGGTGGCAGGGTGCGGGGCCAGCTACGGGCAGCTGGGGAAGATGGCCCTGATTGCAGGCCAGGCCTAGGGACCAAACCTGAGCACTTATTTTGTGCGCCGGGCCTCTAGTATAAGATAAAACCTCTTAGACTAAGTGTTTTCAAGTATTTGTTATTGTAAGCAATCCCTCAATGAACCTATATAGGTTTCCTGTAACTGGCTTATTTATTTCTATTTGGATTCAATGAATCAAAGAGTGTTGCACATAAATTTTCCCAGAAAGCTGACTTTGAGGTACTGCTGTCCAGAAAACTTGCCTGTGGGGGCGGGTAAAGGGTGAAGTTGGGCTGTGACAACTGCATGTAACTTGTGAAACTGAGATGGCTCTTCAGAGTTGTTCTGAGTCAGGGTGAGGAACCAGTCCTTTATATCAAAGCATTGACTGGCTATTGGATGTAAGATACCTAAGGGAAGAGAGCAAGACTTTGGGTAAGAATGCTTCTTTGACAGTCCTTCCCACAGGGCTGTCTGTAGTAGCACTCAGAATAGCCAAAGTGTAAGCTCTTTCCTGAGGGGTGGCACACCATAGCCTTCAGTACATAGTTTTCAAGGTTTTGTTTTTTTTTCTCTTCACATTTTAGTAAGTAGCGCTGCAAAATTATTGTACAATCTCAATTAGTACTACTGTACTAATTAACAGCTCAAAATACTTTAAAATATTCACACAATGAGTTCTTAGTCTATTTTTCTTATGGAGTCTTAAACAATATAAACAGTTAAAAATATGACTTAGTTCTGTTTATATTTCACTTTGTTTTGGATTTTATGAAATGTTTAAATATGTTGTCTTATCTCAAAATTAAAAAAAATATTCTCCTATGGTTAGTACTTTGTAGTTGAATTCCATACATAATGTCACTGACATTTATTTTTGTATGTAATGTAATATAGAAAACATAATTTTTCTTTGTTTCCAAACAGGTAGCCATTTCATGAATAATCAAACCTTTCCTCATTGATTTGAAATGTCACCTTTATGACACAATAAATTCTCATATGCACATATTCAAATGCTTTCCATTGATCTACTAGTATTTGCCTATTCCTCCATCAGTACCATGCATTCCATTAATAAAGATTTATGGTGCAAGTCTCTTTCCATTCTTCTTTTTTATCATCATTTTCTTGGCTATTTCATACATTTAAGTTTTGTGATGAAATTTAGAATCAGTATATCAAGTTATAAAACAACCACAATCACAAAAAAGCAAAGAAATAAAAAAAAGGTTTTGGATAGATTTTCATCGAACTTATGTATGGATCTGGAAAGAATTGGTATATTTACAGCACTGAGTTTTTTTCTCCGAGGACGTAACATCCATTTCATTTACTCAGGGCTTCTTCTATGTTGTCATGGAGTTTTTCATCTGATTCGGTACTCAGCTCACACATAGATGAAAAATAGAATGGAAGATTTGTATAAACTGATTCTAAGAAGAGTTTGTGTCAGGATGACCTAGAATGTTAGCAATTGTTGTCTGTCTAAATGTCCAAATTATAATATCTGTACCCTTGAATGTTGTGCAAACTAGTGTCATCCCAAAGTGTAATCCTTCTTCAGTTTCTTTTTTGTTTTATCTATATTTTGTATAATGGTTTTTGTTTGCAGCATCATTTTGTAATCTTTCAAATAGACAATATTCATAAGAGTTTTAAATAAGCTCAGAACATCATAATAGTTCATCTGAGACCAAGATTTGTTTTCTTTGACTTTTTCCTAGTTTTAATTTATAAAAGTGATTTTTAACTTTTACTCAAAAAATCTCATGCTTTTCAATTTTAGTGTATATGTCTTCTCCAATGTGAAGTTTAATAATTATTTCTACTTCTAATAATTTATATTTTGACTCTTGTATCAAATTGTTTAGTATCCTATCTAATAATAGACAAACATGGTAATTGACCATACCTTCGCTACGCCCCATGGGCTAATCAGCACAATATGCAAATTAATTGCCAACAAAGATGGCGGCTAATTTGCATACTGCAGGCAGGGCAGGACAGAGCAGCCACCAGCGCAAGAGCCATCACCCAGGCCCCTGTGTGCAACCCCAGAAGCCGCCTGCCTGCTGCCTGTGATCAGATTCAATCCTGGGCTGAAAGCCAACTCCAGAAGCCTCAGAAGCCTCCCAGAAGCCACCCAGAAGCCGGTGATCAGGAGGAGATGGGGGTCCCCTGCCCAGGCCTGAAGCCTGGGCCAGAGACGTCAGGCCTGGGCCAGGGGGGCCAAGCCGGAGATTGGTGTGAACTACAGAGAAAACACCTTTTCTGACCGCTCATTGGCTAAGCTCCCTGTATGCCACTGGTAATATTCTTAGTAACTTGGGTAATAAGAATCTAAAAAGGTGCTATAGGGTTTTTCAGCACACTCCTTTGCGAAAAAAAATGAAGGTCCACTGCTGGAGGGCTAAGAAATGTCATATCCTGTCCTAGCCAGATTGGCTCCATGGATAA
>NW_006295580.1:797863-814233 GCF_000327345.1 Myotis davidii | reverse complement strand
GGCTCAGAGCAGGGCCGATTGGGGAGTTGGGGCACCGCCCACTGTCATGCACAGAGAAGGGCGGATCAGGAGGTTGCGATGCCACCCTCAGTCACGCTCAGGGTAGGGTTGATTAGGGGATTGGGGCACTGCCCCCTGTCTGACTCAAGGCAGGGTTGATGGGGAGGTTGCGGCAGCACCCCCTGTCACGCACAGAGCAGGGGCCCACCAGGTGTTGAGGAGGTCCCCATTGTCACTCACAGAGATAGGGGAGTTGGCGCACTGCACCCTGTCACGCACAGAGCAGGCACGATCAGGGGGTTGGGGCACCACCACTCTCACCTTCAGGGCAGGGCCGATGGGGAGGTTATGGCTCTACCCTGTCACTCACAGAGCAGGGCCCATGAAGAGAGTTGGGGCTCTGTACCCTGTCACGCTCAGAGCAGGGCCCATTAAGGGGTTGGGGAGCCTCCCCATCACTCACAGAGTAGGGCAGATAGGGACCTCCTCTGCTGAAAGTAGGTATCTGGTTTGTTTCAGTTCTATAATCAAATCTCTATATCAACTCCAGCTCTGAGATCCCAGCTCACTGAAAGCTGGTTTCTGGGGGTTTTTTTTAGCTTCTATATTTGTTAAAATGTTTCAAACTGCAGGCTCAGAGGCCTGAAAGGCAGGCGGGGAACGTTGGGTTCCTCCGTCACTGAAGCAAGCAAGCCTCATGTTAGTTTCAAGCTGCCTAGCTGCCGGCCGCCATCTTGGCTGGCAGTTAATTTGCATATTGCCCTGATTAGCCAATGGGAAGGGTAGTGGATGTACGGCTAATTCACATGTTTCTCTTTTATTAGATAGGACTAGGGTCCTGGTGCACGGATTTGTGCACCTTGAAAGGAACTGTAGGCCACAAGGCTGTGTTGGACACAGGGACATGTCTCGGCCCTTCCACTCTGCCCCCGCCTTGTCCCTCCCACCATGGCCCCTGGTCCCCTGTCTGCCGGCAGCCCAGCTCCCACTGCTGCCACTCCCATGTGCTGATGGTGCCAGCCCTACTTGCACCTGCTGATGGCATGGAGCGATTGGGGCCAGCGCCAGCAGTGGGGTTGAGTTGGGCCAGAACTGTCAGTGGGTGTGAGTGGCAACTTCTGCCCCAGTTGCCCCTCAGGAGCAGTGGGAGGTGGAGAAACCCTCAGTGGTGATGGGGGCCTTCAGCTGCCACTGCTTGCACCCGCTGATAGTGCTTAGCAATCAAGACTGTTTCTGGTGTGTTAGGAGTGGGTGCAAGCTGTGGCTCTAGTGCTGTCTGTGGGTGTGAGCAAGGCCATCTCCAGCAGCAGATGTGAGAGGCAGCTTCTGGCTCTGTTCACCCCTCAGGAGCAGGGGGAGGTGGAGAAGCCCTGAGGGGCAATTGGGGCCAGTGCTGGGTGCTGGCAGTAGGTACAAGCACCAGGCAGGACCGCGGCATGAAGGAGCAAAGAATTTTCAGTAACTACCAGAGGTGGTGCCTTGCCTTGGTCTGGTGCCCCTGCTCACCTGCTGCACCATCCCACCACAGCTGACACCTGCCATGTTCCACGCACACCCCCTGGTGGTCAGCGCATGTCATAGTGACCAGTTGTCTGGTTGTTCTGCCTTTCAGTCTATTTGCATATTAACACTTTATTATATAGAATTATTATATAGGATGGGCAATATGTTTTTGTAAAATTTTTGTGAAAATTTTGGAAGATTTTAAGAGGTTAAAAATATGTCCCAAAATAAAATTTTCAAACCTGAGAAAATAACCTGTAGAAAATAGAGTATTTCTCTATCTGCCCCATCCCAGGTGTTCACCACACTATTAGCACTGCTCCCTTTCTACTCTTTGGAATCCTGAAGCCAGCATGTGAAAAATGGTGGGCTGACCTAGTGGAGGATAAAAAAACCCACATGGAATAAAGTCTCAGCAGTGTCTTCCATACTGAGACATATTAGACCAATGAGCCTACCAAGTGCTTGACATGTGAATCAGGCCAGTCTAGATTATCCTGCAATCAGGTGACTTGCTTACTGACCACAGATGCATAGAAGAACCTCGGCTGTCAGCTGAGCGAGGCCACAATCAGGCTGATACAAAGAAACTTGAGCTTAATAAAATCGCTTTAGTCAACCAACCACTAAAATTTGAGGTTGTCTGTTAGACACCAAAATCTAAGAGGTGCACAGATAGAAGTAAAAAAATCAGGAAAGGAAGAAAAACCCTGGAAAAGGTAAATATATTAGTCAATATAAATTCTTTTTGCTGTTTAAAACAAAACTAATAACATTTTGAGAGGTTGAAAATATGTCAAACAGAGTAAAATGTGAGATATCCTCAAATTGTCACTATTGTAAGTAAAGGTAAAGTGTAATAAAGTACTTGCCATGCAGAATTATGCACTGTGCATTTAAAAAGCTTTCCCACAATGTTATAAATATTTTTTTTTGCTTTGCTGTTAATTTATGTAATTATGAAGAAAAAAATATACTCTGACATTTTCTTCTAATATATCTCCTTTATGTATTTGATTTTTCATTTAAAATTACCTTCAGCTCTAACCGGTTTGGCTCTGTGGATAGAGCGTCGGCCTGCAGACTGAAGGGTCCCAGGTTCAATTCCTGTCAAGGGCATGTACCATGGTTGTGGGCACATCCCCAGTAGGAGATGTGCAGGAGGCAGTTGATCAATGTTTTTCTCTCTCATCGTTGTTTCTAACTCTCTATCCCTCTTCCTTTCTATCTGTAAAAAAAATCAATAAAATATATTTTTAAAAAAAGAAAAGAAAAGAAAAAAAACCTGAGAAACCCATGAAGAACTGTCTCCAGCAGGCATGCTACAAAAAAATGTCTGCAGGCACTTCAAGGGTTTTGAAAGGTAGGGCTAATTAATGACCTAGAACAAATAAGTTTTTAGGCTTGCATAAAGAGAGGAAGAATATTTTATCTTAGAATTATGCTAGTAGGGAAATCATTTAGAAAATATAAAATGTGAAATGATGAGGGTCTGTACTTAAATGATGTCAGTGAGAATTAAAATTCATTGGAAAATTCAATGGAAATTGTGCAGTGTTACTAATAGAACACAATGACTTATTGTGGGAAATTAAAGAAAAGTAATATTCTTAAATGATATCATCCTTACATATAAAATGTAATATATTAAAAATAGGCATATTAAGTACATTTGCAAATAATAATATTTTAATGGTATTAGGGCAATTGGTTAGCTACTTGAAAAAAATTTACATAGATAGGTATGGTGGTCACCAGAGGGGAAGGGGGTTGACAATAGGTTGAATAAGGTAAAGGGTGACAAATACATGGTGATGAAAAGAGAATAAAGGGTGGTGAGCACACACTTCAATATACTGATAATGTATTATAGAATTGTGTGCTTGAACATTGATGAGATCGATCAGCTGCCTCCTGTACACCCCCAACTGGGGATGTGCCTGCAACCAAGGTACATGCTCTTGACCGGAATTGAACCTGGGACCCTTCAGTCCACAGGCCAATGCTCTATCCACTGAGCCAAACTGGTTAGGGCAGTGGTCGGCAAACTGCGGCCCCTTGCGTGTGGCTCTTCCAGAAAATACCATGTGTGGGCGCGCACGTACAGTGCAATTGAAACTTCGTGGCCACACTCAAGGGGCCAAAAAGCCGCATGTGGCTTGCGAGCCGCAGTTTGCTGACCACTGGGTTAGGGCATTTTCTCAGGTTCCTATCTGTCTTCTGTACAAGACATTGGCAGCTTTTGTCCTAGACTATCTTTCAAGGACATTTGAATAGCAAACAGCCTTGAAAGAGATTGAATCTCCGTCTGAGGCAAAGGTAGATTTGTTTGTTGTCCAGGAGACTAAAGATAAAATCTCCTCCGGGACACAGTTTGGGCAGGTTTTCTGACAGCCCTCTCTAAAAGATTAGGGTTTCCTAGGTTCAGAGTTCTTCAGCTGTGGCATAAACCACTTGCATCCACTTGGGCAGTTCCACCATACCAGTGGGACTTGAGGACAGGCAGAGTCAACGCAAACAAGAAGTTCAAAAGGCCAGCTATATCATGAGTAAAAAGCTCCTCTGTCTCTGAATCAAGAGCCTTGTGTCTTGTGCCAGCAGCCATAAAACTATAGCAGGCTAACTTGTTAGCTTGAAAGGAGGATATACTCCCAGGCTATTTTAATTTTTGACATGATTCAGCCAAATACAGATTTTTACTGGAGTGCTTTATAAAGGCTGGTTTCCTTGGGCTACTCAAACGAAATAATACTACTCTTTTCTGTGAAATTGGTTTTATAGTTTACTATTGGATTTCTACAATAATGTGTTAAAAAATCATCTGGTTCCATTGCTATCTGACACTGCAACCATTTTTATAATTTCCTTTTATTGAGATATAATTGACACATAACTATAAATTTAAGGTGTCAAATTGTTGATTTAACACATTTCTATATTTCAATATGTTTACCACTGCAGCATTACTTAACACCTTTATCACATCACATAATTGTCATTTCTCTCTGTGTGTGTGTGTGTGTGTGTGTGTTGAGAACGTTTAAAATCTAGTCGCTTAGCAACTTTGAAATGTATAAACAGTGACAAATAGGCTCATATTGCCTTCTCTAAGTGGCCAAGTATACTCTAGCATTTTAATCCAGGTAACTCAAGCATGCAACAGGTAGACTATTAAAATGACCCATTTTGAAGATAATTGTGATGGGTCTCTCTAGCCTTAGATTTTCTATTCATTGCCTGTTTTCAGCATTATTAAGCTCCTGATCTTTTTGGTTTTTATTTCCTTCTCTGTTGTTCTTTTTCTTGATATTACCTCATATAGTTGATAGGAGAATTTCTTAATATTTTTAAGACATAGCCTGCATTTATGCATGAGTGCTTTATATTCTTCTATGGAGGGAAGCCATTCACCTTGTTCAAGTCCTCCTCAGACTACACTTTAGCATTGACCGCATGGCTGTGTCCTCTACTCATGGGCACTGCTATATATGTTAATAGTTTATATACATATGGTCTTTAATATAATATTTAATGAGGACTTTTCATGTTATTTTATTGTTTAATTAATATACTACCAGTATAAGGTTTTAAACTCCCTTTTTTAAAGGGGAAGAAAATGAAGACTGAGGATAATTATGTGTATGTAGTTATTAAGTGGTTGAACCTTCAATTCAGGACCTGAAATTCCAAATATCATAGTGAAATGTAATCATGATTTACATCAGTAATTTTTTTACTAGGCATTATACTAATAGCTGAGAATATAAGGATGAATAAAGTTAACCCCTTCATCCTAAAGAGATGTTGGAAAATGTGTCCTTACTCTGTATTTGTCCATTTATGCCATGATAAACTTTTCTTCACAAATCCCCAACAGGCTGCCCTTTCTATTAGAAGGAACCATCTTCATTGCCTTTTCTGATCCTGCAGCATTTAAGGCTGATTATGGGTGACGCATTTGTGAGTTAAGAGTAACCAGTCACCAAACTTAGCTCTGGTTCTAGGTGTCTTATTGACAAACTAGAGGCCCAGTGCATGAAATTTGTGCACTCGGGAAGGGGGGGGCGTCCCTCAGCCTGGCCTGCGCCCTCTCACAGACTGGGAGCGCTTAGGGCATGTCTGACTGACACAGAGGCGGGAAAGGCTCCCACCATCGCTATGAGCCTGGCTTCTGGCTGAGTGGTACTCTCCTTGTGGGAGCGCACTGACCACCAGGGAGCAGCTCCTGCATTGAGTGTTTGCACTCTGGTGGTCAGTGAGCATCATAGCGACCAGTCGTTCTGCTGTTTGGTCCATTTGCATATTAGCCTTTTAGTATATAGGGTTATATGGGTATGAGCCAGATCATAAAATTTCTTTGAGTCTCACTTTCATTCTTGTTAAGAAATACAAACAACTACTAGGATAGTAAATGGTCCCCAAATAGGAAGAGATAGTTCTTGCCTCAGAGTCTTGGCTTTAACCTTTTTGTTAACTGGAATTCTTTATTCCCAAACCCTCACAAGGCTCATGTCTTTGTTTTGCCCAGGTGTTGTCTCAAATATGTTCCTTTTAATGCAGTATTCCTTGATTATGTCATTAAAAATAGCCCCTCCTGCTATACCTTTTCATTCTAAATCTACATTCTAAATAGGCTAAACCTATTTAATGCCAGAGACTGCATTGTATATATTTACCATGTTTTTTTTTCTCTTTGTGTTTTCTAGAATTTAAGCAGTATGAGGGCTAGTACTTTGTAGAACTGTACTGTCTTATGTCTCAGGCCTGGTGAACACTTAATATAAATTTGTTGAGGGAATGAGTAAGTATTTATGAAAATTAAATAAATTAATATATAGGAGACAGAAAATAAAACACTTTAATGGTATTTTATTATAATTATATTCTTATTCTATTATTATTGTAATTATCTTTTCACAGATGAAACATTCTTTTTTTAAATATATTTTTTATTGATTTCAGAGAGCAAAAGAGAGGGAGAGAGAGAGATAGAAACATCAATGATAAGAGAGAAGCACTGATCAGCTGCCTCCTGAACGGCCCTCACTGGGGATCAAGCCCGCAACCCAGGCATGTGCTCTTGTCTGGAATCGAACCCAGGACCCTGCAGGCCGATGCTTTATCCACTGAGCCATACCAGCTACGGCCATATATGTAATAGTTTTAATAAAAATTTTAATTTTCTATGTATAGTATCTAGATATAATATTTTAAATTATTGCTATTTGTTAAAATATTTCTGAACTTTTTATATTCTTTTATTTTGATTCTGTCTAGAAATTATATCAGCAATATCTCAGCAAATAGCACTATGTACAAAGCCTATTCCATCCTTTCTCTGGAACCAGGCAAATGTCAACTACTTGTGTAATCAAGAACTCTGCATTATCAGTTTGAGTCTGGAACTAGGCTTTGATTTTGTGGGCTTTATAGTTTTGGGAACTCATATAACCTTTTAATAATTGTTTAAACCATAACTACTGATTTTGGCTCAGGAAATGCACACACTCACACACATATAATTCTTGACATGTAACTTCAGAAAGACTGGAATTCCCTAATGCCCATCCATACATGTAGGGAAGGTTTCATAATTTTAGCTTCTTCTATGTGGAAGTCCATGCTGCTTTTGTTGTCACTAAATGTCTCTTTGAAGAGGTGTTTTCTCCCAACTGGTATTACTGTCTAGGGCTTGAGTTTCTCTAGAACACTGGCAGTTGCACATCAATTAGTTGACATGGGTCGATGTCTTTCGTCACCTGTCAGCCCTGAGTGCCAAATAGCTCAGACTCAATAGATTCTCTACTTCAAACATTTCTGCTCTATAACTCTATGGCCCTTCCTTGCCTAATACTTTTTATCTGACCATACTTGGGGCAGAAAAGGGTTTGTTACATTACTTTTTGACTTCATGGTCAGTTTTGCTCTATCCCTGAGCTGTAATTTCTGTGCCTCTAAGAGCTGATGCTAGTAAGTAGAGTATGTACTAAATTTTTCTTGAAAGCTAGGTGAAATATGATATCTGGTGAAGCAGGATGCCCCAAAATATTTCAGGCTGCTGTATCAGTAAATAATTGTGCAATCTAATACTGTATCTGCATATGTTACAGTGTATATGTTATCAACTGTCTAATATGGTTGAGCAGGGTGTTTAGCATATAGAGTGAATCCATATTCATGACTATGTAATACAGATTACTGTAAAGTGTTTTCTGATAAATCATGTAAATGCATTTTGTATATTCAGCCAGCTTTATACATTTTAAGGCTATTATTTTCAAACTATACTCATACCAATGAGAAAATGAATATTATATTTAACTACAGGCCCAGTGCACGAATTTATGCATGGGTGGGGTCCCTCAGGGTGGTTTCCGGAGATCGGGACCTAGCTTGCACCCCCAGCCTCACAGCCCTGCAGTCCTGTCTGGCACCCCACCTTGGTCTGGTGCTGCACCCTCACCTGCTCCACCATCCCGCCTGTGGGGTGATCAGTCTGGGCCAGGCACCCTGCCCAGCTCCCTCAGCACCTGGGAGCTGGGAGGTATCCCCACCCCCCCACTGCCACTGTTGGTTGCCCTCTGTGGGGTGATTGGCAGGGCGATGGAACGCCTGCTCGCACCTGCCTTGGCCTGGCGCCGCCCCCTCACCTGCTCCACCATCCTGCTGTGGTCCTGCTTTCCTCAGGATCCATCAAGGGCCAGCAGTGCCTCCATTGCATTGCTGACGCCTACCATGTTCCACACCACCCCCTGGTGGTCAGCACACATCATAGTGAGTGGTCGAACTCCCAGTCAAACAACCACCCAATGGGTCAATTTGCATAGTAGGCTTTTATTATATAGGATTAATGCTTCCTCATGAATTGAAATATAATACTGTTCAGTTAACATAACCAAGCAAACTTCACTTAATTCCAACAAATGTTTTCAGAGAATTAAAACAGAAACAAAAGCTATTAGCAAAACTCTGATTACTATATTTGGCTTGGTATTTATTTTCGCTTTAGAGACTAAGGTTGATCTTGACAATATCATATAGTTCATATTATTGTGGATATATTCATATTGTTAATTTATTATTTTTGAATTTTATGTGCTTTTAAGTGGCATAAAATATAAACCACACTTTGTTTTTATTGTGAAATGTCTCCCTGACCTGAGGAAAACATTTTTATTAGAAATGTGTACCTGCTTCTAATTCAGTTTACAATAATTAGATTTATTCAGTCTGCATAAAAGCTACTTATCATGGACAATTGTAACAGTATAAGGAAGATAGTACAGAGCGGTGGGTTTGAATGCTAATTTTGTCTCTCAACTAATGAAGACTCTGAATTGTCATTTACAGAAAATCCAACACAAAATGACTCAAGCAAAAATATAAATATAAAAATAGATGTAGTCAGTTTTGCTCAATGGATAGAATGTCAACCTGCAGACTGAAGGGTCCTGGGTTCGATTCTGGTCAAGGGCACATACCTTGGTTATAGGCTCCTCCTAGGCCCAGGCCCTGGTCTGGGCTCATGCAGGAGGCAAACAATCGATGTGTTTCTCTCACATCCATGTTTCTCTCTGTCTTTCCCTCTCTCTTCCACTCTCCCTGAAAATCAATGGAAAGATATCCTCAAGTGAGGATTAATAAAATAAATAAAATTAAAAAAAATAAAAATGGCCCTGGCCAGTGAGGCTTAGTTGGTTGAGGGTCAGCCCACGCACTGAGAGGTTGCAGGTTCCGTTCCTGGTCAGGGCACATGCCTGGTGTGGGCTTGATTCCCAGTAGGGGGCTTTCAAGAGGCAGACAATGAGGCACCTGGCCAAAGGTTTCTCTCTTTCTCTCTCTCTCTCTTCCTCTCTCTCTCTCTCTCTCTCGCAAATAAAATAAAAAATAATAAAAAAATGAAGTGGTCAAGGGCACATACCTTGGTTATAGGCTCCTCCTAGGCCCAGGCCCTGGTCTGGGCTCATGCAGGAGGCAAACAATCGATGTGTTTCTCTCACATCCATGTTTCTCTCTGTCTTTCCCTCTCTCTTCCACTCTCCCTGAAAATCAATGGAAAGATATCCTCAAGTGAGGATTAATAAAATAAATAAAATTAAAAAAAATAAAAATGGCCCTGGCCAGTGAGGCTTAGTTGGTTGAGGGTCAGCCCACGCACTGAGAGGTTGCAGGTTCCGTTCCTGGTCAGGGCACATGCCTGGTGTGGGCTTGATTCCCAGTAGGGGGCTTTCAAGAGGCAGACAATGAGACACCTGGCCAAAGGTTTCTCTCTTTCTCTCTCTCTCTCTTCCTCTCTCTCTCTCTCTCTCTCGCAAATAAAATAAAAAATAATAAAAAAATGAAGTGAAGATCTATTAATAGTCAAACTTTAGATATGAGTTCAAATGCTATACTTAAATATTGGTTCTCTCCCTGTGGCAACTTAATTCTAATCCATTGGATTCAACTCACTGGTAAGCTCCATTTTCATTAAGCAGTAACTAATAGCTCCTGATTTATTTTCAAGTTCACCAGGATTAGGAAGAATATATTTTTTTGGTAACTCAAATAAAAGTTAGACCAAGTATGTCAAATTCAAATGTTAACGCAGGCCAAATAAACAAGGTTTAAGTTTATGTGGGCCACAATAAAACAAAAGCTTCAATTTTAATGGAAACATAGGTTTATTTCAATAGAGACATGCTGAATACAAAGGTCTAAAATAAATGAGTAATTGTTAACATAAAATAGAACATTTGAAAAAATTGATATTTTTTCTTATACATTAACTTACCAGACACTGAATAACTGCACAAATTAATAAGCATAATGCAATTAAACCTATTTTTCTTGTTCTCTGAAACCAAAATATTTCCTGTTGCACACACCAAAAAAGGTTAGTACAAGACTGATAACTTGGCAATTGGCTGCTAAAATATTTGCTGCTGGTATTAGTGGAGAGAACGGGCACACCTGTGTGTAAGGTGCGTAAGGGAAATTAATGCAACACGATTATAGTAATCAGACATTAGTGAATGTTGTAGTTCGTTATTAACAATTATGTATAACAGGATATCGTAAACATTGTTATGAAATTTTTATTAAAACGTTTCTAACATACCATTATATTGGCTGGGCCAAAAAAATATTCATTGTGGGCTGCATGCGGTCCGTGGGCCATGAGTTTGACATGCTTGAGTCAGACTAATTCATTTGATTTAGTTCATGAGCCCATATCTGAACCAATAACTTTGGCGTGGGGGTTGTACTGTTCTGATTGGCCAAGCCCAGTTCATATATCCACCTCCAAAACAGACAGGGCTGGGAGTCAGTTCTACTTAAAGCCCACAGGTCCAATTCATTGGAATTTGCCAAGAGCATTAGACAAAGAGAGACTCTTAAAAGCAGCAAGAGAAAGAAAGTCAGTTACCTACAAGGGAGTTCCCATACGAATGTCAGCTGATTTCTCAACAGAAACTTTGCAGGCCAGAAGGGAGTGGCAAGAAATATTCAAAGTGATGCATGCCAAGAACCTACAACCAAGATTACTTTATCCAGCAAAGCTATCATTCAGAACTGAAGGTCAGATAAAGAGCTTCACAGATAAGAAAAAGCTAAAGGAGTTCACCACCACCAAACCAGGATTATATGAAATGCTGAAAGGTGTCCTTTAAGAAGACGACGAAGAGACTGGACAAAAATCGTGCACCTATGGATGAGGACAGTGGATGGGGAGTGAGGGCGGAGGGGGGGGTGGGAACTGGGTGGAGGAGAGTTATGGGGGGAAAAAAGAGGAACAAATGTAATAATCTGAATAATAAAGATTTAATTAATAAAAAAAAATAAGAGCAAGCAGGATGAATCGCAAGTGCTAACCTCAGAGACTTCACACTTAAAGCAGTGTGAATACAGAGTTTAGTGGTAGTAAATTATGAACAAGCACATTTAGCATCATTTTCATAATTCAAGAAACTATAATATCAATGTTTTCCAAATGAATGATTTCCTATTTTAATATATTATTTGTGCTTATCCTGTGTCATTTCATGGTAGTTTCTATTATTCTTGGCTCAAAATATTCCCTGAGAAATAACCTAAATTAAATCAGTAATTCTTTCTGTGCCGCTGCTACTAGGCTCAATTACTTGAGGACAGAGAATTAATATTAGAGCTAACAATAGTTACTTATATAACATTATATCCTAATGAGGTTGAAGTGTTAATATTGACTAGAGTTATGCCATGAAACTAGTACACATTAATTGAAAAATTACGTTATAATTATACCCCAAATCAAATAGCCCAGACTCCTTGGCAAGGGCATAATTCAAAAGTGAAGCCCCATGGCATCCACAGAGAGCACCACAATGACCTCTGACGGCTTTCAGAGACTCATTAATTCCTTAACATAATTATGTGCAAATTAGTTTGAACTTTCAAACAGATTTTAACAAAGCATTGTCCAGGCCATATAAGGTTTGCTATTTAGAGAAAGCTAGAAAGACACAAACCATAAAAATAATTAAGATTTTATAAATGATAATCTTTGCTCACTACAGTTAGCCTGATATAAGTTCATTTGCATAAAATCTAATAATTTGAGTTTGAGCAGTGTTTAGCTAATTGAGTATGTTTTCTTTTCTGGACATTTTAAATGTATACTTTAGTAACAACTTCTTTTTTTTTCTTGCTATCTAAATATCTTAAGAGAACAGTTTAATGCATTACCAGAAAAATAGTTTCTAAAAGAAGCAAAATCTCATTTGTTAAAATGTAAAACTTGAAAACCATGAAATGTTTAAATGTTTTTCATTAAATATAACTTAATTTCACATTGAGTACCATTTTGTTATATATCATCTGCCTTAAATCTTGAGAAAATACACTATCACTTTTATTTTTAAAAATAATTGCAGTTTCAAGTATTTAGAATAGCAATTCTGAGCAAAAGTTTTGCTGATATTTAATGATAGCATAGGTGGGAGTGGGGTTTGAGGAATATGCCATTAAGTGTTCTAAAAAATTTATCTATTATTGCTAAGTCCATTTGCCCCCCTCCCTTCCCCTCCCTTCCCTTCCCTTCCCTTCCCTTCCCTTCCCTTCCCTTCCCTTCCCTTCCCTTTCCTTTCATCTTCTTTTCTAATCCTCACCCAAGGACATTCTTAGAGAGAGGAAAGGAGAACCTCATTCATTCTGTTACTGTGATATACTGGATTGGCACTAATAAGAAAAAAAAAAGACACATATCCCCAAGTTTGAACCACTAAAAGCCAGACTTCTGTCTTCCACCTGCCTCCCTCTCTCTCTCTCTCTCTCTCTCTCTCTCTCTCTCTCTTTTCTTTCTCATTTTTCAAGGAACTTCTATTTTGGAAAATTTTTTGCACCAGATTTGATATCCTTTATCTGTTCTTTTTTCTCATTTTTTTTGTCTTTATTTTTAAATTCTACATTCTAGCATATTTCCTTGCTTTTGTCTTTCAAGTCTACTCATTTATAAAGCTATTCTGGAAATTTTGTTTGAAAATAGTAAAATCAGAAGAGCCAAGTCAATCTTGAAGGAGTCGAACCTGGCATATTGATGCTATAAGATATTAATACCTACTACAAAGCTACAGTTACGAATGTAGTGTGATACCAGCACAAGTATAGTCCAATAAATCAGGGCTAAGAGTCCCCAAACAGACTCACATATATATGGTCATTTTATTTATGACGAAGGTAGCAGTGGAGTGTGATGGAAAAGGATATGTTTTTATTTACCAATAACTGTTGTTGCTGAAAATATTGAATATTCATGGGAAAAGAAATCTTGATTCTACGTGGTACTATATTGTAGATTAAACATGTGATTAAATTGTAATGTTTCTACAAGAAAAAAGAGAAAAATTTCTTAATTACATTAGGATATATAAAGATATTTTTTTAAAGCATGCAAAAATACAAATAACAGAAAATTGGTAAATTGATCAACATTAAACATCAAGAGCTTTTGTTCCTCTGAAAGCACTGAAAGAGTGAAAACTTAAGCCACACATTGTGAGAAGATATTTGCAATATGTATACTTGACAAAACAAAACAAAACAAGCTTCATAACTGGTATATTTACAGATAAAACAGCTACGAATTGCCCAGCTGATTTATCTCAGTGATTGAGCATCGACCTTTGAACCAGGAGGTCAAAGTTCAATTCCTGGTCGGGGCACATGCCTGGGTTGTGGGCTCAATCCCCAGTGAGGGGTGTGCAGGAGGCAGTTGATCAATGATTCTCTCTCATCATTGATGTTTCTGTCTCTCTCTCCCTCTACCTCCTTCTCTGAAATCAATATAAATATATTTTAAAAAAACACCAACAACTAAAAATTACCATGAAAAAGAGAAGCTCAAAAGTAAACTGGCAACTATTAATGCAAAATTTATTAGTTATTACGGAGATGTAAATTAAAATCCCAGTGTGATACTACTATATACCCATTAAAATCGCAAAAATGAAAAGACTGACACCAAGTGTTGACAAGGATGTGGAGCAACTGCTGGTAAGATGTAAATTATTACAATTGCTTTGGGAAACAATTTGGCAGTATCTACTAAAGTTGAACAATTGCATACACTTTGAAGCAGCAAGTTTTCTCCAAGGTATAAATGCAAAAGAAATGTGTGTATATGTTACACTGAAAGACAAGTTCAATTGATGCCCACAGAAACATATTGACAATAGCCCAAATAAATCAAACCTGAATAGAATTAAAGACTTGTGGTATTTTCATACAATGGATTATTCAACACTGAAAGTAAATTAAATGATCATTGAGCAACATAACATAATTATAAAAACGTGTTGAGCAAAAGAATCCATTCTCAAGAGTTTATACTGTATAAATACTTGTGGAATAAAAAAATTTAATAGGCAGAATTAATAAGCAAAGTAGTTGTATTTTCTGGTAAGAGAGAGACTGGAAATCAGGATGACAGGAGCTTCTGCAAGGCTGATAATATTTTATCTCTGGATATGCAACTCTTTAAAGGGTTGAGCACTATTTTACATGTATATTATATTTAAATATTTGTTTAAAATATATGAATTTCTAACAGGACTTTTTAATTCTTTGTTTTTATTTTTCATTTGAGCCTCTTCTTTTGTAAGTATACTCTCTTCTTGATGCTCTGCCCAGAGTGGAATTTTTAGGCATTTTAATTATCGTATGTTTCTAGGATTTTGTTTTCTTTATTTTTTTTCTATTTGTTTATCTTTCTCAGTCTTTCCCCGGCCCTGAAGATTATATCAGATATATGTTGATTCATGGTTCCTATTTCTATTTAAAATGAATCAGTGGAAAGAATTATAATGCATTTAATGTTCAGAGAAAAGTTTACTTACCTGCGAAGATTGAAATAGGGCAAGTGAACAATTAGCAAATCATTACGTTGGTGTTTCCCAAAGAAACCAATTAGGAAAGCTTCTCTTCCAAACACACTCATGTGGACTTCTCTATTTCTCCTCAGCTCATTCACTGAGTTTATTTTAAACATAACTATGTTTTCGCATTTGTTGGTGTAAGTGAATCCTTAGACACTGGCTGTTTCCTTCAACTGGAGATAATGGGCATTGTTTGTGGGCCAGGGTAAAGGGAGTGTATGCAAGAGATGCTTGGATACTGTTGCAATTAATTCCTCAATTGTAGCCCAAGATCTTATGCTTTCATTAATAATCCACTGCATGAGAATACCACAAGCCTTTAATTGTAGTCCAAAATCTTAGCTTGTCCCAAAATCTTTCCAGAATTCTTATTGGGCAAAAGGTTCTCCCCATGGTTACAACCTCCTTGTACTCATTTTAATTTGGAAAACTTTCATGTTACTTCTTTAGTCATTGCACCTCCATCCATACTCACTTTGCAGAAAATACCTGAAATATTTTTTTTGATGATCTTTCATTGTTGAGAGTTTTTGCAGCATTTTACTGTAATTTTTATAGTATCTTTGGAAAGAGAGTATAGATGTATGGATTTCATTTATAATCTTGAATCACAAGATATAAAAATGTATGTTTAAACATATGTGCATGCATATGTTATAGTTAAAAGAGCATTGCAATTTGAGCCAAAAGTTAAACCTAGCCCTGCTGATGTGGCTCAGTGTTTGAGCATTTACCTATGAACCAGAAGGTCATGGTTAGATTCCAGGTCAGGGCACATGCCCAGGTTGCCGGTTCAATCTCCAGTAGGGGCTGTGCAAGAGGCAGCCAATGATTATTCTCTCTCATCATTCATGTTTCTATCTCTCTCTCTCCCCTTCCCCCTTCCTCTCTGAAATCAATAAAAATGTATTGAAAAGAAAAAAAAGATAAACCTAAATGTAAGTTTCCCTACCGTCATTTATCAAGTAGTTGACCTTGACCAAGTACCTAATAGCTCTGAGCTTAATTTATTAATCTAAAATATGGGGATCTATAGTATGTTAATCTAAAATATAAAATATCACATAAACTTTGAAATGTGTAGTTGTGAAGAATTTATCATTTTTGTCTTTATTGAAAACAATGAGTATCATTATCTCATTAAGCAAAAATATAAAAAGGATCATCCTATCTAATAAAAAAGAAACATGGTAATTAGCTGTATGTCTGCTACCCTTCCCATTGGCTAATCACGGTGATATGAAAATTAACTGCCAGCCAAGATGGCGGCCGGCAGCCAGGCAGCTTGAAGCGAACATGAGGCTAGCTTGCTTCAGTGACAGAGGAAACCAACGTTCCCCGCCGGCCTTGAAGGCCTCTGAGCTTGCAGTTTGAAACATTGTTACAATTATAGAAGCTAAACAAAACCCCAGAAACCTGCTTTCAGCCAGCTGGGATCTCAGAGCTGGAGTTGATACAGTGTTTTGATTATAG
>NW_006295580.1:786640-797196 GCF_000327345.1 Myotis davidii | reverse complement strand
CCCCCCCCCCGTCCCCCCCCCCCCCCCACGGGCCCTGCTCTGTGTGTGATGGGGTAGAGCCATAACCTCCCCATCGGCCCTGCCCTGAGTGTGACAGTAGCGAGCAACCCAACACCCTGATTGGCCCTGCTCGGTGGGTGACAGGGGGTGACGCCGCAAGCTCCCTATTGACCGTGCCTTGAGAATGACAGGGGGCGGTGCCCCAACCCCCCAATTGGCCCTACCCTGAGCATGACTGAGGGTGGCATCGCAACCTCCCGATCCGCCCTGCTCTGTGCATGACAGGGGGTGGTGCCCCAACTCCCCAGTCAGCCCTGCTCTGAGCCCGACCAGGGTCTGCACCTAGAGATTGGGCCTGTCCTCTGCCACTCGGGAGCAGGCCTATGCCAGCAGGTCGTTGTCTCCCAAGGGGTCCCAGACTGCGAGAGGGCACAGGTTGGGCTGAGGGACCCCCCCTTCCCCCTGAGTGCACAAATTTTTGTGCACCGGGCCTCTAGTATTGTATAATTTTAAAAAAATCTTGGCTCATTTTCAGTATAGTCATAATTGATGATACATGAAGAGTTTATTCTTGCCAATATTATTAATCATAATAATGATGTGATTTTATCTACACTGAAATATTTTCCTAAAGTAATTAATAAAATATAATAAACTATAATTTCCCTATTCCTATTCAGTTTACTCAATTATCTTTACATCTTTCATAGCTCCTAAGGTTAAAATGAATGCATTATTTTTTAAAGCAAAAAGATTGTAAGTATGAGAACAAAAATATGCCGCATTTAATTCATAAATAATGTGCTGATTTTGTGCTATGTCAATTTAGCTAAAATGGCACTATGTGTCCAAAATCCTGTTCCCTCAGCGATTCTAAGTTAGGATTGTCCACATGTGAAATATTTGCAATGTTTGGAAGGCAGAGGGAAAGCAGCAACACATGCAGGTTTCACAGGTTAGTGTTGGATTAGGCTCTGAAAACTGAATTGTCACTATTTTGCTTAAAATACTTCAGTGGCTTCTCATGCTTTTTAGCTATTGTACAGTCTTTTGTAAGGATTACAAGATTGGACAAATGGAATCTATTGCCTACAACTAAAATCTTGTTTTGAGTTTCTCTTCCAATCAATCATTATATGCTAGACAACCTGTACTTAATTTAGTTCGCTGTTCAAGCCAAGCATTTTGTCACCCCATGTTCTACAGACACGTACCTGCTGGTCTGTCTGCCTGGAATTATCTTATCCTCAGCTTCTGTCAGTCTCAGTACTGTAAATCATTCAGGACTGAGCTCAGGGAAGATTTTTCTGGCCTCAACTCACTAAACCAGGTTCACACAGGTACTAGTTTTCCTTTATGGCACTTAATGCAATTGTAATAAAAAAGACCTGTAATATTTAGTTACTTAATTTTTTATCTCTTTCCTCATTAGAAGCTTAAACTGAACAGGAACTTGTGCTCCATAGCAACATTTCCATTTCCAGGATATTTGTTAAAGTTTCAGGTCTACTCATGATACTCATAATTTTTAAAAGTAGAAAGATAATAGTATTTACTATAGTGTTGCATTATATAAAAGCAGTGAAAATGCCTTAAAAAGGAAACACAAAATTAACGGTTAAAACTGCATGTGTTTGTCTGGAACTCTGCGCGCGCGCGCGCACACACACACACACACACACACACACATTTTCTAAAGTTCTGATACAATTACAATGTAAAAAGTATCCTATACAGTAGGTCCTCAGGTTACATCGGAGATCCGTTCCTACGGTGCGACTTAATGCGATTTTTGCTGTAAGTCGGAACCCACTTACATAAGCACCTATGTCACTCACATGGAGCACATACAGAGAAGTAATGAAATGAAACAGTAAAAGAAATTTAAAAGAAAGCTAACAATTCCTGACCTTCACCTGTGGTAAATAAATAATAGAAAACATAAAGCACATATGTACATATGTCGAAATGACGGAAATTTTTTTTATAAATAAATGGAATATTGCAAAGTAACCATGAAACTACATACGTTGAGTCCAACGTAACCCGAGGACTGCCTGCATAATAAAAGCCTAATAAGCAAATTTCCCCCTTGGATGGTCGTTCGACCGGGAGACCAGGGGTTCGAGCACTCACTATGATGTGTGTTGACCACGAGGGGGTGGCACAGAACATGGCCAGTGTTGGCAAGGCACTGTGACCTCTCACTGGCTATTTGGGGGTGGGGGTGACAGGGACAGAGGTATGGTGAGAATGCGGGGTGTCTGCTGAGCTTGCTTTCACTCTCCCTGCTACCCTCCCCCTGGACGCCAGGGCTCATGAGCCTGGGAATTTCCCATTCTCAGGTGCTGGGCTCCCATGAGGAGCCTCCCCCACATCTGCACAGCCTCTTCTGGGTGAGCTGGGCTGCAGCCACCGTGACCGCACAGGAGGTGGTCTGCGAGGCCGGCGGGAGAGAGTGCACTTCCCACCTGGCTTCTGTGTAGTATTGCTGGGTGGCCCAGAGGCCCATGCTGTGCCCTGGCTTGTGGCGTCCAGCCACACTCACCGCATCTTTGTGTGGGGACTCGGGCACCGTGACTCAGGCGGAGGAGGGTGTGTGGGGTCTGGGGGTCCAGGTGCTGCCAAAGGCCCAGAGGTCATCTGGGACCTGCCCTTCCCAGGCGAGACGATTGCTGGCCCAGCCTAGTGACTGCACCTGTGAACGAAATTCGTGCACCAGGCCTCTAGTTCTTATATAAGAAATAATCTATATTTCTTTAACACAAACTTAAAATGCACAAGTCATAATGAGAAGGAAAAGCTTTTTAAAAACATATATGCAGTATATCCAAAGGAAAATAAATAATACAACAGCAAAAACTCATGCCATAATGGGTTTTCTAATTAAAATTTAATACTATTTTTATGGTATTTTGAACGAACTTCACAGAACTGACATGATAATTAACTTCAGGATGTGTGTGTGTGTGTGTGTGTGTGTGTGTGTGTGTGTATACACACACAGTGAGTGGCCAGATTATTACCTGACATTTGTAGGCAAATTAGCTATAATTTCGCCCTGAAGTTGCTAGAGGGCCAAATCATTATAAACGTCTGAATAGCATGACATACCTAAGTATAGTTGCTGATCAAGCTTATCCTATCATGTTGATGGCGTATCCCAATGGAGATGGCTTCTTCCAACAAGACAATGAGCCATGCCACGGTGCTCGTATTGTGCAGGAGTGGTTTCAAGAACATGATGGAGACTTTACCTTGCTTAAGTGGCCCCCACAATCACCAGATCTCAATCCAATTGAGCATTTGTGGGACGAAGTTAAAAGAGCCATCAGGCAGCTAGTTTAAAAATGCCTATCAGGCACACAAATTTTGTTTTCAAGTACAGTACTTATCTTCAAATATCTATGATGCCCCCCAAATGTATACACATACTTTGAATAATTACAAAGGTAATGTTTATTAAAATACATTTCATTTTTATTTAACAGCTATCAGTTATTAAAGTGTGTATACATTTTTGGGGGGGACATCCTCAATTTTCATTTTTCACATTCAATAATCCAGTGCTCTTCAGTAATCTTTGTTGGTAAATCTTAAATCAATTTCTTGTGGAAAACAAGTTATAAGCACTTCCATTATAATAACTTTTTCTACATGACTCAAACTTCATAGAGAAAGAATGTAATATACTTTTGATTCTCAAGAATTTATATTAAAATTAAAAATGCTATGACTACCATATTGAAGAAACTAATATATTGTCATTGGCAATGGGATAATTTATACTTCCCAGTTGAGTTAACAGTTCATGCACTAAGAAACATTGAACTATTTTGAAAAGCACTACTTAATAATAAGACAAAATTGTCT
Source organism: Myotis davidii (assembly GCF_000327345.1). Lineage (NCBI taxonomy): Eukaryota > Metazoa > Chordata > Mammalia > Chiroptera > Vespertilionidae > Myotis > Myotis davidii. The sequence continues at coordinate 793,323 of NW_006295580.1, read as the reverse complement.
TGATTTTCAATGAAAATATACCTAAAAGTTCTTAAAATCAAATGAAAAACTCTTACAAATAAGTACTATACTTTTGTGTTTTACATAAACAGTGTAGTGTCTCTAAAAGTCTCATGTAGTACAATTCACTTGATTATTTTTTCTATAATTACTTCCTCTTTACTAGTTAGGATCTTTGTTAAGGCACTGATTCAGTGCGATAGGTTTCAATGACTGAACGATAGAGAATGCAACCTTTAATTATGACCCACTTGTAGGAAATAGTGCATGAAAGTCATCGTTTTCCTGACAGTGAAGGCAGTTTGAGGATATCTAATTGATGGGAGTGTTTATTTGGTGGATGGCTGCGATAAATATTTTTGTTGATCAAGAATATTGTGATATAGTAACTCTCTTAACAGGAGTAACAATACCATAATTTACTAATAACTGTTGTTATTCTAGAAATGCCATTGGTAACATGTGGCTCCACATATACACCTGCAATTCAGTCACTCATTTAATAAACACACTTGTGTACCTATTGTTTATTAGAAATCGTTCTAAGCCCTGGAAGTATAATCATGAACAAGATTTAGAAGTTTGCTTTCACAAAATGCTTCCAACCTAATAACATATGGGAAGAAAGTTTGAAGAATATTATAAGAACAGTGAAAGAACTAAGTATAGATAAGAGAAAATATAATCTTTTTTTGAGAGTGGTTCTAAAAGTGGTCTCCTGGCAGATTCAAAGTGGAATTTCTACTTACCTCATTTTTTTCTTTAATTTTGAAACATTATATGATTTTAAATGAGATTCTATTATGCTGGCATTTTATATATTGCCATATATGTTAAAATATAATCTTGGGTGAATCATATCATATACATTATCTATCCCCGATACTCCTTTGAATACAGAAAGTACTTAATAAAATTTATTAATTTGAATTTAAATGCATATAGTTCTTGGGGAAAGGTATAAAAATCAGAAAAGTGCTTGTAAAATTACTTATAAAGCTAAATACTAGAGCCATAGGTAGTTGATATATTTTTAGATCTAGAGCCATAAGTAGATGATATACAGTGGGGCCTTGACTTACGAGTTTAATTCATTCAGAGATCGAGCTCGTTAACTCAAATTACTCTGTCAACTCAATGCAAAAAATCGGCCGAGAGACAGCTGGTATCTCAAAAAACTCGTTATTGGGGACACTTGTAAATCAAGGCCCCACTGTATTATTAGTATCAATTTTTCTTTAAAGAAGAGTAAAGAAGAGTAGGCATAGAAGTGACCAAAAAACACTATGGCTGGAGTTAGATTGTGGAGAATCCTGTATAATATGCAAATCGACTGAATGGCAGAACGACCAGTTGCTATGATGCACACTGACCACCAGGGGCCAGATGCTCAAAGCAGGAGCTGCCCCCTGGTGGTCAGTGTGCTCCCACAGGGGGAGCGCCGCTCAGCCAGAAGCCAGGCTCATGGCTGGTGAGCACAGCGGTGTTGGCGGGAACCTCTCCCACCCTGCAGCAGCGATATGGATGTCTGACTGCTGGCTAAGGCCCTCTCTACCAAGGGCTCTTGGACTGCAGGAGGGTGCAGGCCAGATGGAGGGACCCCCACTGAGTGCACAAATTTTGTGCACTGGGCCTCTAGTTGGAATATAAAAGACTCACTCAAGATAAGGATAAATACTGAGCTTGTAGGATGGTGCTGATTCAGAAATGATAATGAAGAGGCCAGATCAGAAAACTGTAGGATCTAGCAGGGGCCTGAGGGATATTGATGCAAGATTTCAAGGGAAGAGATCTAGTGAAAAAATATCAGGAACATTATTGGGAGGCCTAAGCTTTGGATAATAGCTAGTTTTAAATTTTATTTTTTTGAGTTAATAGAGAAGGTAAATTAAAGGTCCAGGTAGAGGGAGAGCAGAATTTTGATATTTGGACATACTATAATTGACCTATGAGTAGTAGTCATAGTTTTACACTATTTAGAAAGGTGATTTCTGAAACACTTAGGAAAGGAGTTTTCCTGGATGCTCCTTTTCCAGATTTTAGGGTTTAAACTTTTATGTGATGGAGTTCTAAATATTTTTCTTTATAATACCTTGTACATTTTCATGTTCTTAAAGAGAATGAGTCTGGAATATTGGGTAGTGCATGGTCTTTGTAGTCTACACACTTGGCTTTGAGTCTTTATTTAGTTCTAGGGTCTTTGGCAACTCTAACTTCAGTTTTCTTAATCATTTATAATACTATGCCTGAAATTTTATTTATTTTTTTTGTTTATTATATTTTTATTGACTTCAGAGAGGACGAGAGAGAGAGAGAGGGGTAGAAATATTAATAATGACAGAGAATCATTGATTGGCTGCCTTCTATACACCCCACACTGGGGATTTAGCCCTCAACCCAGGCATGTGCCTTGACCTGGAATCAAACTGTGATCTCCTGGTTCATAGGTCGACGTTAAATCACTGAGCCATGCCGGCTGGGCTAAAATTTTATTTTTTGGAATGTTACTGGATGCAAGTACTCCTGCAGTACCTTATATAAAAATACTATGTGAGGTACTACAGAGTTGGGAAAAAGTAGGTTTATAGTTGTTTGTATGAAAACAATACAATTAATAAAAAATGATACAAGAATAAACTATTTCACATTCTCACACTGTAAATCTACTTTTGCCCCCCCCCATATATTTAAATTAGTTAAAGAAATATTTATTGAACATTTTCTATGTTGCAGGACTTATTTTACTAAAAGTTTCTCAATGAATACCTATTAAGCTTATTTATTTTTATTAGTCATATTTGCAGCTCTTATGCATAATATTCATTATGAGCTCAGCATACATTTTGAACCCTGAATTATTCATGATACATACTGTTTACCATTCATATTCCTCGTCCTCTCAGGACATACAAACTTATAGGGGTATATTTTTAAAAGATATGTAAAAATTCAACACAAGTAATTTTGAACATTTATCTATCAGATAAAACACATAGGAAAGAACATGAACAAATGAAGTGAAGCAGAAGAACATTTTTGCCCAGCCAGTGTTTCTCAGTGGTTGAGCATGGAACTAGGAACTGGGAGGTTAAGGTTCGATGCCCAGTCAGAGCACATGCCTGGGTACGAGGCATGCAGGAGGCAGCCAATTGATGTTCTCTCATCATTGATGTGTCTCTTTCCTCCTCTCCCCTCCTCTTTTTGAAATCAATAAATATATATTTAAAAAAGAACATTTTCTAATAAGAGCTGAAAACATGATTTTATATGATGGCTTATGAAAGATTTGCTTACACTAAAGAAGCTATTCTCTATGTTATCTATTAGCAGCTTCTGGTTTTATTTTTCAGGTTTAGACCTACAATCCAATAGTCATTGACTTTTGTGTATGTTGAAGTAAGGGGTCAAAATATATTTCATACATGACTATCCCATCTATCCAACACCATTATATTGGCAAAGACCATCCTTTTCCCACTGCTCTGTCATTAATCCTTTAACAAATGCTCACATACATGTTCTGTAAACTTTATTCTGACTTACTGATTAATTTGATTTTTTGTGTGCCTAAATCCACAGTTTTACTAAGTAGAGCAGTATAAAAAAGTATAATTTCTGAGAGTATAGGTTCTTCAATTTTGATTTATTAAAGATTCTCTTGGTAGCTCTTGTCCCTTTTCATTTTAAAATATACAGTAGAATAATATGTCAATTTCATCTTTTTTGGATTTTTGTGATTACACTAAATATATAGATAATTTGGGGGAGATAGCTTATTCCCAATATTTTGTAAACATAGGTATTTCAACTTCTGGCTTCTCGTTCTGCATGTAAAAAGCTTAGGGTCACCATTCTGTCCTAACAAAAAATAAAAAAGACCAACACAATGAAAAATCAACAACTCTACTTAGATCTGTAAGAAAACTGAGGTCACAGGGCAAACCTCTGGCCATAAAGTTGAAGAAACTGACTGACAAATACAGAAAAACTATGATTTATCAGAGCATAAAGTCATGAGCTGAAACCTCTGTGGGAACCAGAGCCAAAGGAGAAAAACCAGAATTGTAATTCCTGAATTGCTGGTGGTTCAGGCTGAACAAGTCTGAGAATTAGAAACTCCAAGGGTTGGGGAGCAGTCACAGGGAGGCCTCCACTTATATCTGCGTTTTATCTTCAGGAGCTTGACAGTAGCTATCAAAGAAAAATCTTTTGAGCTCTTTGGGGACTAGGGTGGGGAGCGGAAAAGAAAGCAACCATTTGAAAAATCCCGGAGCACTCTGTTCTTCAGGTCTGCCCCAGGAGAAATGAGTTCACCAGATCTTAACTGGTGGGAGTTTATCAGAATCTAACTGATCTGGAGGAAGGGGAAGTTGCTCACTCCAGTGAAGTTCTAGCCTTCCATGTAAGAGAAGAAAATTACCCCCAAAGAACCCAGTCTAAACATCCTGTTCCACCGAAGGTGAGGGGAAAAGAGTTGAAAAGCACGTGTGAATTTCACAATCCAGAGGCACAGGCGCCCTGGAAGGCTGAGGCTCACTTAACCGACTGCATGGAACACTTCTCCGCCCGCAACCTCACCACCGTGATGGTGAGGCCCATTTACAACTGTTCCTTTCCCTGGTGCGTCGTGTCTGGGTATGAACATTTATGAGAATACCAAAATGTGAAGTGGACAACTTGAAGGCAGAGCAAGCGTCAGAACCTAACGTAGCAAGGATATTGGAATCATCAGACCCAGAATTTAAAACAAGTATGATAGAAATGCCAAGGGCTCATAAAGTAGACACCATGCAAGAACAGAGGGGCAATGTAAGCATAGATATGAAAATATTAAGAAAGAACCAAAACATAATGACAGACACGTGAAAAGGAAACGTTGACGGGAGTGAACAGTGCTTTTGATGGTCTTCCTAGCAGACTGGACTTTCTGAGGAAAGCTTCCCGGGGCTTGAGGACAAGTCCATGGAAACCTTTAATACCTTGAAGCAAAGCAAACAAAGAAAAAAACCCCAGAATAGAATATACAAGGAATGAGGGGGAACTACGAAAGGTATAACATGTATAATGTGAATGTCAGAAAGAGAAGGGAAACAGAAGCAGAACATTTAAAACAATAATAACTGAGAATTTTCCCAAATTAATGTTGGACACCAAGCCACCAATGTAGAAAGCTCAGAGAACACCAGCAAAGATAAATGCCTAAAAGGAAAAAAAACACAAAATCCCCAAACTGCAACTTGGCATATCATTTTTAAGCTATAGAAAATCAAATATAAAATATCCAAAAAGAAGATAGAGAATAAAAAAAAAAAAAAACCTATAGATATATATATATATTTTTTTTTTACAGAGAGGAAGAGAGAAGGATAGAGAGTTAGAGAGAAACATCAATCAGCTGCCTCCTGCACACCCCCCACTGGGAATGTGCCCGCAACAAAGGTACATGCCCTTGACCAGAATTGAGCCTAGGAAGATAAGAATGATATCCAATGTCTCCTCAGAAACCATGTAAGCAAGAGGAGGATGGAGTAAAATATTAAAGTATTGAGAGAAAAACACACCAACATAGAATCCTCTTCCCTGTGACTTTTTCCTTCAAAAGTAAAGGAGAATTAAAACTCTCAGACCAGCAAAAATTGAAGAAATTTGTTGCCAGCAGTTCTGCCTTGAAAGACACAGGGAAATACAAGTTATTGTCTGATAAAGAATCTAAGGGGTAATTGTTGTTTTGTTAATATATTAAAATGATAAATACAGAGTAAAGATTAGAATTGAATACTACCAACATGATCTGACCTATTTTTAAAATCATGCTCTGCATATTGTACACACACACACACACACACACACACACACACACACACATTTTAACACTATGTAGACTATTGCACACCCAGAGGTCCCTAAGAGCTTTAAGCTGACAAAAGGCAGTTCTTTATCTTATTATCCATACTCAAACTTTAGTTTTTGTTTTCCAAGGAAAATCCAGTCGGTGCTTTTGGAGTTTATGGGTGTTTATAGGATTCTTTCAGCTTATAAGATATTTCAAGTGGTTTTATTGCAGTCTTCTCACTTCAAGTTTACACTACAATTCAAACAGCTCAGATCTTAAATAAAAACAAAGGATCAAAAAATGATTGCCTACACTTCAGTGTAAACAAAACCCAAAACCTTCTCTACTCTTTTCCACACTTCTCACATGCCCCACAAACCAGTACAGAAAGTCCGGCTCTGAACAGGAACTTATCTGAGACGAGTTAAAAGTCTTTGTTTTAATGAAAATTAACAGGTACATATTTTGCAATTGTTTTAAAAATAAATTTGTAAGAATTATTGAATTAGCATCTTTTATAAATTACTGATAAGTAATACAGAAAATCATACTGCTTTCACAAATATGGGATTGATGTTCTCCTAGCAGGTTTGTACAGGACCATGGGCCACAACAACTAAAGATGATTTTTCAAGTGGGTACTGTAAGTAGTGGTGATTTAGTCATTGTGGAATCATCACCGCCATTTGAGGCTGTGGGGGAGGTGGTAACTCAGGCCTGTAGAGATAAGTGTATCCAAACATGCTCTTGTTATTTTACACTCTGTATTGATTTCCTACATGGCCTGAATTACAATGGAGGGAAAGAACAAACAGGCATATTTGCCTGGATGCTTGAATGATTAGGCTCT
>NW_006295580.1:777913-786598 GCF_000327345.1 Myotis davidii | reverse complement strand
TCTGGCAGGTGGGCATGCCAGGTCAACAGCCTTAAACTCAGACACAAGGACTACCTTTGATTGGGAGAAGCCTTAAGAAAAAACAAAAAAGATCATATTTCTTAAACACTGCATCTCACTGCCAGAGGTTGGTATACCCAAGGGTGTACATAGCACTTTAATTGTCAGTGTAGCTCCAGTGACCTTATCAGCTGGTGAAGTCAGACCCTCTCTGCTGGAAGTGTAGAGGTCCCTTCAAACATAATATTCCCCGCAGTGCATTTTTGTGGCAATTACTTTTACTGAAAAAAGGGAAGACACAATGTCAGCCTCCTTATCAACTGGCCTCTCCCTCATTTTGACCCCATAATGCACATAATGGCTGGTTTAAGAGCTATTAGAGAAAACCTCCAGGGTACTTATTTGGCGAGGGGAGACGTCAATGACATTTTCATTAATCTGTTTTTTCACTATGCAGACTTCTGTAAATAAAGTGACTGCGGGGATAAAGCCTCATGAGGACTGACAGGGCAATCACTTCCATATACTTGCGGGAGGAGTGCTGCTTGGGAGTTGGGCTGGCGGTGTGTTCACACTCTGATGGAGCTAACCTAAGGCTATGATGGACACAGGATTCAGTGGGCCCGGTCCACCTCATCACAGGGAATCCACATGGTGGTGCTAGTAGTGATGGGGCACTGCTCCTGGTGTGGCCGTGACCTCTCCGGCAAATGTTTAGTCCAATTCAGTCCTACTGTGTCCACAGCAAATTGGCTTCGAATTTACCTTCATAAATACAGGACTGGTTTAGAAGTTTGTTGTTGTTTTTGCTGCTGCTATTGTTATTTTCAGGCCTATAGAAATTTCCCTGGTTGCTATGTCATAAGAAGGATATAGTAATGCTTATTAATTATGTACTAATTCAACCAATGTTTCAAGCATTTTATGTTATTTGCCTTATTTAACCTTCAAAACAATACTAAGAGATGAGTATATTATATATATATTGCATATAAGGAACCTGAAGACTCGTATGTTAAGGAAGTGTCCTAAAGTCACAAGTTGGTAAGAATAGAATTGGAATTTTGATCTATTTGCCTTCAGTCCAGTTTCCTGCCACTGTAGCAAGCTATCACATCCTAGGATAAATGCACAAGCATGTCTCAACTTGCAAGATCATTGAAATGCATTAGGTAAGTTACTACTTTTTGTTAGAAATCTTAGCAGACTTTCGGTCCCCACTCTTTTTTTAAAAAATATATATTTTATTGAGTTTTTTACAGAGAGGAAGGGAGAGGGATGAAGAGTTAGAAACATTGATGAGAGAGAAACATCAATCAGTTGCCTCCTGCACACCCCCTACTGGGGATGTGCCCACAACCAAGGTACATTCCCTTGACTGGAATCGAACCTGGGACCCTTCAGTCTGCAGGTCAATGCTCTATCCCCTGAGCCAAACCAGTTAGGGCTCCCCACTCCTTCATAAGGTGCAAGATGGAGCATAAGTGGATGATAAGCAGTAACATGGAAAATGTAACAATTGGCTCTCTAGGGGAAAACATAAATCAGTACATGCAAGTTCTTCTTTGTAGTGTTTGCTGATTTCACTGGGGCTAATTTCAAGCTACCAAATGTACAATGACCGAATAAAAAGTTGGGAGGAGTTTGTGTGGTCCTCATAGTATATGAGGCAGTATTTCTATCATACATAATTAACCTCAAAATAATAGTAATAGTACATAGTGAATAATAGAAAGCAGTAAAATAAACAGGAAATTATAAAATTTTATTATCTATTATCTGATTTTAACTAAATTTATCTCATTGTAAGTTCATATCGTTTGTTAGTAATGCCTGTGTTTACCAACTAGCTCACCAAATTTCTGACAATTGATGCTCCCAGGTTTAAAATATCTTTAACATACTACTGAATACCAGTAAGTGATGGTTTTATATTAATGCAAAAAAGGTAATAAAGGTGTATGCTCAGAAAAAGATATAACCATATTATGATGAGGGAATCAATTGAATGGAATTGCAAATGGCCCTTGAAAAAAGAATAATAAACTTATCGCCTTATTGATAGATTTTAGGCTTTTGTATGTAAATATTTAGGTAGACTTATGAGAGAACACCAAGTAAAACGTAAGCACTTATTAAACATTGCAGGCTATTCACATCCTTAAAGAATTATTTCTCTTTCCCACCCTTCTCCCTCCATACCTTCCTGAGAGCCTGTCCCTCCATGCTCTGACTCTTGGTCTCAAAAATTGCTAAGTGGAAAGCACAGTGGTTTGGAGATAGGAAATACGAAGTTCCAGCTTATCTTTTTCAATAACTCAGAGTGAAACTTTGAATAAAATGCAATCTCTCTAAGACTGCATTTACTGAATTATTAAGTGAGAGTATTTACCAGGTGATCCCTAAGGTCACTCCAGCCCTAACACTAATATGGCTAATATCACTCAGGACATTTATTTGGCTGATCAGATTGACTTTTGCTCACCATCATATAAGTTTAACACAGGCCATCAATCAGACGCTCACAGTTGCTTCATTTTCCTCATTGTTGTTGTCATCACAAGTAGATGAGATCAACCTCTTAGGAATCCAGTTTGATTTGTACGGCCCGGCCCTGTATATCGTCATGCAGATCGAACATCATGGTACTACCTTGGTCGGATGCTATATACTATATTACCATAATTCCCTTCCTGATTCATGATAAGCACGTTTCTCTGGTGGCCTATAGAAGATTAGGATGAAATAAGGTTTTGAAAAATACATCTGGATGACATTCAAGTTAAAAAAATATTTCCTTAAGCTGCAAATGGTCACCAAGTTTAATGAAACGTAACACGCCACACCTGCTCATCTAACATTAGCAAATATTAGAGTAAACCCTTTGTAAATTTCAGCAGCATTTAAAGCAAACAAGAACAAAATTTGTTCCTTAAATCATTTGATTGGATATTGCCTTGAAATATATTATTAGTTTTGAAAATATTCTTTCAAAAGATTTAATTCCTTAGTGTAATGTTTAAAATAAGTCAATTTAATACAAATCATTTTCAACAATAAATTGAATCTAATCCTAGTAAATTTATCCAGAAATAGTCAAACAACATATATAAGGGGAAAACAAAAATGTTCTTTTTAAAATATTTATAGGAATGTGCTATATAGTTTAGTTGTTTATTTAAAGTTATTTGGAAATGATATGAATTGGTTTATCTAATGCAGCTCATATAGGGAGAACTGGTCTTTATAAAGCAAGATAATCTCAAAGCCCCTTGAGTATAGCTGTTTCAATATAGTCACAAAAGGCTCATCTAAGTATAAAGCCAGTTCCAATGTCTTCCAATACCGTGTATCATATTGCATTTTTTTACAAAAGACTGAAATTACCTATTTTTAAATTTCTTCATGATTTCATTCAATTCAGTTCATCTAATCTATTTGCTTACCTACTCTATCCATGATACTGGGCAAGGTGTTTCAATATATTAAGTAAAAATAAAAAGATAAAAAAACTCTCTGAGAGAAATAGTGAGAAAGCAAATATAGAGTAATTGGAAAAGCAGCTACTTGTTAGCAACATGCTCTCAGAAAAGTTAATTAAATATTATAAAGCTGGATTTTTCATTCATCAGATAGTCAATAACAGTTTTAAAATCATATGTTTGATATAAGTATTATGTGATAAATAAAATATCTGAACAGTGCTTGGAAATAATGTTACATTGCAATATGCATATTATAAGAAGTTAGTTGTTGGTATATTTGGGAAATATAATGAGCTTAAATTTATATATGTCTAGTGGCTACAATATCCAGAATTTCATTTCCACTCTCATCCTTCTTTTCCCATTGAGTTTTCTATTTTAGCTCCCAGATTTTCAGTTAAGAAAACAAATACTTATTTAATCCTTCTTTGGCCACAATTGAGGTAGGCACTTGATCCAAGCTTGATTAACTCAATGCTTTCTCCTAGAAATTTGCAATTAAATAATTTCAAGTGAACTTTGGCACTGGAGCTAGAATGCATAAAAAACTAGAGATAGAAAGAACCAGAGAAAGGCAGTCCGCGGAGAGAATTAATTATGAAGCTAGTGTGTGGAAGAGAGATGGACAACCATAGGGTATTACAGAAACAGAGTAATCTTGGTTTCTCAATTCATAGTTTTTAATCCAGGACCTTAGCAAGGGCCAACGTTCCTTCTACTACTCTCTGAGTTCTTCCATATATTTCATCTTTTCTTTAGGTTTATGAAGATAATTTTGCCTATTTATATTTAAATAATTCAGTGCATTCTGCCCAATGTATGACAGAACCATGATTTAACTTCACAGTAGACACGATGTCTCCACAGAGGGTGCAATGCGCACATCCAGGGTATGATATTCCCAAGATCACAGTGTGAAGAGCAGCCTCTGGAGCTGTGCACTGAAGCAGCTACCAGAAAAGGCTTTGCTTCTTACAACTGAAATCTTTGTCGCACTAGAACTTATGTAACGTTCTTTTGTTTCTGAGAGCAGGGAATTTAAGATGCAAAAGAATCAGATCCTTATCAATAAGTATTTATTAAATACTTAATATATGAAAGGCATGTCAGGTCCTAGGTGAAAAGTAGTGAATAGTGTTTTGCCTCAAATTACTTTGTGAACATTTTTTTTCCCAAAAGTGATGATCCTGAAAAAAATCGGAATGAGCAAGAAGAGTGCTATGAAAGTGACTTTTAATATTTATCATGAAATTGAAGAAATAGAGGATCCAATGAGTCATCACACAAAAGAGCTTAAAATATCTTGGGGATATGCTAATCCAGTGAACTTGAGAGGAAATGCCCAATGAGATAGGGTAGCACATACAGAATTCACTCATATGTAGTTTCGCCAACAGCTGTATCTTCTGTCTCTGTTTTGTAAGAATGCTCATTTCAAAGCATTCTATTCCAAAATATGTGACATAATCTTTGCTTTGTAAACCACTCTTAAGAACAGATTGTGAATTACCATCAGCCTAAACAATACCAAGAAGTCATTATTAACTAAATGTAGTTTTATTAAAAAATAAACATTGACCGTAAATATTAGCTCAAATACTCATAAAGCACATTATAAAGAAAAGAGTATTTCTTCCCAAGTCATTATGGGAAATTTTCTGGTCATGGCACCTGTGAATGGCCCATGCTGGCAGTCCTTGAGTAGGCTAGACAAGACTACCTGCCTTTGGAGCTCATCTTTCTGGAGTTAGCTCAGATTTCTCTCAACTCTTTAGTCAGGTATCATCACCATATTTTTTTTAAAAAGAATCCAAAATGCTAAAGTCTCTGAGATTTTCAGATTATTATCAGACTACATAGCATTCAATGAAGGAAAATTTGGCAGTAAAGATCTGGTAAAAGCTGCTACACATTAGTTAGGGTTTTCAAAAGGAGCCTGAATCTGACTTCTATGACTTAAACATTAGAGGGGTGGCTATTTTGCTTTTAATAATTCCATACTTTATTGTTTTTATCTCTAAAACTCAAGGGTATAACCAGACCTAGAAATAGCATAGGCCCCTGTTAACATAAACCTCTTAAGAATACTAATATTATACCTTGATTTTTAGTAATTCCACGGCAGAAAATAGAGATGTGAGAATGAAACTTGTGAAGAGATCAGTTTTGAAGATATGGATGACATAAGAGCAAAGGTTTATCTTTTGGGGCTCAATCTTGGGGAGTAGTACCAGCAGGGCACCCAAAGGGCTCCTTACATTGTGATAATTTGGTATTAAATCAGCTGGTGCCTTTGTAATAAATTAAAGAAGGACTAGAAAGAGGGTGCTCAACCTATCTTTGCATGCTATATAATTTTGGATTAGCCAAAATATTAAGGATTATAGTGCAGAATTTGCCTCAGTTCTGTGTATTGGCTTATCATTTTCCTATGGCACATCTCAGAAATGACTAACCAGCTGCCCTACCCGGTTTGGCTCAGTGGATAAAGTGTCAGCCTGCTGACTGAAGCGCCATGGGTTTGATTCCGGTCAAGGGCACATGCCCGGGTTGTGGGCTTGATCCCCAGTACAGGGAGTGCAGGAGGCAGCCAATCAATAATTCTCTCTCATCATTGATGTTTCTATTTCTCTACCCCTCTCCTTTCCTCTCTGAAAACAATAAAAAAAATGTTAAAAAAATGACTAACCACCTCTATTGAAAAATTGCTGAATATTATGACAGCAAGAAGACAAATCACACTGCATTTAGAAGATCTGTTTGGCATTGTTGTGTTCTTGATTAATCTTCCCTCCTGCCCTTGTGTATGTCACCTTCTCCCCTGAAACTAACAGCTGTGGCCACACATGTGGCAACTGACAGGCTAACCCCCAGAGGTCAAGCTCTTGAGCAGATTTTCTGTGAGTGAGTCAGGCTCGGTGAAAGCTGGCCACACACTCTCCCCATGAGCTGGTTTCTTGGCTAGCTCTTTGATTCATTTTATTTTTGGCAGAGCAACTTCCCTGCTGACTATGAGTCTGTCAAATGCTTCAGTCAGGCTGAATGTTGGACTGCCTCTTTCTATCATAGCTAAATATTAAAGTTTTCAAAGATATATGTTTAATGTCACACACAGCCAAGTGAAGAAGGGTCCTTCCCTGTTGAGTTGTATTGATATGAAGGATGAGAGTAATCCTTAGCTCTATGGCCAAACCCTCATTGATTCTAGCCTCTTTTCAATGAGAGGTTTGTAACATAACACTGTGACCATTTCTTGGCAGAGACAATATTTCCCACCTTATGGAGCGGCAAGTTACCAACAGTCTCAAAGCAAATGGTTGGCCCACATACAAGACACTCTTTTTCTCTCGCTCAATGGTGAAGATATGGTCCATTTATGTTCCTTTAACTACTCTCCTTTATGGGTAAGGTTGCTGAAAAGATTCTGGAAACGTCTGCTTTAGGTAGTAATTGGAACTGGCTTTCCATCACTCATTGGCTTGGGTTCTGATGTGGCTAAAAGGCCCAGCAGCGTCTCAGCTGATTTATTCCCTGTCATTGTGCATGCATTTAAAAATAACACAAGTGGACATTACTCATTTTACAGTTTTGTAACAGGAGTGTTAACACAGGTGAAATTGGGAAGATTTGTATTTCCTAGAGAAAGTCCCCCTTTTTAAAATTCTTTATTGTTTAAAGTATTAAATATAGTATTACATATGTCTCCTTTTCCCCCCTACTGACCTTTCTTTCCCCTGTCACCCCTGCCCCCGCACATGCCCTCACCCTCCCTAGTACCTGTGTCCATTGGTTATACTTATATGCGTGCATACAAGTCCTTTGGTTGATGTCGTACCCACCCCACCTCTCCTGCCTTCCTTCTGAAGTTTGACAATTTGTTCAATGCTTCTCTGTCTCTGGATCTATTTTTGTTCGTCAGTTTATGTTGTTCAATATATTCCACAAATGAGTGAGATCATGTGATATTTATCTTTCTCCAATTGGCTTATTTCGCTTAGCATAATGTTCTCCATGCCCATAAATGCTGATGAGAATGGTAAGAGTTCTTTCTTTCTTACAGTAGTGTAATATTCCATTGTGTAGATGTGCCAAAGTTTTTTAATCCATTCATCTGCTGATGGGCACTTAGGCTGATTCCAAATCTTAGCTATTGTAAATTGTGCTGCTATGAACATAGGGATGCATATATCCTTTCTGATTGGTGTTACAAATTTCTTGGGATATATTCCTAGAAGTGGAGTTACTGGGTCAAATGGGAGTTCCACTTTTAATTTTTTGAGGAAACTCCATACTGGTTTCCACAGTGGCTGCACCAGTCTGCATTCCCACAAACAGAGCATGAGGGTTCCTTTTCCTCCAAATCCTCGCCAGCACTTGTTGTTTGTTGATTTGTTGATGATAGCCATTCTGATAGGTGTGAAATGGTACCTCATTGTCATTTTGATTTGCATCTCTCAGATGATTAGTGACTTTGAGCATGTTTTCATATGTCTTTCAGCCTTCTGTATGTCCTCTTTCAAAAAGGGTCTATTGAGGTCCTTTACCTATTTTTTGATTGGATTTTTAACTTCCCATTTATTTTACTCCTCCAGGGATTCTTATGGGGAAATTACACATAATTTTGTCCTAAATTCCATCTGTTACTGAAATATATATTATGTGCCTATTATGTCTAATACACGATAACAACAACAAATATTTCAGGAACAAAAGACTAAAAAAACATTGAAACATATTTGCCAATGATACATCTGATAAGGTGTTAATATCCAAAATATATAAAGTTCTCATACAACTCAACAAAAGGAAGACAAATAACCCTATCAAAATATGCACAGAAGACCTAAATAGACACTTCTTCAAAGAGAATGTACAAATGGTCAAGAGACATACAGTGGGGCCTTGACTTATGAGTTTAATTCATTCCATGATGGAGCTTGTAATGCAAATTACTCGTATGTCAAATCAAAAAGTGAACGAGTGAGACACATGATGCTGGGCTGATGTTGTGGTGTTCACTGTGATGTTCGCTGCGCAAACTAGTGGTGGGGTATCTGAAGCTGGCTCATAACCCAAATTTTAGCTCGCAAATCAAAGCAAAATATCAGCAGAGAGACGGCTCATATCTCAAAAAACTTGTTAGTCGGGACACTCGTAAGTCAAGGCCCCACTGTAATTGCAAAACCTCCAGCTCCCTCCA
>NW_006295580.1:777075-777881 GCF_000327345.1 Myotis davidii | reverse complement strand
CTAATAAAAGAGAAACATGCAAATTGACTGTAAATTCGCTATGCCCCAAGCCATGCCCACCAACCAATCAGAGCGACTATACGCAAATTAACCCAACCAAGATGGCAGCCGGCAGCCATGGAGCTGGAGCAAGCAGGAGGCTTGGTTGCCCTGGCAATGGAGGAAGACAAGCTTCCCATATGCCCTGGCCAGCTGTGGCCTCCACTAAAGGCAACAAAGTTTTAATTATAGAAGATAAATAAATCCCAGATACCTGCTTCCAGCCAGCCTCCACTGGGAGCTTGGGTGGCTAGGGGCTGTGGCTAGCCTGAAAATAGCCATCAGCCACTCACCCAGGGTAGCCAGGCACCTCAGCAGGATCCCCCTCCCTGAAGGGGGTAGGGCCAACCTGAAAACAGCCCTCAGCCCCTCACCCAGGCTGGCCAGGCACCCCATGAGGGACCCCCACCATGAAGGGGGTGTGGCCAGTCTGAAAACTGCCCTCAGTCCCTCACCCAGGCTGGCCAGGCACAATGGCTACCAGCACAGCAGTGATGGCGGGAGACTTTCCTGCCTCCTAAGCAGTGCTAAAGATGTCCTACTGCAGCTTAGAGGTCCCTGCTGGCAAGTGGACATCCCCTGAGGTCTCCTGGGCTGCCAGAGGGATGTCTCACTGCCAGCTAAGGCCTGATCCCCCAGGGAGTGGGCCTAAGCCAGCAGGTGGATATCCCCCAAGGGGTCCCAGACTGCGAGAGGGCACAGGCTGGGCTTAGGGACCCTCCCAAGTGCCCAAATTTTTGTGCACCAGGCCTCTAATATATCTATCT
>NW_006295580.1:772200-776897 GCF_000327345.1 Myotis davidii | reverse complement strand
ATATAGATATATAGATATAGATATAGATATATATTGTAATATGCAAATTGACCTGACAGCAGAACAACCAGTTGCTATGCTGTGCATTGACCACCAGAGGGTCAACTCAGGAGCTGTCCCTAACCTGCAGGCCCTGATCACTTGATCGGAGCCTGTTGGCCAACCTCTTGATCCCTCCCCCCAGCTGGCAGGCTCTGATCACCTGATGGGGAACCAGGGGTAGGTGGTGGTAGGAGGTGGGGTTGGGTGCTGCCAGCCAGGGAACATGGCCCTGGTCACAGGCCAGGCCTAGAGACTGTACCCATGCATGCATTTCATGTGCTGGGCCTCTAGTATGAAATAAAGCTCAACATCATTAATTGTCAGGGAGATGCAAATTAAAAGGACAGCTGCCAGAATTGCTACCGTTAATAAATCAACAAATGATAAGTGTTGCCAAGAATGTGGAGAAAAAGGAACCCTCGTGCACTGCTGGTGGGAATGCAGACTGGTGCAGCCACTGTGGAAAACAATGTGGGGTTTCCTCAAAATTAAAAATGAAACTGCCTTTTGACCCAGTGATCCCACTTCTAGGAAATATTCTAAGAAGCCTGAACCACCAATCAGAAAGAATATATGCAACCCTAGGTTCATAGCAGTGTTATTTAAATAGCTCAGATATGGAAATAGCCCAAGTGCCCATCAGTGGATGAATTGTTAAAAAACTGGTACATTTACACCATTGAATACTATGCAGCTGTAAAAAGGAAAGATAAGTGAAATAAGTCAGTCAGAGAAGACAAGTATCAAATGATCTCATTTATATGTGGAATCTAATTAACAAAATAAATTGACAAATAAAATAGATCCAGAGACACGCAAGCATGGAACAGACTGACAAATCTCAGAGGGAATGGGAAGGGAAGCGATTAACTGAATAATTTATATGCATAACCCATGAACACAGACAATAGTGCCTCTGGGGGCAGGTAGCTACAGAGTGAAAGGGGTCAATGCAGGAAAAAGGGGAACACATGTAATACTTTCAACAATAAAAATTAATTTTAAAAGTTTACATTTAATTTAAATCTTCTACTCTTCAATATAGACATTTCACACATTGGATTATAGTTTCATAATTAGAAGTTCCACAAAATATTTCGCAATATAACACAAAGTAACAACGTGTCTCTTTGTATTTTGACAGGGGTATTTAAAATTCAACAATAAAATCCATATAATGGGTATGTACCTGATTAATTTTTTAGTGAGTTGAACACACACACACACACACACACACACACACTTATGTCACCCTAAAGAAAAAGGCTTTATTTTTCTTATACTAAATATTTTTTTCTTAACTTTTATAAATATTTAGGACTGGTTGGTGTGGCTCAGTGGATAGAGCATTGGCCCGAGCACTGAGGGGTCTTGAGTTCGATTCCTAGTCAAGGGCTCATACCTGGGTTGCAGGTCAATGCCTGCTCTGGTTGGGGTATGTGTGGGAGGCAACCAATCAATGTGTCTCTCTCACATCATTATTTCTCTCTCTCCCTCTGTTTCTTTCACTCCCTCTAAAAAAATAATAGAAAAAATATCCAGGGGTGAGGATTAGCAATAACAACAAAAAAGTATACATATTCTAAGAAGAGTGTAGCTTAAATCTTCAAAAGCACATTTTAAAAGAAGAGAATAGTGCCTTTTCTCTCTTTATAGGATACTATATTATTAAATACTGTGTTAGTTAATAAAATATAAAATATATTGTTATCTCTGTTTGATACATATAGATGAAGTATTTCTGACTTGCATTACCAGACTGATTGGAAAAAGTTGGCTATAAATAAAGTTAACTGTCAACATGCTTTTTAATCTCACACAGGGCTGTCATGTGTAAGACTTAACTAACTAAAATTATACCTGTAAAATACCTATATGTTAGTGCCTAAAAAGTATGTGTGTGCATACTTTGAATAATAGGAAATCCATAGAATAAAATACATGGCATTATGAGGTGTAAAAATATTGCTTCAGGGCATATACTTTAAAGTGATTCATTTCTAGGGGGTGGTGGTAGAAATGGGTTGTCTAACTCATCAGTAGAAAGGGAGGGCTATGTAATAGGGATAAATTTTTTTTTAGATATTTTTGGACAAATTACATATTTAGAGGAGTAAACATTTTTATCAGTTATATTGTACATTGGACAAGGTCTTGAAAACTTTCATCTTAAAAGGACTAAAACTACTAAATCAAAACTTGGCTAGAATTGGCTGAGAAGATGAGATAGAGCTTATTTTTCTAATGTTTCATATTGAAAAGAGACAGATGGAATGATAGACTTATAATTCCGTGTATGCAGTATAAAGCACACATCGCTACAGTTTGTGAGTAAGTAGAAACTGATAGAGCAGATCTATATTATAATCAGTTCATTTGACTCCAAAATGGAGCCCATATATTCCAAACATACCGGAGCCAAGCGATACCACTACTATGACTAAGACATTAAATTGCCCTCATGAAGAGCAGTGGTTACTTGAGGTGAATAACTGAGAACCATTATAGCTTTGTGCGAGAACTTTCATTTTAAAAAAGTGACTTGTAAGTTTTTAATATGAAGCCAAATGAAATAGTGCATCAAACTCTCATTATGGTATGGAGATATTCTTAGACACTTAATAAAAAAATTTGCATTTTTGAGGTGACTTAACTGTTTCCACATTGCTTGCCATTGCAGAAATGTAAATTTGTATTTTCTTCTGGATGCAAAGGCTCTATCTTGGTAAAGAGAGCAGAAGCAGAGGGTGTATGGCATCTTTGAATCTCTTGAACAGCACTTGCAGTTATTGCTTTCAATTCAGCAGCCAAGTCACTTAAGCAGACAAAATTATTTCTCCATTGCTATAAGAGGCAGCGACTTTGGGGTAGATTTTCCATACACTGCTTGCTTTTCTATGCTCATCCATCAAGCAAATGAGCAATTTATTTCTGCCCTGGTATACTGCTACCTCAATGAATCCCCAAAAGACATCCGCCACTGTCAATTGGAGTATCAGCAAACACAACCACAAATAGGTCCAATTTGTTCAATTTTGCAGGGGATTTATATACCTGTTTAACTGGCTGTGGAGAAGGGTCTGAGTTCTAGAAGAACTTTATAAATAAGTAATTGAGTGCCTAGGATACCTGCAAAGGGTATCCTTGAACAACTCAACTGGTTTGCATAATCACAACCCCAGTGTGTTGTAATTCAGTTAGGAGAAAAAGATAAAGTTATAAGTAGTGGAAGAGAAAGTATGCTTGATCTGAAATTTACCTTATCTATGTCGTAGCCTATGGAGGCATTTTATAAATAAAAATGTGTTCATAGCCCTATCCGGTTTGGCTCAGTGGATTGAGTGTCATGCGGGCATATCCCCAGTAGGGGGTGTGCAGGTGGCAACTGATCGATGTTTCTCTCTCATCAATGTTTCTGACTATTTCTCTCCCTTCCTCTCTGTAAGAAATCAATAAAATATATTTTAAAAAATGTGTTCATAGAAGTAAAAATAAGACTCACAGGTTCATGTAATATATTTATATATTACTAGAGGCCCGATGCATGAAATTCATGCAAAAGTAGGCCTTCCTTTCCCTGGCTGCCGGCACCGGCTTCCCTCTGGCACCCAAGACCTGGGCTTCTCTCACAGCCTGGCTTTTGTCCAGAAGGTTGTCTGGTCTAATTAGCATATTATGCTTTTATTAGTATAGATAATCTACTGACTAAGTTGACATATTTGCCAATACAAAAAATTCAATTGGGAAAATATAGAAATAAGTAATTAAGTTAAAAAATCATTTTACATATCGTCACCCTAGAATTTTAGTGATATATCTAATAAAGTATTCAATTAATTCTTAAACATAAATAGCATTTATACAGGTTTCAACCAGTATGCCTAGGGTAAAAGGGATACTTTTAAAAGTATATAAGAAAAGCTTTTCAAAGTTCCATAATTTTAATATATTTTCTGAAATGATCAATGAAGTTACAAATACACAATAAAATAGAAGTATATATATATTAAATATTTTAAATTGAAACTACCTAAATTATTATATAATGGAGAACTACTATTTTAGCTGAATTTAGGCAAAAGCATTTTTCAGACATAAAATATTTTTATTTTCATTTTGTCAACCGTATCAAAGAAGCTGCTCTACCATGATGTGATTTTTTTTTAATGTAGTTACCTTGAGGGGGAAAGATGAGAAAAAGTAAAAAGGAATCTTTTTCATATAATAATGAAAGCTTAGCTGTACTTTGTAATGTGTGTAAGAATGTCTAAAGACAATACCAACAGTGTTCAAATTTATTAGAGTACTTCTTAGGGTTAACTCTCAACAATTTTTAAAGGAAAGACACCTTCCAATGATACAGAAAAAAGGAGCAAACCTGGATTCAAAAAGTCTTTGAAACAAGGAAGCATTTGTTTCACGAATCCAAGCCTAATGTAAAGGCATTTTGTATGTTGTGTTTTTCATCAGTTTACCTGCTGGGAGCCGGTCCATCCTTGCTGTTTCAAGGGACCTGCATATATGGCATACTGTTCGTAATATGTTTGCTCACCTTCTTGGCGCTGTGTTTTAACCAAGGTCACCTCTCTGAGAAAGGTTGTTTCCCCAGGTATGGATTTTCCCCTGAAGTTGGGAAGGAAGTAAAACCTCTTAAC
>NW_006295580.1:767674-771971 GCF_000327345.1 Myotis davidii | reverse complement strand
ACCTAGCAAGAGAACATGGACACAGAACTTGGCTGGAGATTGTGGCTAGAGATCCTGGCAAGGCTACTGATCAACTGAACACTTTCTCCGTGTCATTCTTCTTCGCCGACTCCGTCCACATCTTTGGGGACCCCTGGACCTGCTGGGGTTGGACCCCAGCATTTACCTATGTCAAGCTGCGGAGTGTCTATACGCAAGGGAAACTGTTTTGTTGCATACAATGGTTAAAATATGCGGTTCTCGTCTATAACTCAGGAGAAACATTTGGAAGAATTCTGAAGAGCACAGAAATACATTCAGTTTTAATGAATTTGCATCGAATGGATTTAAAATACAAAACAAGGGACTGTAAGCAAGTGAATATTAATGACCTATTCCTTAATAGCGATGAGGGCTAGACTTAGTATTGGAGGAAAACCAATGTTTTGCAAGAAATGCCATCTACCAATACCTCCTTTTTGGACCTTCTTTGTAAAGAGAAATAGCAATTTCTACTTACCTATTTAAAAATACGTAATAGAAGAAATAACACTTTCTTCAGTAAGGACATCAAAGTGTAACCATATACAGGCATCCTGTGCTTTTTGAAAGCTGGCTTCACGCCCCTTCGCTTTTATGAAAGACCTACATTAGTACCTGTTAAGCCCAAAAGAAATCCAAAGAGGATTTTCGCTTTTAGGACAAAAGGTGAAATGGGAAAACAGGGTTCAGCATTAGCTTTGCAGCAGCTGTTACAGAGGCAGCCCGCACCACACAAGCACCCCAGGCAGCAGGAGCATGCCTCACCAAGCTCCTTCCCGGGAAACTCAGCAACTCGGCAACAAGCCCCCCGAGCTCTGAACTGTGTGAGCATCTGTGCTATATCTTCATTTATTTTGTCCCTTAGCAAGACGTGTTCTAAGGCAATTGCTCCTTCGCTTTATGCCATGTCGGCTTAGGAAAGATTTCATAGGAAGGCTTCCCTCTCACGTGGTGGGGAAATCTGTACTTCATTTTCTTAAGGTTTCAATTAAGGAAGAGTAGAAGGAAAAGGAGAGGTGGAAGACAAACAATATTGAGAGTAAAGAGAGAGAGTATAGACAAAAAGATATAGTGAGTTAGATAAGCATTATTTAGAACTGGAAGTCAGCTTCAGAGTGCCAGTGTGTTTAAAAGCACTTCAACATTTTATTAGTTGATTATCTACTATTTATAACTTTCCAATGGCTCAAAATATTAGATCAAAAAATGATAAAAACATTAAATCATATAATATTAATTATAGTGATTTTTTTTCAAAGACCACCAACAGGAAAGCTATTATTTGAGGAAAGCAGAAGCACTCTTGAGGAGCTGTTAAAATTAGGCGGAGGGCTGGTTTCTTCATCCCAGTATTTATAACTTTAGACTTATATGTGTTTATAGTAATAAAAAAATTACCATGAAAAATAATTACTAAAATTAGCCAGTCTGGATATCAAAAGTATTTTCTTGTGTGAGCTTATCTATTTGAAATTTTGGAAGAAACAGAATATAGAATGAGCAGCAACTGTGTATAAATCTGAGTTGTCAGATCCACAGTCACAGTATTTCAATATTTGTGTTCAAGTAACCCTCATTTTACTCAATAATGCCCCCAAAGAGTGAGAGTAGTGATGCTGGCAATTCAGATATGAAGAAAAGAACTCATAAAGTGTTTTCTGTATATGAAAGGTGATTCCAATATAAGAAGATATGTTGAGAGAGAGACCATGCTCACATAACTTTTATTCTACTACGAGAAGCCCAGTGCATGACATTCTTGCACTGGGGGATAGGGTGTCCTTCAGCCCAGCCTGTGCCGTGTTGCAGTCCAGGACCCCTCAGGGGATGTCCAACTGCTGGCTTAGGCCCACTCCATTAGTGCTGCCTTGGAAACGAGAGAGGCTCCCGCCACCGCTGCTGCACTTGCCAGCCACGAGCCTGGCTTCTGGCTGAGCAGTGCTCCCCTTGTGGGAGCCCACTGACCACCAGGGGGCAGCCGCTGGTGCCAGTTTGTGTCATAGTAACTGGTCATTCTGCTGTTTGGTCGATTTGCATAGTAGCCTTTTATTATTAGTTATTGTGCTTAATTTATAAATTAAACTTTGTCATATGTGTGTATGTATGTATAGAAAAACTGTAGTATAATACGGTTCGTTACTATTTGCAGTTTCAGGCATCATTAGGGGTCTTGGAACATATCTTCTGTGGATAAGGGGGGACTATTGAACATATAAGTTTAAGAACCCACTTAATTATGTACACCAAAATAAATCCTGAGTACATGAAATATTTTAAAAATGGAATCTTGCTACAAATATAAGAATTATATTTATGATATCTATATATATTATGAAGACAATATTTCCAATATTCTAAGGTTAAAAATTAAATATTGATAGAGCTGAATAAAAACATTTTCAACTTCAGTACACCAGTTAAAACAGATCACAAAACAGGAAAAGCAAACTAAGAAGAAAAAAGACAAACTGAAAAAAATATTTACATATTTGACACATATATTAAACTAGAGACCCAGTGCACGAAGATTTGTGCACTCGGGGGGGAGTGGGGTCCCTCAGACCAACGTGTACCCTCTCGCAGTCTGGGACCCCTCTGGAGATAACGACCTGCTGGCTTAGGCCTGCTCCCGGGTGGCAGAGGGCAGGACCAATCCCTAGGTGCAGCCCCTGGTCAGGCTCAGAGCAGGGCCAATTGGGGAGTTGTGGCGCTGCCCCCTGTCATGCACAGAGCAGGGCGGATTGGGAGGTTGCGATGCCACCCTCAGTCACGCTCAGCGTAGGGCCAATTGGGGGGTTGGGGCACCGCCCCCTGTCACGCACAGAGCAGGGCCAATCAGGGGGGTTGGGGAGCTACCCTTGTCACTCACAGAGTAGGGCAGATAGGGGAGTTGGGGCACCGCCACTGTCACACGCAGGGCAGGGCCAATGGGCAGGTTATGGCTCTACCCCATCACACACAGAGCAAGGCCAGTGGGTAGGGTGTCCGGGATCAGGATGGGGTCCTCTAGGGGTGCCTGGCCAGGCTGGATGAGGGGATGATGGCTGTTTGCAGTTGGTCACACACCCTTTAGGGTGGAGGTCCCCACTGGGGTGCCTGGCCAGTGTGGGTGAGGGGCTGAGGGCTGTTTTCAGACTAGCGGGTGACTGAAGCTCCCAACTGCTCCCCTTTTTTTTTATTCTGGGCCAGCTTTAGCTCTGGCTCCAGCTCTGAGGCCTCTGCCGCTGAAAGCAGGTATCTGGTTTGTTTGGGTTCTATAATCAAAACTCTGTATGAACTCCAGCTCTGAGATCCTGGCGGGCTGAAAGCAGGTTTCTGGAGTTTTGTTTAGCTTCTATATTTGTAACAATGTTTCAAACTGCAAGCTCAGAGGCCGGCAAGGCAGGCGGGGAACGTTGGTTTCCTCTGTCACTGAAGCAAGCAAGCCTCATGTTAGTTTTAAGCTGCTTGGTGGTGGGCCGCCATCTTGGCTGGCAGTTAATTTGCATATCTCACTGATTAGCCAATGGGAAGGGTAGCGGATGTACGCTAATTACCATGTTTCTCTTTTATTAGATAGGATGAGGTAGGCATCCTTGATAAAAGAGGACTTTCTCAATTACCAAGAAATGTGCTTAAATATGTATAAAAACTTAGCTTCAGAGATGTTTACTACAATGTCATTTGTGATAGAAAATAGGAAAAAAAAAATAAGGTGGTCTTAGTTCTATAATACTTCATACATAAGTAGCCATTAAAAATGTTGAGAGAAAGTATTCTACAACCCTCCCATATGTATTATGTTTTTCCATGAAAAAAATTCTTCTAAAAGGCTGCTACAACTTGAACCTCACAGAAGGAACTAGAAAAAAAGTTTCCTTTAGGATCAGGGAAACCAGTAGAACATGAAAGCATTTATATGAGAGATGGATTTTCCTCTAAAAGATTATATGTCCTAAAATGTGGATAAATAGAGGGATGAATACCCCAAAATTGCCCTATTCAGAGTGAATCCAGAGCACAGACAAAAAAGGGAATATGAGCAAAATTTATACTACAAAGGAGCAAAAAGAATGTAGAAGTTATAATTTAAAAAAAAAAAGAACAGAAAAATATATATTGAATTTAGACCACAGAAACAGTAGCAGCAATTCAGGATAAAATGTAGAAATTTCTCTGATAGTAAAGTTCTTGAAATAGAATGAACATCCTCTGTCTCTTCTTGAGTTCTTGCAAAAATATAATGAGTAGATAGAGAGAAAATCTATAAACCTCTGCAGTGTAATCATGAAAAGAA
>NW_006295580.1:766985-767593 GCF_000327345.1 Myotis davidii | reverse complement strand
AAACTGATATTTAATCATTTACCTGGCACAGTATTTCGAGTATGAAAGATCATTTATTTCTCACACATTGCAATCTGAATGGAATTTTAAATATGTTAAAGATGAGGAAACTGAGGTTCTGAGGAAACAATGTCAGAAAAACTCAGTGACTGACTCAGAGGACACACAATTAGTAAATGAAGGAGCTGACTGAATCCATCTAACTAAATAGCTCAGGCTCTTTCCTCCACATACTTGTGCACCCAGAAGTGCCTAGACTGTTGTAGTAATTAACAAATATTAGCTGTGTCGCTATCATCTTATACCAATAAACAACTTCCCAGTCATGGATAGTAATAACAATTTAACACAAAATAGGACTGATTTAAAAAAATGGATGCCATAATTTCATATTTGTATCTATGCTTTGGCTTTTATTAGGCAGACTATAAATATTCCCAGAATATGTATAGGGAGGGGGATAGTGGATTTTGGCTGGAATAAATGAAGAGGAATTTGAAAATATTTTCTGAAAAAGGATTGAAAGACAACAAAAACAGGACCAAACTTATAACCAAATTTGCTCATGAGATCTTAGAATCCAAAATGTAATAATGTTTTCTACTCAG
>NW_006295580.1:766184-766915 GCF_000327345.1 Myotis davidii | reverse complement strand
TCTTTAAAGGCTTATAACAAATATTTTTGTTACTCTTCACTTTAAAAAAATGTTTTGTTTTAAAAAATATAAAGCATCTAAAATCTATTTGTGAGACATTGATCAAACAAATACCCAACATTGCTTTATTTTCATGCTTCATTGGAACTCAAATCATACACATTACTCATTCTGCACATCTTAATTGATTCCATTTACACCCTTTAAAAAATTGCACCTCAGCAAGAGTTACTTAGGCTATTAAAAATGATAACTTTATTTTCTAAAGTGCTCTTCCAAAATATGTGATCAGAAAATCTGAAGACTTGTGCAGGATGAAGTGATTATTAAATAACTGTTGTAATTGTTAATTGTTAATGCCTGGATTACAAATATCTCTGTTAATATCAAGTGCTAATCTGAATGACTAAAAAACTTGAAAATTATATAACTGGAAGAAATGTTAACTGCTGTTACCGTAGATACAAAGCAAGTGTTAGCCAAATTGTTGATATAAATTCTTGTTTCTTGTCTGGTGGAATATTCTAGCTTTTTTCACAGCGGTAAGAGCAAAAGTATACTAGGTGTACCAGTTAATAATGAGGATTTTGCCAAAACCAGTTTGGCTCAGTGGATAGAGCGTCAGCCTGCGGACTGAAAGGTCCCAGGTTCGATTCTGGTCAAGGGCATGTACCTGGGTTGTGGGCACATCCCCAGTGGGGGATGTGCAGGAGGCGGCTGATCGATGTTTC
>NW_006295580.1:745312-765576 GCF_000327345.1 Myotis davidii | reverse complement strand
TAAAACCAGGTGAAACCGTTAATACTGATCGCTATCAACAACAAATAATCAATTTGAACCACACTTTGATTGTAAAAAGACCAGTATGTGCCAGAAGACACGGCAAAGTAATTTTGCTTCATGATGACGCACCATCACACACTTCAAAACCAGTTAAAGACACGTTAAAAGATCTTGCCTGGGAAGTATTAACCCACCCGCTGCATTCACCAGACCTTGCTCCTTCAGATGACCACTTGTTCGGATCGATGGCACACGCACTTTCTGAGCAGCACTTCAAAATGTCCAAAGTAGAAAATTGGGTCTCTGAATGGTTTGTCTCAAAACAAGAAAAGTTCTATTGGGACGGTATCCACAAATTACCTGAAAGATGGGGAAAATGTGTAGCTAACGATGAACATTACTTTGAATAAGCACTTTTGATGTTTCTCTTGAAATTATCATGTTTTCTTTGATTACAAAATCTGCATTATTAACCAGTACATTAGTAAAACATAGTGTTACCATCAATTAATCATGTTCTCTCCCTTTTCCTTCCTTCCTTCCTTTCCTTCCTTCCTTCCTTCCTTCCTTCCTTCCTTCCTTCCTTCCTTCCTTCATCTTTTTGTAATCTGGAATTTATCTAAATACTTTCTGAAGAAACTATTTTGGCATGTGTACTGAGCATAATTTTATGATCCAAATTCATAGGGTATTAACTGGATTTATTATTGTAATTGGAGAATTATTTTGAGTGTGTTACATTTGAAACCACTGGTAACATTATTATTACTCTGAAAAATACTGTCTTTCTCTTCTTAGCTAACTATCAAGGATAGTCAAGCCATTTCAGATTTTCAATCAATAGTAAAAGAATTGGAGTGAGATTTTCTGTTTTCCAGCATAATAACCACAGGAGACTTGTATGAACTCAGGACATTCAGAAAGTTTCTGTTTGTGGCCATTGAATAGTCTAAAGCCTTTTCAGCCATGTTTCACTGTGAGGTGACAGATATTGGCAAGAATGTTCACTGACTATAAATGTTCACATGTAGCTCTGAGAAAGAAGATTGCAATGAAAAAAATGTATTGACCTCAGTAAAACACTGCAACTGAAAACCTATTCTTAATCATGCTTTTCATACATACGCTTGAATTCTTGTGTAAATTATTTATAAAAGATATCTGTGTGTATGTATAGACTTGGTTACTTTAACAAGCTCTTCTATAAAAGCTAAGTTAAATTATATTACACATTATAAGGATTTCAGCAGGCTTCCCTGAATTAAATATAGAAAAGTTAAAGCTCACATTTCAGAGTTCTGAGTTCTTTTATGCCAAGGGATTGGCAACAGAGCTATGGAAGCACTCCACAGAGGTGCAGCAAAAGATAAATGAGTTCTTTTTGAGTTCAAGTTCTCTTTATATTTTGACTAATTTAAAAAATGAGAGGTACTTTGTTTCTCACATCTAGTACATACAGTGAATGGAACATTTCATTATGATGAGGAATTACAAGAAGAGTAAAGAAATCTCAAGGACAATCTTAAGAATATTTTAACATGTGCTTCTGCAAGCAAAGCCAAGCCAAATTTAATTCAGATAAGCAGAATCACAGTAGTTCAGGAGCCTGGTACCAGACCTCCATTAGGCAACTTTTCCCAACATTAACCTTCATTATAATGATCACCCATCCAAAGCTCTCATTTAGAAAGTATATATATATATAAATTTGAGTGCAGACAAAACTATCATATAGGTGCCTCAAAAATCCCTTTTCCTCAGATCAGTTAGAAATTACATTTTTAAAGAATACATTTCCTAGACAGGTGTACACTTACACTTTATTAAAATGTCTCAAACACCTTTTCAATCATTCTGGTTTGGAGAATGCTAAAGACATATGGTCCAGAATCTTGCCAAGTCTCATTCTTGTAGACTTGGAAATGTATTAAATGAAATGGTTTTCCTTGAGGAGCACAGCAAGTTGAAATTTTGTTCACACTTGGCACATTTGATATATTCTTTTACAAAAAGGTGTGTGTGTGTGGCGGTGGCGGGGGGGGGATTCTCTTCTTTGCTTCCCTATATTGGCGATTTTCTTCTCATTGATAAGATGACCACATTTTTACTCAAATCAGGTCACTTTTGAGAGGGAGAGGAAATGCAATTAATAATTTTCCTGAGAAAATAGGCATAAACCTAGGTAGTACTAGGGAAACTAGAAGGTGCATTTACCCAATCATATAGGATAACATCCAATATGATTATATTTCCTCATAAAACACCCTATAATGTTATTGTATAGACGAGTGACATCTGAGATTCATTTCTGCTCAGAAAAATTTATATTCTCTTTTTCTTGAACACACAGATAAACTTTACAATTCTAGCCAATGGAATATGAGCAGGAGTTAAAAGTGTCATTTCCACATCTGGCCTATTCCCTCTTGTTCCGCTATGTCCTATATCCCCCTCTGCATGTCTGACTTGGCCACAACCTCTAGGAAGTCCTTGGAAACCATGTTTTAAATATGGTGGAGCTGTCCTCAATCTGGATCTTGAATGCAAGATGACCCTTCCAACCTGTTTATCCATTCAGCATTTTACCTTGTCAAGACACAAACTTCTTAGTGTTTATTGTGAGTTGAATTGTGTCCCCCCAAATATATGTTAAGATTCTAGCCCCTAGTAGCTCAGCATGTGACCTGCTTGGAAAAAGGGTTAGTGCAGATTTAATTAGTTAAGATGAAGTTACACTGGAGTATGGTGGGCCCTTAATACAACATGACTGGTATCTTCATAAGAAGTGGGGAATTTGGGCACAGACACACAGAGAAGTCATGTGAAGTCAGACACCAGCAAACACAGAGAGAAGATGGCCATGTGAAAGTGAAGACAGAGACTAGCCAGCCGTGGGCAAACTACGGTCCGCGGGCCGGATCCGGCCCATTAGAAATGAATAAATGAATAAAACTAAATAAATAAAACTAAAAAAACAAAAGACCGTACCCTTTTATGTAATGATGTTTACTTTGAATTTATATTAGTTCACACAAACACTCCATCCATGCTTTTGTTCTGGCCCTCCGGTCCAGTTAAGCACCCATTGTGGCCCTTGAGTCAAAAAGTTTGCCCACCCCTGGACTAGACTGATGCTGCCACCAACTAAGGAATATCTGGGGCTACCAGTGCTGGAAGAGTCCAGAAAGGATCCTCTCCCAGAGCATGGTCCTGCCAACACATTGATTTTGAGAGAATGTTTCTTTTTTTCAAAAAACTACCCAGTGTGTGGCACTGTTACGGCAGCCTGGAAAACTCATAAAATATTTAAGTTCATTATGAACTTGTGTTTCTTTGTTTGTTTGTTTGCTTTGTATGCAGTGGTTACTATCACCTAATCTGAAAGGAAGGGCCATGGTTCTGACACAGTGGGATTTTAAAAATTATTATCATCGATCTGATACAATGGACAAGCCTTGAAACTGAAACAAGGGTCACAGTGGGGCCAGATCAAGTCCCCAGTTTCACAGTTGACGTGGTTCTTCCTCCCTGTCGTATCTTTAGGTATTTTCAAGGGATGGATAATTTGGGATTAGCTGTTTTCTTTCAGAATCAAATAATTTTGCCAAGAAAGGGAGTTATGTGTTAAACAATGTGCATGAGTAGATAGCAAATTTCCCTTGAGGTGTGGGAAAGGTCTTGTTCAGTAACCATTTCATGTTTAAATACAAAAATTAAATCCAATTACTTT
The DNA here is from genome assembly GCF_000327345.1 of Myotis davidii. Taxonomy (NCBI): domain Eukaryota; kingdom Metazoa; phylum Chordata; class Mammalia; order Chiroptera; family Vespertilionidae; genus Myotis; species Myotis davidii. The sequence continues at coordinate 761,843 of NW_006295580.1, read as the reverse complement.
GAAATCTCTTTGTTCTCCCAAACATAAGAAACAAAGGGTTTAAGCACACTTCAAAATTGGTCAATAACTTTCCCCTGTGCAAACTTGTATTGCATTCATAAATGGATTCCCCCAACATCTTAGTCAGCACCTTAGCCAAATAAACTCAGAAAAGAAGACCCATATATTAAGAGCACTTTAGCTCAGCCAGTGCTGCTCAGTGGTTGAGTGTTGACCTATGAACCAGGAAGTCATGGTTTGTTTCCCAGTAAAGGCGTCTGCCCTGTTTATGGGCTTCCTGGGGTGGGGAGTCCAGGAGGCAGCAGATCAATGATTCTCTCTCATCATTGATGTTTCTATTTCCCTCTCCTCCCTTCTTCTCTAAAATCAATAAAAATATATTTTTGAAAAGAAATATTTTTAAAATCCCACTAATTATAAAATAGTTTTAAAAATCCATTCATTTACCAGGAAATTTAAATTTATCTCAAACACATGTGAGTGCCAATCCATGAATGACAAACATGTATATAAACAATAGACTGTGAACTACATATGAAATTGTTTGTGTCTAGAATGGGTTTGCACTAATATGTGAAAAAGACCCACATACAGGATGAATGTTAGCAAGGATAAAGGGCAAAAGCGGTGTGATCACGTTTGGCACTCGAATAGGGCAAAGCACTAACTGTAACTAAACATCTGACATAGGTGACCAGAATTAGTAAGACTTTTATTTATTTACTATCAGGAAATTAACAGAAGCATCTGTGATATCTTAAGTAAATGAAAAACAGCAACAACAACATACCCCTGCAGTAAAGACATGGGATCTAAGCAGATTACCACATAGGGAATGTACACAGAGCAGTGATATCTGATGCAGAAGACAGAGCACCCCTGAACTGCATTCAGGAATTGCTAACACATGGCAGCCAACAGCAAACGCTTAGCCAGCTCCCAGCCAGAGAAACATGCCTTATCCACAGGTTATAGAATAAACACAGATGCAGCAAAATGAGTCACCAGAGGACAACAAAAATCTAAATTGAAGGTAAATGATGCTTTGTGCACATGCATGACAAGAAATCCATTGAGCAAAACTAATTTTATATCTGTGCCAGAATGGCTGTCTTATGTGTTGGAAACAGGGAACAGGAGGGATAGAAAATTGTCACGTAATAGCAGGCCTTGGAGTGTACTAAAACAGAGAATGCCTTCTGCATCGGTAAAAACAGGAAAATATATATATTCTAAGAAGTAAAACTCATTCACAGTGTTATCAAAAGAGAATAAAGAAATATTGATACAGAAAATAGGAAAAGAGGAAAATACTGAGGATAAGAAAAATGTTCAATGAAAAATGCAAGAAAAAATAGGCAAGGTCCTAGAAAAGTGGCTTCCTTTGTAATACTCATAAAATGATGACACTGAAATCAATCATTTCCAGGATGTATTTTATAAAGTTACTATATAGTTCTTTCTATGTATCAAAAGCTATACCATCAAACTGTGTTATTTTATTTGAATCTATTATTAGTACAGAAGGAAATTAATTTCTGAATTGTGTACTCATACAGGTTTTTCTATTCATGAAATTCCCCTGTTATTTTAGGCTCTACTGTGTGTCTGTGCATTTGCGGTACCTGGGTAACAGTGGCAACAATTTCCTCAGGTAGAGGTTTCAGATTAGTCCCTTGGTAAAGTTTTCAGTGTTTGCCTAAAATCAAAGACCAGCGTGAGAGGCAACAAGTGTTCATTTGAGATCACACAGATCAGGTATTGGGGGGGCACTGATTCAGGCAGAAACCCAAATAGTGTTCTGATTATGGGTTCAATATAGGGATTTCTTTACAGAGAAAGAGAAATAATCACATAAATAGAGGGTTTAAATTGGATCTATGATTTTCATTTAGCATTAATAACAGACTTATTTTGGCTAAAATTGCTTATTAGAAATAGGAGGGCCGAAACCGGTTTGGCTCAGTGGATAGAGCATCGGCCTGCAGACTCAAGGGTCCCGGGTTCGGTTCTGGTCAAGGGCATGTACTTTGGTTGCGGGCACATCCCCAGTGGGAGATGTGCAGGAGGCAGCTGATCGATGTTTCTCTCGCATCAATGTTTCTAACTCTCTATCTCTCTCCCTTCCTCTCTGTAAAAAATCAATAAAATATATTTGAGAAATAGGAGGTTGGATTTTTCCGTCTCATTATGAGTAAAGATTAGTTGGTAACCTTGGTGTGAATTCACATTTGCTGCCTTGTCTTTTTCATGAGAGGGTAGAGCAAACAAAGTCCACTCTTCCAGATCTCTTTCCCAAGTGTGGCAATAGCACACAGTGACCTTGGAAAGGAGCTCAGCTCACCCGTCACAGTGTCCTGCTCGAAAGCCACTTGGCCCTAATGGGAGCAGAGGGTCAGCTCCTCCTGCCCATTTGGCACAGCCTGCTGTCTGGAGCACTTGCTGTTCAGCTCAACCATCCTCATTTTGCCCCAAATGCTGGCTGCTATATCCATAGCGAGAAGGAAACAAACAAAAAAATCACTCAGTCCCTGGCTGAGTGTCTCCGAGGCAAACCTATCTTTGTTTCATTTTTTTGAATACAGGCTAAAGACGCAAGTTCAATCAGGGAAGCATCTAAACTGAAGTTTTGCTAAAATAGAAGAAGACTTGCAGAGGATACCTTACTGTACAGTGGGAAGAGATTAGAATGCATTAGCTAAAAGTTGTTGGTCTCCTTAGGAAGAGAGATACATTTGGATACTGTAGTGTGAGACTTGACAGTTGCCTATTATTATTATTATTACTAGAGGCCCAGTGCATGAAATTCATGCACATTAAAAGGAGATTAATTAGGGGAAACATTTTAATATTGCTATTTGCCCTTTATAATAGAAGTGTCAGAGATGAAAGAAAATTAGTAAAATGTATATGAAAATCTTCCACCTGTCAGAGTCTGGGGTGCACCATGGGACCCAGAGTCAAGTCCCCAGCCATCCACATGCACCTCAAAATCACACAAGACCCAGACCCGGCTTCCCCTCCCCCCACATTGGGCTAGATCCAGACCTGGCCAGTCCCACCCATGTCAAGTCCCTCCAGGCAGGGGGCGCAGCCTCAGGTCCCCTGACCTGGCACTGGGACAGGGGGCATGCCTTGAGGTCCCCCATCAAGCTCCACCAGGTGGGGGACACTGCCTGAGATGCCCTGTCAAATCCCGCCAGGTGGAGGGGCATGCCTTGAGGTCTCCCATCAAGCCCTGTCGGGCAGGGGTCGCAGCCTCAGGTCCCCTGTCAAGCCCCACCGGGAGGGGGGCACAGACTCGGGACCCCATCAAACTCCACTGAGCAGGGGGTGCAGCCTGAAGTCCCCTGGCCCAGGGCAAGGGGAGCAACCTGAGGTCCCCCAGCCCAGCACTGGGGCAGAGGGGCACACTTTGAGGTCCCCTGTCAAGCCCCGTCAGGCAGGGGGCATGGCCTCAGGTCTCCCGGCCTGGTGCCAGGGCGGAGGGGCATGCACTGAAGTTTCCTGTCAAGCCCTGCGCCATCTTTGAGGGCAGGGCAGTCAGCATATTCCCTCCTTATTGGTTGTGGGCGCCGCCATCTTTGAGGCAGGGAGGTCAGCATATTCCCTCCACCTCCGCTGTGGGTGCCACCATCTTTGTGACAGTACATTTGCATATTCCCTCTATTATATAGTATTATTGTTATTATTATTATTATTATTTTGTAATACAGGTGTGTGACTTAGTTTGACTGCTGTGGCATGCACTTCAAAGGGGCTTCCATTTCGAGGAAGTCTATCTCAAACCAACTATCATGATGTATTTTACAATTGCACTGCTAAAGTTTTCCTAACAAGATCACTGCTACTTAAGATGTTTAGATTCTTCATTAAAAAAGGCTAAAAATTGTTTGTACAGTGAATAATTCAGTAGTGCTGTCACCACCTAACAGTGATCTATATATTTTTTCAAATTAAACTCAGTTATCCATTGTTAAATCTTCATCAAGAGTAAATGAGACATCAGAATTATCTTATATACACTTTTTCCACTAAGAGAAGTTGGCACTTTTTACTATTTGTTCATTTTTTTAAAAAATTAGGACAATGTCTTATAATATGTGAGATTATAATTAACACCCTTCGTTAGGAAATGACACACAAACTACAACAAATTTCTGCCATTTAACATATTTACAGGTTAATAAAATACAACATCTTTGACTTAGTCTAAGGTGACTATTCATTCTTTTTTGTTGTTGTTAATCCTCACCCACAGATATTTTCTCCATTTTTTTTTTTTTTTTTAGAGAGAGCTGAAGGAAGGGAGACAGAGAGAAAAATCGATACACGAGAGACACATCAATTGGTTGCCTCTGCACACGCTGTGACTAGGGCCTGGGATGAAACCTACAATGAGGTACTTGCCCTTGACCAGAATTGAACCTGGGACTCTTCAGTCCACAGGCCAACGCTCTATCCACTGAGCCAAAGTGGGTAGGCTCATTCCCTTTTTAATCCCCCAAGCCAGTTCTTGTTTTAAACTGTTGTGTCAAATTAATGATAGCACTCCCTAAATTATATAAAACACAATAGAACTCTGATACTTAACTTAAAAAAAATACTTCCCACATTGAGTCTCAACATTTCCTGGTTGACATGTAACCAGAATGAAATAACGTGCTATGTGTGAGGAGTTGTAGATACTTTCCTATCTCAATGCCCCAATTCCAGTTTTACTTAGCTGTTTATAGAGGTTGCAGAGGGTGCTTGAACAATCTAAGCAGTTTTTCAAGGTAATAACTATGCTATTTCACAGGGAATTAGACAGTTTGTCATATTTATGAATTTCAAATGGAAGAAAAATGGAAAAAAACGAGCAAGCAACTACTCAACCATAACCAGTGTGTGATTTATGGACAGTGGTCGTAAAAACAAAACTACCAGTATTAAATGCTTTATCTTCATTTTCCAGTAAGAGGATGTGAACAGATGACAATCTGTATTTGTTGGAAATTAAATATTATGGAATAAGGTTAAAGAACAAAAGCAAAAAACACCTGTCGGCATGATGAGATTATTTTTTTAGCACACACTGTTTAATGCGGAGATCCTGGACCCATAATGATCCCATCTGGTTTTTCATATGTTAGCTATGTTTACAAGTACATTAGAGGTGTCTTGGCTTGTGTGGCTCAGTTTGGTTGGATACTGTCCTGTGCATCAGGAGGTTGCCAGTTAGGGCACATACCTGGGTTGCCGGGCTTGATTCCTGGTAGGGGGAGTGAAGGAGGCAGCTAATCGATGTTTCTCACATTAGTGTTTCTCTCTCTCTCTCTCTCCCTCCATATATGGCATAACAGAAGGTATATATATATATATGGTTAAAATCTAATTTCCTAATTGTAATAGTACATACATATGGCTTTTTTGGCTGCCCAAATGCTAGGTGTATTTGCTTTCTTTATATGTTTTTTCTGTGTATGAATGCTTGTAGAAACATAGATGGATGCTTATCTGAGAATGTTTATTTTTTTGATTAATGTACACTTAGATTATATGATTAAAACAAAAAGATATTTTATAAAATGTGACATAGCACTTACTTAATCCTTATTCATCATTCTGAATATGAGGATTTTTAAATTCCTAGATAGAATTAGTCGCCCTTAGAAAAATACCTGTCATGATGGAAAGCAGCAGTGCCAGCAGTGATTATTGCTTTTCAAAGAAATAGTTGAATGAAATATTTCCTCTCTACTATATGCCATTATGGATTTTTATGCAATATCTATTAGAAAGGTTAAAGGCTGACTCCTCCATAACTACAAATTTGACAGTGCGGGCTTGTGACCTTCAAAATATGAATATTAATGACCTTGAAATCTCTCTTAGGTAAATTAAAATATATCTATAGTATGAGAAGCAAGGATGAAATAAAGATCCCAATGAGCTAAATAAAATAGAGGAGAAAGCAGGTAGTTTTAGCACAACAACCTCTTTAGTCTTTTGTTTTGTCTGGGAGGTGGTTTGGTGCCAGCTAACCACATAGGCATAACAGAAGGTACTGTGGGCAGGAATATCAATGAGCTTGATTTCCCTCACATGCCCTTCCTCTTCACCTTCTTAGGAAGAAAGGGGTCCACCGTTGCCCTGCTCCCTCCCCCTAGAGTCCCAGATAAGCAGGAGTTGACTCACTCCGCCTGTGCAGATCCTGGGCTCACAGTGGGACACTCCACCACCAGCGGAGCCAACTGCTGCCACACTCCCTGGGAAGCATGTTTGGCCAAGCAGAACAAATCCTTCTTATGTCACTACACTCCCTGGCATGTACGATGGTGTCGGTACTGCTCCAGCTCTGTTGAAAGTTTAATTTGGCAGACAGATCACAGGGATTCTTGGCCTCGACATAAACCCCAACATTTCCCATAGTTTTCCCTTTGCTCTCTCAACAGCAGAACCATGTCCTCCCTAGCTAGATGGCCAGGCAAATGTTCCATAAAACAGCAGAGCTTTGCCATTGAACTCCAGCACAGTAGCAGCAGCAGAAGCAGCAGCAGCAGCAGCACAATCTACGTAAAACAGAAGTCCCAGAAATGCTAAGAGACCAGACAGGCTACCACAGGACATCTCAACCCTTCTGTGCTCCAGGAACCTTGTCCAATGCATTTTTTTAAAGAGATATTTTAGGACAATGTTAAAGGGGATGGCATATGAGACCCTTCAGAAGTAGCATGTTGGGGGTTAGTAAATAAAAGAACACTAAAGGGAGAGACAACCCAAGACACTGGTGTTTGCTCTTCTCTTCACTATTCCTTTCTTTATCTGATAATTCATTGTAGGCCTCTGCCAAAATATTGAGGACTCTATTTCTTTGAGTGTGCTGGGGCTTGGCCAGGAAGAAGAGGGGTTGGGTGTTTGTGTGATATGCAAAAGATAAATAATTCACCTGTGGAATTAAAGCTAAGGTTGGTCTTCAGGGGGAGATCACTGATTTAAGTATCCTCATATTTCCTTGCACATGGCAGTTCAAGTCATTAAAACAAAACAAATAAATAGACTGTGTCTTTCCTATGAATGAATATGGAGCTCATAGCATTTGAGATTGGGCCTAATTTTTCTGCAGACTCAAGTATCTACTCATTTACTAAATATTGATTGAGACTTCACAATGTGCCAGATACCAATCTAGGCACTGTTCTGTCCTGAACAAATCTAAGTCCCTGCCCTCAATGGAGCTTCCATTGCAGTGTGTACAGGGCAGCGAGGCACAGAAGATAAACTCATTAAAAATGGTTTGTCAAATGGTGATGCATGCTGTGGGGCAAAGTAAGGGAAGGATGAGCAGAACAGGGGTGGAGAGAATGGGTTGTGCTTTTAATATATTTCTCAAGAAAGGCCTTGCTGAGAAGGTGACATCAGAACAAAGATTTGAAGGAGTTGCGTATGGCTATATCTTTGGTATTCAGGTGGAGAGAACAGTGAGTCCAGAAGTACAGGGCTTAAGGGTAGGAGTGCGCTCAGGGTGACTGGGAAACAGGAAAGAGGCACATCGCTGGAGTGAGCAGTGGTAGGTAAAGATGAGAAGGTGGGTCACAAGTAACCACCATGATTGCACTAAGATAAGAAGTTATTTAAGCAGAGTTATGTGAGCAGAAGAAAAATATGATTTGTTTTACCCTTTGAAAGGGGTTGCTGTATTATTCTATTGAAAATAGTCTGTCAGGAACAGAGACAGAAATAGGTAGAACCATTAGGAAACAAATAAATTCTTAATTTATGCCAGAAATGATATAGTTTTAACCAGGGTGGTGGCAATGAAGAGATGAGTGATGGTATTTTATTCATTTTTGAAAGATTAAGCCAAGATGTTTCTGATGGATTAGATGTGAGGTAAAAGGAAAGACATTAAAGACAACTTCGATATTTTTTTGTTTGAGTGCTTGGACAAAGAGAGTTGGATTTACAGACTTAGAGGTGACTTTAGGAAAACATGTTGGGGACAGGTAGTTTTGTTTATGTGAAATTTGAAACGGCAATGAGACAGTGGTAGATGCTGAGGGGAAACTAGGACCTACAAGTCAGGAATTTAGAGGTGTCTGTGGGAAACCGCCTATCGTCTTCACTAGCAGAGAGGTGTACACAGAGAACCCGGAAGGCTGGTGACCTTTGAAGCCCTAGCAAAGGTCAGAGCTGTGCACCACCTCTGTTAATCCAGATAATGGTAGCTGAAGCAACCTCCCCACCTTTAATCATGTAAATCCTTATTGATAAGAATAGTCTGTGTGTCACTGGAACCTCCTGCCTAAGGGCTATACTATGGGTGGTTCCCAAACCAAATAAAATGTTGGTGCGGCCAGAGCGCCAGTGGAAGTCTTTCCTCTTGAGTTGGACTTACCTGCCTGGCCCTTCAATATTCCCAAATTATCTCTTGTCTCTCCTCTTTCATTTGTGTGCAGCTCCTCTTCCAGATCCTGAACCCTGAACCACGCGGGACGTGGAGGGAAACATTTACAACAGGTGTCTATGTTGGAGGTACAGATTGAGCATCTTTCTTATAGATAATATTTAAAGTTATGAGACTTAAGGAAGCAAAAACTGACACTTTACCCTGTTTCCATGATAATGAAGCACTTCCTATACAATCCTTAGAAAACAAATCAATCCCTAGAGGGAAAGTAGAGGAGGGTGGGGGAAAGGGGAAGAGATCAACCAAACATTTGTAATACCTTAACCAATAAAGAAATGAAAAAAAATGCAGTACAAGAAGAAAAAAGAAAGAAAAACAAACAAAAATATTTTGCACTGTGAGGTTAAGCCAATACCAAGATTACCTTAATTGCTTCTGGTCCTTAAAATAATAAAACTTTCAATATTGCTCAGAAACCTGGACTTCAAAACCAAAAGAAAATCATCCCTGCATTATGATGTACTGATATCTGAAGATATGCATGATGTTCATAAATGTAATAATTTGTGGCAATTGTTATTTTCCTGTCATGAGCAGACTAATGTAAACTTAGTACTTTTGATAATTTTGTGAGTTTTTTTCCTATTTAAAATACATGTTGTGTTTTTTATTTGGTAAATCAGTATTCCTGATGTCTGACTCTCTTGTACACCTGGATAGAAAAGATTTTCCTTTTTGCAAAACAACATCACCTATGGGTGACTCTGGATGAAGAAGTGGTTCAAACTGAGACTGGACAGTGGTTCTCAGTCCTTGATGCTTGTTAAAAATGCATGGGATATGCCCTAGCCAGTTTGGCTCGGTGGATAGAGCGTTGGCCTGAAGACTGAAGGGTTCCAGGTTCGATTCCAGTCAAGGGCACATGCCTGGGTTATGGGCTCGATCCCCAGTAGGGAACATGCAGGAGGCAGCGAATCAATGATTCTCTCTCATCATTGATGTTTCTATTTCTCTCTCCCTCTTCCTTCCTCTCTAATGTCAATAAAAATATATTTTTAAAGAGGATATGCTCACTGGGACTCTTGACACACTCTATCAGGTGCCTGTATAAAAACAGGAAAATGGAGCCACCTGCATATTTATGTGTATCTTTTTCACTATTTTATATATATATATATGTGTGTGTGTGTGTGTGTGTGTGTATGTAAATATATTCTCTCTCTCTCTTTCTCTCTCTCTCTCTCTCTCTCTCTCTCTCTCTATATATATATATATATATAGTTTTCTCTTTTTCTCAAATTAATATATTAAAATAAAACACCATTGCCCTGTATGGTCTCATGCCTTATGTATGAATTATATTTGATTCCTTAGAGATAAGGTTCAAGTATTTGTTAAAAAAAAATCCTTAGGTAATTCTAGTCTGTGGCCAATGTTGAGAATCATTGATTTGTAGGTTACAGAGATGGGAAGGAACCAAAAATAACACCAAAGAAGGAAGAGAGAGAGAGAGAGAGAGAGAGAGAGAGAGAGAAACGGGAATGTTGTTTCCAGAAGTGAAGTGAAGAAATTAAAGACAGGGAGGGGGAGTTAATTACATTACATGCTACTGACAGCCCAAGTAAAATAAATACTAAAAATTGGTCAGTGGATTAGCAATGTGACTGTACATTATAAATGTATAAAGGATGGTTTGTTTGGTGGGTTCAAGAAAAAAGGGAGGCAGGAGAATTTGGAAAAGAGTATATAGACAAACTTTCAAGGAGTTTTTCTCTAAAGGGGAGTGCAGAAGAATGTGTAGTCACTGCTGAGGCTGTGGAATGAAGAAATAGACTTTTTTCCCCCTAAATGAGATAAACTACCTCATATAGTATGCATTGAGAATGAAGAATGAGGATACAGGGATATAATTGAGGATACAGAGATAAAAGAGGTGAATTAATGAAGGACCTGTGTGCATGAAAAGGAATCAGACCCCTAGAAAAATAATGGAGTTGGTATAAAAAACAGTAGTATAAAGCTTAATTCCAAAAGAAGGAAAGTAGACTATGTTAGTACAGATATAAGTGGGTTGGTAATTTTAGAGAAATAAGTTTTCAAAAGTTCTGTCTGATTCTCATTGAAATATGAATGAGTCATCAAGTTAAAGAAAAAAAGGGGGAGAGATGGTAATGCTTTGAAATAGAGACTCTGTCCTGGAAGTCTTCTCAAGGCAGGAGCCCCAGATTGGCAGTCTATTCATCACCGACTCTACAAAATTTCAGGTCCGATCTAAACCTACTGGATCCAAGTCTGTGTTAGCAAGATCCTCAGGTAATTTATATGCACATTCAAGTTTGAGAGGCACTGATTTAGAAAAGAGAGTGGGAGAGTTAAAGGATTGGGGAGATATGGTAGAATTGCTGGTAGTACTAAGGCCCCCTTTGAGGTTATTGAACATGAATTGAAAAAGACACCACTTAGAATGGTTTTGAGTTTTTATCTGGACAGTTCACCTATGTGGGTGCAGGTAAAAGAGTAGAGAGAGCTGCTTTAACCAGAATTTATTTTACCAGGAGCGGATAGAATGATAAATAAGCAAGAGAGTCTATGGTAATTTCAAGGGAGTGGCAATTATGCTGATCAGGTGGGTAATATAGGAAATGAGAATGAGACACTTGTGAGGAACAGTGAGAGGGGAAGGTGAAGCCATTGCTATTCCCAACCCTGGGAGTTAAAGTACTGTTGGAGTTGGGATATAAAGGGAATGAATTACAAGCTTTTTATTCATCTCTTGGTAATTATCATTGATTGCTAAGAACAGCACTTTACATCATTGCTTACTTTTCTCTTTGTCTTTTAAAATTATTCCTTCCGTATTGGACATTATTCATTTTCTTATTATATAGGACCCCCCCACCCCGCCCCGGCTCCTTTGTAACAGGGTTATATCCAAAAGTATCATCTGTTTGCAGTTCCCATGGCTTTTTCATTTGTATCCCATGGAAGTATTTTATCTCCAATTTGACTCCAATGGGATGATCCAGTCTCTTGAAAAGCAGTAGAGTTAACAAAGTTACCTACCAAACAGCCAGAAAGAAGACTGAGATGCCTCCCTGAAAATATCATGGTCAATATGAAGCTAGACTAGATTTTGGTTGGGAACAAAAGAAGAAAAGTCTGAGTGTACTCTCAGAATGGAGAAGTTTTGAAAGAAACTTTAGTTAACGAAATAGGCAACTGTGTGGAGAATGGTCGAGACTATTGCAACAGGGTAGAGAGATTGAGCTCAACTCTGCTGAAACAAAAGACAGGAGAATTGTAAGTACTGAAATGAGCTGGTGGAAAGGTACTGGAGGACAGTAGCAAGGAGGGGGATCAGTGTATTGGTACTTATTGAAGACACTGGGAAATAGTGATCCTATGTTTCCTGATGATCATATTTCAAACTAGAGGCCCGGTGCATGAAATTTGTGGACTCGGGGGAGAGGGAGGGTTCCTTAGCCAGGCCTGCGCCCTCTAGCAGTCTGAGAGCCCTCGGGGATGTCTGACTGATGGCTTAGGCCATCCTTAGTGCTGCAGCAGAGGTGGGAAAGGCTCCCACCACCGCTGCTGCACTCTATAGCCATGAGTCCGGCTTCTGGCTGAGCAGCTCTCCACCTGTGGGAGTGCACTGACCATCAGGATGCAGCTCCTATGTTGAGCATCTGCCCCCTGGTGGTCAGTGTGCATCATAGAGACTAATTATTCTGCTGTTCGGTCAACTTGCATATTAGCCTTTTGTTATATAGGATGGCTTCAAGGTCCTTGCATAAGACTCTGTTGTAAAACTTGCAAGTGGCTGGGAGAAAAATTTATGTCTCAATGGGGAAGAGGAAGCATTTACAAGTGCAAGTTTTCCAAGAAAAGGAAGGTCTGGAAGAAACAGTCTAAAGTTTACGCCATCTTTGTACTACTCAGTGTAGTACAACCTGCTCCTCCTTAACCACAGAGAAGGAAGAAGGGTGCCTCATGCTATATGACTTCAAAGTTCATGAATCTAGTACTATTTCCTGATAACTCACATAGCCCAAAATTATAGACATAAGTATTTAGATTCAGATAGAACTAGAAAATATGGGCATACCTCTGGAAAATGAATAATACCAGCACATAATAAGACAGTAAGGGAGAAAGAGAGAGAAACATCAATGTGAGAATAAAACATCTACTGGCTGCCTCCTGCACCCCCCTTTCAGGGATCAAGCCCACAGCCTGGGTATGTACCCTGACTGGGAATGGAACTGGCAACCTTTCAGTATAAAGGAGGATGCCCAAGAAACTGAGCCACACTGGCCAGGGCAATAAAATTTGTTTTTGATGTTTGCTATACAATTGTTACAATTGTTTTTACTGACAATATTTTTAGGTGCTAATATCAAGTTGTAATGAAATGGGTCCAGGAAAATGTTGAAGAAAATATAGTCAATAATATTATAATAACTATGCTTAGTGCCAGTTGGCCACTGGAAATATCAGGGGGTCAGTTTGTAAAGTAAATTATTGGCTAACCTACAGGCTGGATATCTGAAGCTAATTCAAAATTATATTGAATGTAAACTGTAATTTAAAACTTTTAAAAATAAAAAATAAAAGTTTCTTCAAAAAAAGTGCTAGAAATAAAAATATGTACCCTTTTTGGGGGAGGGGGAGTTAAAAGCCTGTTTTTTTAAAAAAACCTAGTACTCTCCAATTTTTTCCTTCACTTCAGAAGTTCCCTTTTTAAACTATCATCATTTTTGATATGGTTCATTAAATCAGTTTAGATTGCTTCTAATGCTAAAGTATAAAGAAGACAGAAAAAGAGAAATTAAGAGAAAGAAAGAAAATAATACAATTGCAAAAAAGAAAGTCATTATATACTATTAAACTCCTGTGATAAAAATTAACCATTTGAAATATCAACAGACAAATATAGTTTCTGAGGAAAAACTCCTCTTATCTAATATTGTAAAGCATCTCTAATCTTAGTCTTAAAAGATAAAACTGCCCGGCAAGTGTGGCTCAGTGGTTGAATGTCGACCCATGCACCAGGAGGTGGAGGTGGCTGGTTCAATTACTGGTCAGGGCACATGCCTGGAGTACAGGCTTGATCCCCAGGAGGGGGTGTTCAGGAGGCAGATGATCCATGCTTCTTTCTCATCAATGTTTCCATTTCCAGAAAACTTGGATATGTGTTGGCATGATGCAAATTGCTATGACTTTGTAAGTGCTTGAGGTTCTAACATAGACTAAAACTTCATTAGTAAATACAAATGAAGCAGATATGGAAAAGCTGCTTGGAATCAAAAACATGGAAGAAGCAGAAGGAAAACAGACAATAAAATGTAGACACCTCATTTGTCAAGGGAGAGCGCTTCCATCTCAGTGAGACATTCAGAGAACTGATATGTGCCCCGCTAAGTACTGCCGTTATTATTTTTAACTTTTTTGATGGATATCATTATAACATGAATTGCATATCCCTGTGCCTTGTTAAATAAGAGGTACTGAGTATAATCTACCTATTCTTTGATAACCTGGGTCAGGCACACACATGTAATGGATAAAGTACAGGCCTGATGTTCATAGTTAACAACAGGCTCCTCCAGTTGCAGACTTCGTGACCTTGGGCAAATTACTCTCTGGCTTCTCACTTGTTTCTATAATTGGTAATAAATATATCTATACCTTGATATATACCTTGTAAAGAAGTTGTGAGGATTAAAATATTAAGGTATTTGTAGTTTACTGGCACATGGCAGACATTCAAAAGTGTTAGTAATCATTTTACCATGACATGATATGCAATTGATGCTTTAACAAATTATTGAAATTATTGCAGAGACTACAAAAAGAGAATGAATAGAAATATATCTAAAGTAAGTGGCCCATGTTTAAAGGAATACAGTATTTAAAGGGGAATCTGGGGGGGGGCGTTAAAAAAGAGCTAAATTTAGAAGGAAAACAACTAATAAAATTAGGGAAAAGCAGAGAGGGAGCATGAAGCTATAAATAAATTAAAAAAATCTTTCATCCAGGAATTTATTTAAAAAAACATAAGTATATTTGCATTTCAAAACATAAATCTTCTCTCTGTATACATGCATCAGTAAAATTTGTCATAAACATACCATCATGCACGTATTATAAGGTATGATTGTTTTGCATGGTATGTCCTGAAAACACCTAGTATGTCCCCAGATGTTGTTCTTGTCACTCTAGGTTTTAAAAAATTACAACACTGGTTTTAAAAAAGCATTTGTTTCAACAATTGCATGAGAAGAATTTTCTTTTTCTCAGCAGGTCCCTTGTTTTTTTATCATATTTGAATTATTTGGCAGTAATATCAGATTCTGGTTTATGTGTTATTACCACTTACCAGGGCCAACAGAGTTTTATTTCTCTTTCTATTTTTCTTATTTGGGGCTAGTTTTGGTGACTTTGAAGAATAGCAAAATAACATGTCTTTAGTACCCATCATTAAATTGCAACCTGATACGATTAATTTCCACAAACTAAAACAGAAAAGAAAAACTGTCTTATTTTTCTTTAAAGTTGCATAGTTAATTTTATTCAATATTCTTTCCTTTCCATAAGATGTGAATATGTTAAAGTTGAGAGAAAAAAAAAATCAAGGAAATTCAAAACTTAAAATCAGATTCAATAGACTAAAACTTCAAGTTTTTTTAAATCAATGATCTAATTTTTTTACCAATGCTAACAGATTCTATTTTCTCAGTTCAGTAATTCCACAGCAACTTATGCTATGTATCTGTATATCAAATAAATATACGAATATAGTGACAATTACTTATACATAGCAAACTTGATAAATGTAAAGAAAAAAATCCAGTCAAATGTTCAATGGAATGCTAATAATTTTTTCTTTAAAAAACTGGAGATCAGAAAAACATTAAAAGTGACAAACCATATAAGATACTTTTCTGGAAATGATTTAAGAGATGAACAAGTGATACTGATTGTGTGTATATGTTTTCTTTTATATGTTGGCTGATTTTAAAGGGAAGTTCCAAAATTTAGATGAGTCTTATTAAGCTATTAAATCCATGGAGGACAAAGTTAATGATATTTTAAGTTCTCATAATTGCTTTATAATTATGTTTTCAATAAAGCACAAATTAACCAAGATGTATGCTAATTGGATAGAAAGGAAGGACTGCAATTGTTTCTAAATGATCAATATATTAATCAAACTGCTTAAAATGTGTATTGTATGATGTCCCTTTTATCATTTCATTTACCACACATTTGTATATATTATAATGAAGTGCTCACTTCATTTGACTGAAAGAGGTTAAATTGTTTTTACTAAGAATGATACAGAAATTCAACAAGTTGCTTTTTAGAAATCCTCTGTTAATTGTGACATGCTAAAGAGTGTAGACTCTATCCAAATGGTTATGTGTTGTTTGAAGAGAGTCACATTTGCAAAGGTACACTGTGAAAGATGTAATTATAATGAAAACATCAGAATGTTTGGGGACGAAGCTAATGAAATAAAGCTTTCTAAATCAATCTGAAGCAAATTATAAATTTATATTAACCAATCAAGTCAAGAAAATATCTTCCTATTGTTGCCATTCTATTTGACTTTTTTTCTTTATTGATTAAGGTATAGCATATGTGTCCTTATCCCCCTTTACCCACCCCTGCCACTCATGCCCTCAACCCCCTGGTGATTGTGTCCATTGGTTAGGCTTATATGCAGGCATACAAGTCCTTTGGTTGGTCTCTCCCCCTTACCCATTGCTGCCATCTACACTAATCTACACTAATAAAAGAGAAACATGGTAATTGGCGTACGACCGCTACCCTTCCCATTGGCTAATCAGCGAGATATGCAAATTAACTGACAGCCAAGATGGCAACCGGCAGCCAGGCAGCTTGAAACTAACATGAGGCTTGCTTGCTTCAGTGACGGAGGAAACCAACGTTCCCCGCCTGCCTTGCAGGCTTCTGAGCGGGCAGTTTGAAACATAGTAACAAATATAGAAGCTAAAAAAACCTCCAGAAACCTGCTTTCAGAGAGCCGGGATTTCAGAGCTGGAGTTGATACATAGTTTCGATTATAGAACACAAACAAGTCTGGGCCCAAGAGTTTCTGCTTTTCCAGCAGTC
>NW_006295580.1:743676-744033 GCF_000327345.1 Myotis davidii | reverse complement strand
CAGAGCTGGAGTCAGAGCTGGAGTTATACTTTGCTTCGATTACCTACTCTCACCAGCGGAGGCCTAAGAGCTGGCCCAGAATTAAAAAATGAAAGAAAAAAAGGAGCGTTTGGGAGCTTCTGTCACCCGCCAGCCTGATAATAACCCTCAGCCCCTCACCCAGACTGGCCAGGCACCGCAGTGGGGACCCCCACCCTGAAGGGTGTGTGACCAGCTACAAACAGCCATCATCCCCTCACCCAGGCGGCCAGGCACCCCAGTGGGGACCCCCACCCTGATCCAGGACACCCTTCAGGGCAAACCAGCCAGCCCCCAACCGTGCAGCAGGCCTCTGCCCTATATAGTAAAGGGTAATAT
>NW_006295580.1:733589-742796 GCF_000327345.1 Myotis davidii | reverse complement strand
GCAAGCGCTCCAAAAGATACAATGTTTCAATTATAGAAGCTAAAAGATGGTGGTTAATTTGCATATACCAGCTGCGAGAGAAGACTGACGACAACATGGAGGCCAAGCGGTACAGAAGGGAGCCAAAGAGGCTACGTGAGGACAGAAATGGAGCCAAGGCTGCGGAGGTGGGAGGTGGGAGGGCAAGTCCAGCCACAGCGGCTGTGAGCAGGAGGGGCAGCCACTGGGAGGGGAAGGGCAGTGGCTTGGAGGGGAAGGAACAGTGTCTTGGAGAGGAAGGGGCAGCAGCTGGGGGCGGGAGGGGCAGCGGCTGGGAGAAGGGGAGGGGTGCAGGAGGGCAAGCCCAGCCCCAGGGGATGGGGGCAGGAGGGCAAGCTCAGCCGTAGGGGATGGGTGCAGGAGGGCAAGCCCTACCACTGTGGCTGGGAGCATAAGGGGCAGCGGCTGGGAGCAGGAGGGCAAGACCAGCTGCAGGGGCTTTAAGCGGGAGCGAAGCCCACCTCAGCGAGTTCCTTCCCTTCTCTGCTTTGCTCCAGGCACAGGAAGCCCTATTCTTGCAGGAATGTTCCTACAACGGGCCTCTAGTTTTAGGGATACCAGTAGGTAGTCACAGAATTTAGGTCATAGTTAAAAAGTCTCTCTGTTAATGAAGTGTTTACATATGCTATAAAAATAATACAATGTACTATCATTGCCTTAAATAGTCAGCTACCTTTTAGAGCAATTTAAATAGAAGAAAAAAGATTGTTTTATATTCATTCCTTCAAGGATAGATTCACTGGCAATAAACTATATCAGCTCCCCCCCCCACCACCACCCCTGCCACCCCCGGGAAACTTTTTATTTCTTCTTCATCCTTAAGTGTATTTTTTTCTGAATAGAGAATTCTGGGTTGAAAGTTCTTTTTTAAAAAATTTAAAAACTTTAAAGATCTCATTCCATTATTTGCTTTCTTTCATGGTTTCCAGTGATCAGTCTCTTGAAATTCTTATCTTTTTCCTTTGCATTTAAGGACGCCCCTTCACCCCTCCTTCCCCTCTTTGCCTTCACAATTTTCTCTTTCTCTCTCTTGTTTTCTGTTTGAATATGATACGCCTGGTTTGTTTGCTGTGTTGCTATTTGTTCTCCTTGGTGTTCTATCTGTTTTGGTGTCTGTGGTTTGGTGTCTGTCACTAATTTAAAAATTTTTAAAGCCATTATTTCTCAAATATTTCTTCTGCTCTATTTGCACTTCCTTTTTCTTCTGGTGTTCCAATTACATATATGCTATATTCAATTTGCTATTATATTGCATGTCATTTACGCTCTGTTGTTTTTGGTGTATTTTTATTTTATTCTTTTTTCTCTTTGTATCTCAAATTGTGTAAATTCTATTGCCCTATTTGCAAATTAACTCATACTTTCCTTGGCTTTTTGAGCCTATTGATGAGACAATCAAAGTCATTTTTTAAAATTTCTGTTACTGTTTTTAACTTCTATTTGATTATTCCTGATGGATTCCATCTTCGCATTGACATTACCTACCTGATCTAGCATGTATGACTATCTTTTCCATTAGTGCCTTCAACATATCATAGTTATTTTAAAATCTTATAATATCAATATCTGTACCATATCTGAGTCTGGTTGTGATCATTACTTTGTATTTTCAGACGTTTTTCCTTGCCTTTGGCATCCTTTATAGCTTTTTGTTGAAAGCTGAGCATGTTAAATAAGGAAAAAAGATACGGAGTTAATGGGCTTGTAAAGTGAGGATTTGTGTTAATCCGGTCTGAAGTAATCTACTTTCCTTGGCTTTTTGAGCCTATTGATGAGACAATCAAAGTCATTTTTAAAAATTTCTGTTACTGTTTTTAATTTCTAGTACTTCTATTTGATTATTCCTGATGGATTCCATCCTTGCGTTGACATTACCTATCTGATCTAGCATGTATGACTATTTTTTCCATTAGTACCTTCAACTTATTATAGCTATTTTAAAATCTAATAATATCAATATCTGTACCATATCTGAGTCTGGTTATGATCATTACTTTGTATTCTCAGAGGTTTTTCCTTGCCTTTGGCATCCTTTATAGCTGTTTGTTGAAAGCTGAGCATGTTAAATAAGAAAAAAAGATATGGAGTTAATGGGCTTGTAAAGTGAGGATTTACTCCACAGGTATAGTTTTTTTATTCTCCCCATTTGTTTTTTTAGTTGCAATAGGTGATCTCGAGGTCTCAATCCATTTCTTGAGGTACTCTTCTCTGCAGAGTAAGACGTTTCTTCTTCTTTTTTCTTAGTTCAGTGTTTTGAGCTACATGAGCCTATTGATGAGACAATCAAAGTCATTTTTAAAAATTTCTGTTACTGTTTTTAATTTCTAGTACTTCTATTTGATTATTCCTGATGGATTCCATCCTTGCGTTGACATTACCTATCTGATCTAGCATGTATGACTATTTTTTCCATTAGTACCTTCAACTTATTATAGCTATTTTAAAATCTAATAATATCAATATCTGTACCATATCTGAGTCTGGTTATGATCATTACTTTGTATTCTCAGAGGTTTTTCCTTGCCTTTGGCATCCTTTATAGCTGTTTGTTGAAAGCTGAGCATGTTAAATAAGAAAAAAAGATATGGAGTTAATGGGCTTGTAAAGTGAGGATTTATGTTAATCCGGTCTGAAGTAATCCTTGCATTTGAAGTATGTTGTTGCTCTGGGCTCTGTAAGGCTTGGATTCCCCTTGTGACATTTTTTTATCCACTCTTGGCTTTGGGTCTTTTTTTCCTAAGATGCTCCTCAGAGATAACCTCTGTTTTTCAGGTCCCCCAGCTGGAAGCCACTGCATTGTTGCTGAGACTGTCAGAGTGGTGGGAGGGTGTAGAGCAGGGGAGCATGTGCTAATGTCCTGAGCAGGTCTTCGTCTTTGGAGTGCACAGTCAGCCCGTGTCTCCTGAGTGTGTCCTTTGCAAATGTGGATGTCTTTCCTCCACAGGTATAGTTTTTTTATTCTCCCCATTTATTTTCTTAGTTGCAGTGGATGATCTCCAGTGTTCTCATTCTAGCTGACCACCGTGCCTATCTCCCCCTCTGGGAGATTCGGAGCATGTGGCAGAGATCAAGGGTGGAGTATGATCCTTTATAGCACAACAGTGTTACCTTAGAAGTTCACAGAAAGTTCATAAGCACAAAGCGGGGGGGAGCGGTAAACAGAGTCACACCTGGCTGGAGCGTATCATAATACATTGTTTTTCTAAGACAATCTAGCAATTTTTCTTTTATGGTTCCTAACCCTGACACAATCCTCTATACGTCAGTCCCCCCTCCCAGCACATTCAATTTCTCATGTCCCATTTCCTCCCCTTAGCACATTCTGTAACATTCTGTAACCGTTCCTTGCCTCAGTCCCTCACCCTAGCACAGAGAGGGGTCTCAGAAGAAACTACTCATCCTGACTCCTTGATCGTGGAATTCTAGGCTGCGCAGATGTGAGAAAATAAACTTACTTTATTCTGCTTAAGCCTCTCGGTCTATGGTATTTTGTTATGGTAGCTCCAGCAAGCCAGGGAGACTGGGGCTGGGTGGGTCTCCTTTCCTCCTCCTGTGATGGGATTTTGCCTGTGTCTTCAATCTCTATTTTACTCCCTGTGGATTGAGCCTTGCTTGGGTAGTGAGAAGAACTTCAATCTCCACCCTCACTTGGTGAGTTTTATCAGAATTCTTATTTTATTTTACTTTAATTTTCCTATCATCATTTATCCCCTCTATGCCCTCTTCAAACCCTGCCCCTCTGCCCCAGAAATCCTCCACATGAGAGCCTGGTGGAGTTCCTGGAGGAAAAAGCCTTGAAAAGAATGGGAATCCCCCTATTATCGCATCTCCCAAGAGATGTTTACTCTCTCACCAGCTTACACTCATCCTGTAGAAATTTGTCAAAATTTCTAGTTTAACATTTCTATCAAATCTTATGTTGTCCAGTGGTATCTTCCTCAGGGAGCAAATGCTGAGCTCCTGTCTCTCCCTGCAGGTGTCTCTTTCTTAAAGCGGCCATCTGTTACTTGATGAATTAATATAAGTCATTGATTTGCTGCATGTCCAGCTTTTCCTTTTATAGTCCATGACATCTTCTAAGCTTAAACTGGAAGTCATGTTAAGATATTTTAAAACTTTATAAATGTTACATAAGTAATTAAGCATCGCTTATTTTCACAGTGAAGTAGGAATATATATATGTTATATGTGGCAAATATTTAATATATTTTCAATGTCTAGAATTCACTTTTCCTTACCACACCCAAGTTCATTTAGAGAAATATCCTTTTCCCTCTACATCCTCTAACCAAATGCATGTTTCCTATGTTAGACTAACATGTTACTTTCCCAAAATGCATCATGAGCAGAAGGACAATGAGACTGAAAATGGTGGGTTTTTAACTCATCCCAGAATATGACACTGATTATTATAATCACTTTACTATGGGAATGTTATTTTATTTCTACTTTCTGGACTCTAGACATACCTTAGTTTCTATAATTTTAATTCTGATTTTTCAGTATCCCTTTGATTCTGTGTTTCAAATATCTTTTCAATAGAATCTATTTTACTTGATTTGGATAGAATGATTTTCTACTGCTTGCAATCAAATAATCCCAACTGATGATAATAGAAGATACTGCTTTCTTGTTTATTTGATTGTAAGTGAGAGTTTAGTTTTTCAATGCATTTGTTTATATATATTTACTTACCTTACTATAGCATTTGAATCTGTGTACATTTCCCTGTATCCTTAAAGCTTCTTTTGGAGACAAAACATTAAGGAATTGCAATAATTAATCTGTGAAGTGATTCAAGCATAGACACACTCAGCAGGAGTGACAGAAACTGGGACAGGTGTTGAGCAGTTCAGCCAAATGTACAGTTGGTTGGAGCACAACAATCCTCTGAATTGATTGTGAGGGTTAGGTACACATAAGCTGTTAACTTTCCCTGTAGGAGTCCTCCTACTTTCTTAATATGTCCTAAATAGTTGACTCTATGAGTCACTGTTACTTCAAGGGTAGCAATGGTGACACACAATAGAAGATGGCTGCAATAACTCACACATGCAGTTCATGAATATTTAAGCAAGAGGCACAGATACATTTTATGCTAGGGTAAGAAATAGTTTCTACTTTTTACAGACATTATTTTCATAGAAAGAATCCAGAAAAAGCAAGAAAACGGATTTTTCCCTTGTACCTCCAAAAAGAATATAGTCCTTCTGACACTTTTATTTTAGCTCCCAAAAGTTAGGTTGGGCATCTGAGCTCTAGAACTATAAGATAGTAAGTATCACTAAGTCTGTGGTAATTTGTTATAGCAACATTAAGAAACTAATCTACAATATCAATACTAAGTGTTTTTTAATAGTTCCTATTTAATACTCTGGACTGTGCAACACAGATTCATTATTTACTGTAGAATATTGAAATGAGACTAATTTGTAATTGTAATTTTTTTCAATAGTATACATGTCAATCTTGCTAAATAACAGTTTTGATCACTGGAATAAAAATGATCTTAGAAGTCTCTCAAGGAAATATTGCTTATGGTATTCAAATAAGTTACATATTAAATCACCTATCACAAACTAGATTTTTCTTATTCTTTTGTTCAATTCATGATTGTAAGGGACAACTCAAACATGATGTTTTTGGAAACTCAGACAAAAATAACAAAAACTACAGAAAATAAGATTCTACTGTCATGAGAAATTCTAAATTTAATGATTTCTAAACAACAATTGTATCATATTATGTCTCTACTAATAAACATGTAAATAAATGGGAGAAGAGAAAATATTTATCTCTACTTATAGAAACCCAAAATGATTTCCTGAAGAAGTTAATATTCTTGTCCCTATGCTAATGAGACTTAATTGGGTATCTCTAGTTCGTATTTTCTCTCCCTATTTTCATTCACCTTTGGGACATATGCATTTAGATGTTCCAAAGGGCTTCAAATTCACCTGCTCTGTTGAAAGAAACCTGCTTCTTCAACTGTAGTCTCTTTTTGATTGACACCCACATTCACCCATAATTCTAGGCACTAAAGCTTCTGAATCACACTTGATTTCCAAGGCATGATATATAATATATATCTTATACTGTGTAAGATACTGTGATATCTATATCTATATCTATATATCTATATCTATATCTATATCTATATCTATATCTATATCTATATCTATATCTATATCTATATCTATATCTATATTCTGTTTGAGCTACTATAACAGAACAAAACAAAAACCATAGACTGAGCTGTTCATAAACAATAGAAATGTATTTCTCACAATTCTAGAGGTTGGGAGTCTGACTTGACAGGTTCAGTATCTGGTGAGAGTTCACTTCCTGGTTCATAGACTGCTGCTGTTTCCTAGTTGTGCCCTCACAGGGCGGTAGAGACAAAGAAGCTCTCTGGGGTCTTTTTATAATGGCACTAATCCAATTCATAAGGGATCCACCTTCCTAACTTAATCACCCCAAAGGCCTCAACTCCATGTATCATCTCATTAGGATTTAACATATAAATTATAGGGAGACACAAACAGTCATCCTGCAGCGATGTACCATCTATGTTTATGTCCCTTGATCTGCATTCAGACCCAGAGTTTTTGAGCTTTAGTACATATATCATATATCTTTTAATAGCACCAGAAAACAACCATGCACCTTCTGCGATGAAGCTCTAAATCTGCAAAACATTGTTTTTTAAAACTTTTTATTGTGGTTTACTAGGTGTTATTAGGAAATACTTTAATGACTTTACGATAATAGAGTCAGAGGCTGAGGCTGTTCCTAGAAATTAGTCCTGCCAGTTTCCCCTTTGTAGGAAGTTATAGAAAAAGAACACAAGCAGAATTCAAAATAAAGACCTGCATTATTTATTAAGCTGATTTCAGTAATATGCATTGTGTCACCTAAATTAGGGAATGTGACTTACACAGCAGACCTCAACAGGATTCTTTCCCTCTCTCTGTAGCTCTATTGCTCTCCCTTTCCTTCAGACTGGAACAGGTAGAACAAAATGTTCTCCAAAATGCTCCGTCAAGTCAAACCCTAGCAGAACAAATTGCTCATCAAGTTGAGTCCTGCCAGAACTATGGCAGTTATCAATAGATAGCTGTAAAGCAATAGTCCAGGATCTACCCTGACTTCTCTGGAGTTTGTTTTTCAGAGCTAAAGTCAAGCCACAAACCCCGGACACAAACTCAATACCTGGTTGGGAAAGACCCTTCCTGCATCCCATAAATAGTCTTGCACAATCTGAGAATGCCTCACTTTACTGATGTGTACCTGGGCTTCAGTGGGACCCAGCATTCCTAAAAGGAGAAAAGCTAGACAACCGAAACCCTGATTGCATATCACCAGCAACTTCCGTGTTCCCAAGGAATAAGGATCCCTAAGACCCACATTCGGTGCACACAACCTGAGACCCTGTCTCAGTGTTCTCATCCTCTGCAGAGCCTCAATACATCTGCCTTTGCTTTTATCAGTGTCCCTGGTCTAAATTATTTTATATCAGGAGACAAGAACCCATACTTATTGATGACAAGACTCCTTAATTTATTAATAGTGAATTTTACCTGCCCATAATCCCATACACAGTACTTAATGGTAGGCTTTATTGGCCAGCCAAGGAACACCAATTATTTAAAGAAACATCAAAGCTACCTGTGAGAAAGCAAAATATATCATGAAAAGAAGATATTTTGAAGGAAACAATTAATACAGAGGAAAGAAATATACTTAAAATATACAATTAATGAGTCCAAATGCTGCAGATAAGGTGCCAGGTGGTGCGGGAGAACAAGCAACTGGGCACTCAAAGGATTCAGAAAGGGACACCTTTATTGCAGAATTGCAGATGCACTAGTGTGGTGACTCAGGGGAGTCAGTCTCCAGAGCCTGAGCATTGAATGTGGGGGGAGCTTTCCCTTTTATCCCCTTAGTTTCTTTGTCTCCCAAATATGGACTAGGTTTCTGGACTTTTCGTGGGCTTTGCAAACTACATGGGTTGGAATGGGGGAAGTGATATTACACCCAAAGGCCTGGCCTGGCTGGCACCAGTGCTGCCAACACCCTCTGGGGGTTGTGTATGGTTCATGGTTTATGGCCTCTGTAAATGGAGGTATTCCAGGAAACAGGTTCTGCAAGGTTGGACAAGCATTAATGATAAGAATGGGGCTTAATTATACTAACTCTATTCTCAGCAATTGAGATACATCAGTGAACAAAATAAAGGTGTCTAATTTCATGGAACATATTTTGGCAAGGAAATTCAGAGTATGAAAGCACATTTAAAGAAATATTCAAGTAAGCATAACTACAACAACAAAGTCCATTGGAATATGGGAGAGAAATAATAAGAAAATTAGAGGCTCAGTCTAGGAGTTTCAATATCTATCTAAAAAAAATCCAGTAAAAAGCAAACATATTATACGGATGTATAAAAATATTACCACTTTTGAGTTTCACTGCATTCCCTTCCCACCAGTTGCTCCTGCTCCCCACCTTACTCTGGCAGGTTATGTGTTGCTTGTCCAGTGACTGCAGACGAGATAAGCCCGTCAAAATCCACAAACTTCTTGGCTATCTAGTATGTTGAACTACACATTTTCTGCAGTGGTTCCCAAACTTCCGGCCCTTTAAATACAGCTCCTCATGTTGTGACCCAACCATAAAATTATTTTCGTTGCTACTTCATTACTGTAATGTTGCTACTGTTATGAATCGTAATGTAAATATCTGATATGCAGGATGGTCTTAGGCGACCCCTGTGAAAGGGTTGTTCGACCCCAGAGGGGTCGCGACCCACAGGTTGAGAACCGCTGCCTAGGGAGATCTAAAACCCTTTCCACACTTGTCCTTCTTAGGGACTCTCTCTCATCCCTATGCTACCATATAGTTTATTGTATCTTATAGTTACTCTTCATATGGGCACATGTTTTCTGTATTTAACTTCTATTTAATGTATATGTAGTTTCTCTCCTGATTAAATCTAGATTGCTATACCAGCTTAGAGTAAAAGCATATTTAGCCACTGAAAGTCTCCAAGGTCCTGGAGCTCCTAGAGCATGTAAATAAGAGAATGAACCAACAGAAAGGAAAACTTGAGCTTCAGGAAGTAATAGCTCTAATGCAAGGGCAAAACAAAGGGAATTTCCAGAGTGT
>NW_006295580.1:717174-733207 GCF_000327345.1 Myotis davidii | reverse complement strand
CCGGTCAGGGCCATGTGCCTTGGTTGTGGGCGCATCCCAGGTGGGGGGTGTGCAGGAGGCAGCTGGTCGATGTTTCTCTCTCATCGATGTTTCTAGCTCTTTATCTCTCTCCCTTTCTCTCTATAAAAATCAATAAAATCTATTTTTTTAAAAAAAGAATTCTGGTCCATGTGTTGGCTGCAAAATGGCACCAGAATGTTACCAGTGTTTGGACCTTTGTTAAGCAACCTTGGTACCTGAGTTCTGGCTAAGAAAGAATTCAGAGGCAAGACTAAAACTAAAGAGAATGGTTTTTAGAATATCACAGAGGTAGAAGAAATAAGCCATACAAGGAATAGGCTCAGGAAACAAGTTACAAAGGCAAAAGAAGGACCCCTGGAGCTTAGGAGAAAGAGGAATGCAAGGAAAATGCACCTGGGGGAAGGTGGTGGGGAAAGGCACGGGCATGAGAGAGAGAGAGAGAGAGAGAGAGAGAGAGAGAGAGAAAGTGAGAGAGAAAGAGAAAGAGAGGTCCTTCATCCTAAAGCAGCAGTTCTCAACCTGTGGGTCACGACCCCTTTGGGGGTTGAACGACCCTTTCACAGGGGTGGCCTCAGACCATTGGAAAACACATATATAATTACATGTTGTTTTTGTGATGAATCACTATGCTTTAATTATGTCTAATTTGTAACAATGAAAATCAATCCTGCATATCAGATATTTACATTATGATTCATAACAGTAGCAAAATTACAGTTATGAAGTAGCAACGCAAATAATTTATGGTTGTGGGTCACCACAACATGAGGAGCCGTATTAAAGGGTCGCAGCATTAGGAAGGTTGAGAACCACTGTCCTAAGGGCTTTTAAAAGTGGGGATTAAAGGGGATGTCTCAAGGGGGGATCTCAATAGAATATTCATCTGCTTTCCAGGTGTGTCCTTTAGGGTTGTGGTGTCCACTGATTGGTTGGCACCAGGGTAGGGGGAGTCATTAGTTATTGAAGCTGGTCCTGATGTCAGCCATGGCATCACTTGTCTGGTTTGCTGCTTTTCTGAGCCTGGAGCTGAAACACAACTGAGGCCTAGATGTTGTTTCTCAAAATTAATGCTTAAGGGAGTGGTTCTGCAAGGGCCCATATGGGAGTCACATGAGCCTACTTTTCAATCACTTCTTCTTCCTCCTAGAGGTTCTATCGCATGACTAGTGACATGCCATGGGAAGTGTAGTTAGGGGAGGATCCAAACCACATGTCCAGAGATATGATAGGTCAGAGGGCCTACACTGCATGACTGTTGAAATGCTACGGGAGGAAGGTTTACCCTGGAGGTAAGGTTCTTGTTTTCTTAGTTTTACCCATTGCTAGGCACCAGGGGCTTTCCACCCTGCTTAACTTCTGTACCTGGCCCATTGTCTTTGCTCGATCATGACTGTCTAACTGCCTACCATACATGCATAGTCCGTTGTAGTGGTGAGTCTTTAAATTTATGTCAACTAGCCACTCTTCAGGAAAGGAACCATCCCCAAGGCAATCCAAAGCCACTATAGAGTTCTGGATAGTTATATACTTCTCCATGAAATTGAGTCAGACAGGAGGGAAAAATAGTGAAAAAAGTAAGTTTGGAGGATAATAGACAGATATAAGGGAAAATTGCTAAAATTAAAAATTTGTTAGGAATTGATAATTTGGATAATGTAATTGAATCCTGTCCAATTTATCAGCAAGTGCCAAAAGTGATTGAAAGTCAATTGAATCTCCACCAGGCATGACAGTTTGCAATTTACAAGAAAGTGCAAAATCATTCAAAAGACCATGAACAAGGCTAAAATCTTTTAATCCAGAAAGGTATGCTGTAGATGATGCATAGTTTATAACTGGATCACAAAAATATTCTCTAGAGTAAGCCCTCTTTTGATCAAAGAAAGATGATTTTTGATCACAAAATAAGACTTGTCTCAACTAGATTTGGCTTGACAATTTACATATGGAAAGAAAAAACAGTAATTTACCATACTGGCCTTTAAAATTTTTCTATCTTGGATATTTTCAGAAAGAAAAAATTTGATTGGAATTTTAAAATCTTCAGAAGAACTGATATGGTAGGCAGAATAATTACTCCCACTCCCAGATATCTACACCCTAATCTATGGAATCTATAAATCTGTTTCCTTAAATGAGAAAGAGGAATATGATTTCAGATGAAATTAAGGATGCTAATCCGGTGACCATAAAATACTGAGGTTATCCTGGGTTATCCAGATGGACTCAATGTAATCATAAGCTTCCTTATTATGTGGAAAAATGATGCAATATTAGAAGAGTCCAAGTCATTTGATGTGATAAAAAATCGACCTGCAGAGTGACATCCGCAAGATGGCAGAGTAGAAGATACTAGCCTTCTTCCCACACAAAACAACAACAACCACAAAACAAACAAACAAACAAACAGTTATCCATGAACAAAAATACACCTGGAAGGGTTCAAGGATCCAGTTAAGATTCTACAGGCTGTTACCCACATGGTGGAGTAGAATAATTACTCCATCCCTCAATAAAGAACAAGTAGACAGCTATTCATAAACACAAATAGCTCTGAGGAAGCTTATTAGTAAGAAGCTTTAGCCACACAGTGGAGCAAAAACCCAAGAATCACCAAGCAAAAAGTGTTGGAGAAACATTTCCATTTTGCCTGCTTCATTCCATTCTTCAGGCTGGCACTGCTCAGAGTCACAGGGCACTCCCTGACCCAAGGTGAAAGGAGAGTGAAGTGTGGGACCAGGTTCCCCAGCCTTTTGGGGCCCTGCATGAAGGATCTGCTTCAGTTTTGCTCAATCCAGAGATCAGCAAAGCTGGGACATCAAGAAATGCCTGGGAACAAGGAGGAATAGAAGAATCTTCCAAAAGGAGTACGTGGTGGGGGTGACCATGCTTCCTAGTGGCCTGCTCTGCATAGAACCCCAGCACGCCTTCACCGCTAAGGACCACAGCTTTCTTCACTGAAGACCTAGGCCTGGATCCCAGCAGAGGACCCCAGCAGCTTTTGCCATTGAAGAAACCAAAGCCATTGCTGCCAGCCACTGTGAGCCCTTCTGCCGATTTTGCTGCTGAGATGTTCACCCTATAGATTTTTAATTAGCAGATACCAGCAGCCTGAGGCCTTTACTGCTCCTGCCCTGCCATCTCCTGCTGGAGCCCAGGATCCTCACCAGGAAGGCAAACTGGCCTCTGAGGCTGGGCTTATGCAATGCGGCCGTATCTGTGCAAAATGCCAGCGTGGGCTGCCTGGGCTGGCCCCTGTAGGCATTCTGGACCATAACCTCTGGGTGCAAATGCAAGTGCACACTGAGAGCCAAGGACCCCACAGACTCTTGCAGGGTTCCTGTCACTGGCCTGCACTGCGGCGCAGACTTACTGCCCCTGCAGCCAGCCATCCCAGCCAAGTGTGTATTCACAAGCCCAGCTCTGGCCACCATTGGGGCCTGCCCCGATGTCTAACTACTGGACATGAAAAGACCGCCTAGGATCCCACTATCCCTTGTATCCACTGCACACCCTGTGCTGCTCTTGCCAGAGATCACTCAGTTGTCCCTATTGTGGCCTCCAGCTGCCTGAGCCAATAAGACACCACACGACCCCCCCTGAAACTGTAGCTGACACAACCCCTGTCCTTGGTACCCTGCATCCCTGGACTTGGGGTCACAACATGCTCCAGCGTGCCCCACCTACAGGTGAAGGTCTTTCCTTACCAAAGTCAGATGTCTCCAATGAGCAGACATCTATGCCAGGCTGCAGGGCTCACAAAGAAACAGGGAAACATGATACCACAAAGGATCACAGTAAACTTTCAGTAAGTGGCCGCAAAGAAATGGAGATCCTTGAATTGCCTGACAAAGAATTCAAAATATTTTTCTCAGGATGCTGGGAAGCTACATGAAAGCACAGGTAAACAATTTATGAAACTGTAAAAAATAATACAAGAAAAATTAAGAGCCTAGAATAACACAGTGAAGCAAAAAACAGAGCCAGTGCACAGAAAAGAGCTCTGGGAGACTGGCTTAGTTGAGATGTCTGGGGACAGCGAGGAGCGATGAAGGGCAGGGACTCTCAGTATCAGCCAAGCCCTGGATGCCACCATGGTTTCCAGGGGCCTGCGCTGCAGAGGAGTCTGTCACTGAGAACGTGTGTACACACCACAAAGACACACTCACAGCACACACCAGAAACACACACACACACACACACACACACACAGCACACAAGGGAACTTTGTTCAGCCTTGAGAGCAAAGGAAATTCTGCCATTGGCTACAACATGAATGCACAAGTCAAATAAGCCAGACAGAGAAAGACAAATGCTGTCTGATCCCGATTATATGTGGAATCTAACAAAGTCAAGCTCAGAAACGGTAGAATATTGGTTGCCAGGGCTTAGGGTAGTGGGGGAAAAGAGGGGATTTTGGTCAAAGGGTACAAACATCCAGTTATGAGTCTGGCAATCTAAGGCACTGCTATAGTGATTATAGATCACAATACTATAGTACATACTTGAATGATGCTTTGAGACTAGAGCTTTAGTGTTTCATCATCACGACAACAAAATGATATGTGAGGTGAAGGATGTGTTAAGTAACCTTATTTTAGTAAACACTTTGCAATACAGCTTTCAGTTGTAAGAACAGTAAGTTCTGAGGATCTGATGAACAGCATACTGACCATAGTTGATACTGTACTGGACACTTTAAATTTGTTAACAGAGTAGATCTTAAGCATTCCCACTTTACAGGCACACAAAAAGATAGTAACTATGTGAGGTGATGGACATGATCTTTAACTTGTTTGTGGTAAACCCTTTATAATGTATATGCATACATATTATAACAGTGCACACTATACAATTTTATTTGTCAATTATATCTCAGTAAAACTGGGAAAAAAGTAAAATAAAAATTCCCCAAAGCCATGAATGATAAGGAACTTGTTGAAAGCAATAAAAAACTTTGAATACAAATATATTGTTATAATTCTAAGAGGAAAGCATACCTCTAATAGTTTTTATACCCTTTTTGCTTTAAAAGCATATATTGTTTTGGATATTGGTTGTACAATAATGTGAACATATTTAAGACTACTGAAATGTACACTAAAATGATAATTGATAAAGTTTATGCTATGTGTATAGCAATTTGCAGAGTAATACCAGATGATGCTTAATAACTATGAGTTTTCCAAAACTGAACATGCAGGCCCACGGATTCCCAAGGGTCTGCAAATAGGATTCAGGGGTTCATACACAGAAGTCTATGTACTATGAGAGGAAATATAAGTATTACAGCATATATTATAATACATTACAGTAGTATCAGTAGTACATGTGACTTTGATACTATTAGAAAACAGATATTCTGTATATCATTAAAAAACATATTGCAGATATTTTCAATAATATCTTACCTTTATTAACATTTCAAAATTATTATAGTTATTAGGCATACTACTGGAACTTATAGTAGGCATTAATAAAGAAACAATAAATTTGTTTTTTTATATTTTAAAATCTATATTTAAATATAATTGTTTTTATTCAGTTCTTTAGTTTATTCATTTAAAAATTATTGGACTACCAGTGATCCATGTATCAATGTTGTTAAGAATCTCTGGTTAAATTTACAGGTAAAAATATCCTGCTGTGAATTTGAGGATGTTTCAGGACTGAGTACTCAGGAAGTCAGATGTTGTTTGTGTATGGCTTTGAGAATATATGTTCTTCTTTTTTGACAGAATGGAGGACTGCTGGATTATTTTAGAAGTCTTCTAGAGCATGTGCAGGCCTAATGAAGGAATAAGGGCCATAACATTCTTATAGTTCTTTACACATTTAAAAATACTGTCCTGTATGACTAAGTCAGTGGGGAGGAAGAGAGATTCCCTGGAGAGATGGAGATAATGGATGGGGACTCCAAGTGTTGTTTGGGGACATTCTGAAATGGCCAGAGTGTGATTTAGCGGTCCATTTTCACTTCATTGATTTTTCACTGGTGATTGAATTGAACTTGTTTGTTCATCAGAAATTGCCCCTGGCACTTGATTTTTGCTCCTCTTTTTTTTCTTTTTAAATCTAACTCATGCCATATTAATCCCGGTTACCATCTAGTAACAGAATATGACACTTCTGAGAGAAAAAAAGGATTTGGGTACTCAAGGTCTTCTTCAGCCTTAGCTGCTCAGACTACTTACTAACAGTCAATAAGAAATCTGTGGTTCCTATTTTTGTTTTAGTTAATTTAGTTTTTATTACTTTCTTGTTAACAATGCAAAAGTTGAAAGTTAAGATTATCAGTTACAAAAATGTTAAGAACCATATGATGTCACTCATATGTGGGACATAAAGCTCAAAGCTACAAATGAACAAACAAGAAAAACAAACCAACAAAAACTCATAGGCACAGACAATAGTATGGTGGTTACCAGAGGGATGAGGGTTGGGGTGGTAAAGGTTAAAGAGGGTCAAATATGTGGTGACTAAAGATAATTTGACTTTGGGTGGTGGGCACACAATGCAATATGCAGATCATGTATCATACAAATGTACACTTGAAACTTATATAATCATATTAACCAACTAGAGGCCTAGTGCACAGATTCGTGCACCAGTGAGGTCCCTTGGCCTTGCCTGCAGGGATTGGGCCAAAACCATCTCTCTGACATCCCCTGAGGGTCTCGGCTTGCGAGAGGGAAAAGGCCAGGCATATAAAATCCTTGGTTAATCTCTCCCTACCCCCTTTCCTCCCCACTTCCCTCTGAGATTCATCAGACTGTTCCATGTTTCCATGCCTCTGCATTGAGTGTCTGCATCCTGGTGGTAAGTCCCCCTGTTACGTCAGACTCAACCTACATTGTTTTGTGGTTATGTCGCCATCTCCCATTTATTTATATATAAAAAAAATCCATTATTTTAACGTATGTACATATGTGCTTTATGTTTTTTATTATTTATTTACCACAAGTAAAGGTCAGAAATTGTTATCTTTCTTCTAAATTTCTTTTACTGTTTCACTTCATTACTACTGTGTATGTGCTCCATGTGAGTGCATGTAGGTGGGTTCCGACTTATGGCGAAAATCGCATTACATTGTGCCATAGGAAAGGATTTCTGACATAACCCGAGGACCTACTATAAACAATTAAATATATTGGATGTCACCCCAATATATTTAATTGTTTATAAAGCTACTAGTAAAAAAATAAATTCAAGACAGAGGCATGTTAAATATTAAAGAAATATATATTAGATACAAGTTGGGGGGTTATTCTTTTTTTTTTCCATTCTCAATTTGGTACTTAAACATACACAAAGATGTTTTCAAACTATATTTTATTAATGGGGAAAAGCAATCTAGAAGGTATCCCCAGTCCTATCAATAGTAACAATTCTTCAGAAATTCTTTAGGAGTATATATCAGTGATGCTCTTACTCACTTGAAACATTTGTGACCTTTGTAAGTTTGAGTGCTTTTCCCATTGTAATTTTTAAACAAATAGAAACAGACTATATATCATGTATTTTAGTAAACCCATGCATAAACTAAGTACAGCCAAGTGCACTGTTATTGGTCAACAAATTTTAATTCATTAATATTGGAAAACTTTCCATAAGAAGAGAGAGATGGTAGCATATTATGGAGGATTGTTCCCCCCTCCACCACATTTGTATTTGTGCTGCTCATCATGAGGACTCTGCAACCCAGAGATATTAGTTTGCATCCTGTTTAAGGCCATCACGTATATAGCCACTACATCTAAACAAGATGGTAAGTGATGATTTCATAATGATGTGTCTTTAAAAAATTGTCACTTTAAGAGTAATTCTCTGAATAAAATTCTCTGAATGGTAGTCCTTTCTTAGAAATGTACATTTTTTTTCTTTTTATTCTTATTTTTTCTATTTACCACACTCTCAATAAACAAAATAACAATAACAATAAAAACCACTTTGTTTTATTGTATTCACTGACTATCAAATTTTGTGAACAATAATTACATTATTCTTTCCCTGTCCTCCTTTACTTCCGGTTTCATAAAATCAATTTCCCCTAGTAGTTTCTCAGTGGTATTTGATGACTTATAATCTAGTTAAAACCATTTGGTTATCTTGTGCTAACTCCTCATTTTTATCAATTTGATTACCAGCATTGGAATCCATTTACACTATTCAAAATTTCTTACCATAGAGAATAGTAGCAATCTACACTAATAAAAGAGAAACATGCAAATTGGTGTCCCTCCGCTACTCCCACCAGCCAATCAGATGAGTATGCAAATTAACCCAACAAAGATAGCAGTTAGTTTGCATACACAGGCACAGACCGAAGATTGAAGGCTCTGGCCCAAGTGAAGACTGAAGACTGAAGACTGAAGAGGCTTGGCTTCTCCGCTGAGGCCACAGCCGAGAAGCAAAGCGGCCACAGAGCTGGAGGCTTGGATTGCCCCCGGAGATGGAGAAAGCCAAGCTTCCCACCCACCCTGGCCAGGCCACAGCCGAGAGAACAACACGCAGGCATGGCCAGGAGCCTGAGAGATAA
Organism: Myotis davidii; assembly: GCF_000327345.1. Lineage (NCBI taxonomy): Eukaryota > Metazoa > Chordata > Mammalia > Chiroptera > Vespertilionidae > Myotis > Myotis davidii. The sequence goes on along the minus strand of NW_006295580.1, from coordinate 724,647 downwards.
ACACAGAGGGGCGCCTGTTCCAAGCCTCCGTGGTGTGGCTGGGGGCAGGCCCCCAGTGGACACACACACACACACACACACACACATACACACACACACACGGGGCACCTGTTCCAAGCCTCCGACGTGGCTGGGGGCAGACCCCCAGCAGGGACACACACACTCACACACACACACAAACACACACACACAAATGGGGCACCTGCTCCGAACCTCTGTGGTACGGCTGGGGGAAGCCACCAGTGGACACACACACACACACACACACACACACACACACACACACACACACACACACAGTGCCTGCTCCCACCCTCTGCTGCCAGACTGTGGCTTAGGCCCTCTGGGGAGTGGGGCTAAGCCCTCAGGAGGACATCCACTGAGGGCTCCCAGACTGTGAGAGAGGGCAAGCTGGGCTGAGGGACCCCCACCCCCCAGTGCACGAATTTCATGCACTGGGCCTCTAGTCCAATCATAAAAAGCTTTGAACAATCTTTCCCTTACCTGGTGGTGGTAATAATATTTAAGCAACTTTGAATTAGATTTGAAAAATGGCACACTATTCTTCCTTCACTGAAGCTTTCTTTCTTTGCTATTTCTTATTAGAAAACTCTATCATCTAGTTTGGGTGTTTTCTATGCTGATTCAATCCTTTAATGTCAATCTGGTATACTTCTTTAAACATGAGCTTTGGATCTATACTGCCAGGGGTTAAATTCTGGCTCTTCTCCTTACTGGTCATGTAACCTTGAGGAAGTTACTTAAAATTCTTTGCTTCCTCATCCCTAAAATGGGAATATTCTATTGGTCAAAGCAAGTGATGAAGGCATTCTACATTGGAGGTTTTAAAGAAATTGACTCTAGGGGAAGAGTAGTGACAAAGGAATCATGATATATGGACTGTAATTCATTGGAGGCCATTAACATCATGATACACCACTTAATGACTAATTACATGCAACATTTATCTTTTTATAGGATAACCAATTCAGGCGAATAGTGGGAATATCCTTGGCCTATAGCATTCAAATTTTCTACTCACTAGGTTAACTTTGGACGCTCTGAAGGGCATAGTGAATGTTTCGAATCACCATGTTCTTCCCAAGCTCTTTATTTAGTTCAAGAGAAAACCTTAGATGTGTAAGGAAAAGTGCTTTTTACCATCAGAGATTTAAGATAATTTTTTTTAAAGTGAAATACATTAACCAGAATCACCTATATAATTTATTTAAAACAAACATATTCCTGAATCCAACCTGACAGTCTTTGGCAGGTAAGAAAAAGTCATCTGTCCTCCTCTCTGTCTTTTTTCAGCTTTATTCAGACATAATTGACATATAACACTATGTACAGTACAATGTGATGATTTGATACATACATATATATATAAATATATATATATTGCAAAATTATTATCACAATAAGATTAGTTAACATACCTTCACTTTTTGTGATTATCCTTTTATTTTGTTATTGTGGTGAGAATATTTAAGATATATTCTCAGAAACTTTCAGGTTTACAATATCATATCATTAATGATAGTCACAAGAACATATTCCATCTTACAACTGGAAGTATGTACCTTTTGGATCAACATCTCACTATTTCCCCCAGCCCCTGGCAACCACCAATCTATTCTTTGTTTCTGTGAGTTCAGCTGTTTTAGATTTCACATAAATACAAGATCATTCAATATTTGTCTTCCACTGTCTCACTTATTTTACTTAGCATGATGTCACAAATGGCAGGATTTCCTCTTTTTGTTGGATGAGTAATATTCCATGTGTGTATATATACCACATTTTCTTTATTTGTTCATTCATTGATGGACACTTGGGTTATTTATATAGGTTGGCTATTGTAAATATTGCTGTGGTGAACCTGGGCGTACAGCTATCCCTACATGATGGAAATTTCATTTCCTCGCATTGACACCTGTGCATTCGAAGTAGCAATCTCCTCTTCCAGCCTGTCTCAGTGGTTGGGAGGGATGCTGACTTGCTTCTGCCCTGGTGGACCATAGGATGTGCTCTGAAGTTGCCTAGCATCTTTGGCCAGGCTTCCTGGTTGGGCGAGCTGGTGACTTACTTCCTTGTCCAATCAGGAATCTAGAGTGAGCTCCACAGCTGGAATGGCCGACAGGCTGAGCATAACTGCTTACAGGCTTACTGGCCAGGTGGGGTCGCCAGCTTAGCTCTGCAGATGAGGACAGCCATTGGTTGGGACCTCTGCTTGGGCGCCACAGCCAGTAGGACTGCACTCTTTCAAGATCTATGCACTTGTTGCTGTGATCCTGGGCCTCCTTCTATTAATCCCGTGAGGCAACACTAAAGTAGACCTTCTGAAAGCATCCTGTATTCCTGGGGAAGCTGGATGTCCACCTTGGGCTCTCCTTTTCCCATTGGAGACACTCTAGGGTCCTCAGTGTGATGCTTCACCCGCCTGGGAAAGTGGTGATGCAAAGTGACACCACTCCTTTCACCCTTCTACTGCAGTTTTCATAACTTTTATGGTCCAAGTGGGTTTTTAGCTCCAACTCCAGGTTCGGGGATTTTCACAAAGTGTTTTATCTGTGCATAGTTGCTAGTAGCTCTTTCTGTGAACCTTCCATGTTGCCATCTTGATGATGTCACTCCATCTTTATTTCTAATACAAGTTTTGGTGATTCTTATGCCTAGAGATAATACTGGAGAACCATTGTCTTTTAGATATTGGACTCTGCACCGACTGCATAGAGAAATGCGTATGTTCTCCTATAGCACTCAGAAGCCTTCGCTTTTTTCTATAGGATGGCAGAATTTGTACTAGTTATGTACCATTGTGACCAAGATACTATGCCTTCTGTGCTCTAACTCAGAAGGCCAGGTATAGACTTTCCCACCCCTGCCCTGAGTTTAGAGAATTCTCAGACACCATGACAAGAATAGCTTCTGTGCCTGAGAATAAAGTTTCTAATCATCACATCTGGGGAGAAACTCTTGGAATACAGTATATTAAGCCCCCAAAGGACACCCATAAGTATAGTAAACGCAGTGGACTTGAAATGGGGATGAAGTCTTGCATACCTGTATGTATGTGTATAAGTTAAGAGTCACCAGGATTTAGACAGTAGCTAACCTTCATTTTATTAACAGGCTAAATGTGGGTCAGTCTTGCCAGAGAAATATTTCAGGCACAAAGGAGTTTAATTTGCTGATTTTAGTGCCCTTGGAAGTGTAGGGTAACAATGTCAGAAAAAGCTCATAATGATCTCAGAATTTTTTTTTTAAGTTGCAGAAATTATATGAAACCAGCATTGTTAATTCCGCTTACCTGCAGTAGCTAATTAATCAACTCATAGGAAAATATCTGCAAGACAGTATAACCTTGCTTTCAGTCCAAATCACTGTGCCTGGGGTGGGGGAAAATGAATTCTAGTGGGGGAAAATGAATTATGTTTTCCATCTATCTCTAAAGTCTTTGAAAGTGACTTTTTGGCAGAATATAAGCTAGAGCTCAGCTAGGAAATCGGTATGCAGTTTTCTATGCTTCTTGCCTCAGAGATACAGGAAACAAGTTAGATAGTTGGGTTTATTTCTTAATACAAATGGACTTTATATTGCCTAAACCATAAAGATATATAATACTCTTCTTCCCTTTTTCTCAATTAAAGGAGACTGGGGAGATTGGTAGACTGCAGATTCCCAGTATATCCCAAACAGAACCAAGAATTTGTACTGTTAAGAGGCACAAATCTATCCTTATTCATACTGGATGTTAATAATCAATATCCTTGGTGAATCAAGTTATATATTTCATAAATGTGTCTTCGGTTCTGACTGAAAATCTAAATGTGGAATGGGTTAAAAAGCAGAAGCCTAGTCATGTATTTACCAATACATACACATTAATATATATTTAATATTATCTGATTATTTAATATTAATATTTTTATTTTTTGAAATCCTCACCGAAGGATAATTTTCCATTGACTTTTTCAAGAGAGAGTGGAAGAAAGGGAGGGAGGGACAGAGAGAGAGAGAGAAACATTGATGTTAGAGATTCATCTATCAGTTGCCTCCTCCATGTGCCCTGACCGGGCCAGGGATCAAACCTGTAACCCAGGTATTTGCTCTTGACCTGGAAGAGAACCCACAACCCTTTGGTGCAAAAGCCAATACTCTAAACACTGCTCAACACCAGCCAGGGCTAGATTATTCTTAAAAAGTTATTGTCCTCTTCATGTTTTTATAATAAGGGAGCAATTAAGCATTTCTCCGACAGCGATTTCAATCATTCTAAATATGAATGGCTGCAAAATTTTAAAGAAAAGTACCTTTTATTTTTAAGATAGGTTAAATTATAGTTTAACCATTATGTCATTTACAATGTAAAGTATATTCATCATATAACTATCTTCACAAAGTAAATGTCTCAGTGGAAACAATGCCTAAAATATGAAGGCAGCACTCATTAGCCGCCAAAGTCCTTTTCTCGTCTAAAATTTGTTAACCTCTAATACTTTTGGTTGACTTAGGAGAAAGAAGCAGACAACATTCAGTTAAATTTTCTTAACACTTAGGTGATTTCACACCAAGTTAGATCTGTCCTGAAAGGAGTTTGCTTCCCTTACTGTCAGCGGTTTCTCATGATTTTATAGCAACTGGTGGGAAATTTAACAAAAGCACGTGAAGTTCATTTCTTTTTAGTTCAAAACTTCCAGTACAGGATCAACTTTTTCTGAAGTTACTTTTCTCCTTGTAACCCCTTTCCCCACCCCGTCAACACCAGTGAGCTGATTATTTCTTCCTGAAAGGAGTTTGCTTCCCTTACTGTCAGCGGTTTCTCATGATTTTATAGCAACTGGTGGGAAATTTAACAAAAGCACGTGAAGTTCATTTCTTTTTAGTTCAAAACTTCCAGTACAGGATCAACTTTTTCTGAAGTTACTTTTCTCCTTGTAACCCCTCCCCCAACCCCATCAACACCAGTGAGCTGATTATTTCTTACTCTCTCTGCGCTAGCCTGTGATCGGAAGGGTCCTTCCCGGGTCTGTGTGTTGGGTGTTCAGCCCGCCTTGGGGCAGTGCCACCTGAGCTGGCAGACACGTGGTCCTCCACAATCTTCTATACCTGCAAGCAGCAGGAAAAAAACCTCTTCAGTGCAGAGCTATGAGACTGATAACCTGACAAAGCAATTACAGTAAAACTCTATTACAAAGCACTTCCCTATTTCACAGATTTGATTATACTCAGGACAAACTATGACCACTGCATACACTGTGCATTTTTCTTTAAATCGCATGGAAGGAGCCTACAGCACAGGTGCTATCTCACCCGCCAACATCGGCATTATTCCAGTGTGGTCGCTTTTATTGCATTGATTCATATTGCTAGATAAAAAAAAAATTACTTTCTCTGTAGTTTTTAAAGACTAGTAGATAAACAATGTCAAAACATAATACTAGGCATCATTTTGTCTGGTCATATAACCTTATCTCATTACATATCATCCTGGTTGTAAGATATAGCTGGTGATTTAGAAGAGTAGGCCAAATATTTTAGAAAGGACTTTCTATGAAAGATGTTATAAGAAGATATGCTATTTGACTTAAATAATATTCATGTGACAGATGATAGCAGATGCCCCTGATGTCTGCCTGTCACATCCCTACATCCCAGGGCGCTGTGTCCGAGACTCACTGTGCGGGGACTCCCACTCCATGTGCTGATCTCACGTCTCCAGCCCCGACTTATCCATTAGGCAGAGTGCCTAGGCCCAGATTACCTTTAGGAGTCCACAAAAATGCTTTAATTTATTTTAAAATCAGGAGAAAAAAATAAACTTTTAGGTCAATGTCTTAAGGTTTAATAGTAAAAGATCTGTCTTTATACAAATGCAGTCATAAAGTGAAAAAGTTAACTCTTTCTATGGTAGAAGGGCCCACCACAGTCATAATGTGGGCTTCATGTCTTTTCACTTTCTCCGTGGTTGCCTGCTTGACCATGTATGAGTGTAGCCAGGAAGGGCAGGGGAGTTAATGTCCCTGGGGCAACAAGGTGGGAGTAGAAGACAGGTGAATGATTTTGAGGAAAAAAAGTTATGATTTTCCTAGAAGAATCAAAGCCCTGTTGCTACTCTATTGCATCTTCACTTACTATATCTCTCTCATACATAGACACACAGAGACATGGGCACACACACACAGACACAGGCACACATGCGTGGACACACATACACTATTCTGCATCACTCCCTTGAAGTAGAGTTAATTTCCTACTTTCAAGACAACATAGGCTAAGACTTTGACTCTTTACTTTACCACCAATTCCAATCTTTTAAAATGTTCATGTAGATTTCTTATGGCTAATTATATTTTCTTTATAACAGATTATTAAGGTACTAGACGCCCGGTGTACCTCAGCCGGCCCTGGTCACCTGAGCCTTGGGTAGCTCTGGGTGGCTGGGGGACTGAGGGGACTGGGGGACTCCAGAGGCAGGTGTGTGGCAAGGCCGGGCCCACCTAGGGGTGAGACCGGCCTTGCTGTGCACCTGCCACCCCAGCAGGGCTAAGGGGACAGGCACCACCGTCTTGTGGCTGTGGGCACTGCCATCTTTGAGAGTGGGGCAATCAATTAGCATATTCCCTCCTTATTGGCTATGGGTGCCACCATCTTTGCAACAGCATGAGGGTCAATTAGCATATTCCATCTTTATTAGATAGGAAAATCCACATACCACAAAAAAAAAAAACCCCACCATTTAAAAGTATACAATTTAGTGGATTTTAGTACATTCATAAAGTTGTACAATTATCACCATTACCTATTTTTAGAACATTTTTATTACCCACAAAAGAAACCTTGTATCCATTATTAGTCATTCCCTCTTTCTTCTATCTGCCAGCTCCTAGATGTCACTTATCTTCCTGTCTATATGGATTTGCCTATTCTGGATACTTCATCTCAATGGGATCATATAATATACAGTTTTTGTAACTGGTTTCTTTCACCAGCATAGTGTCCTCAAGGTTCAGTCACATTGTAGCATGTATCAGCACTTTATGTTTTCTTATGGCCAAAAAATATTCCTTTGTATCAGTACATTACTATTGTTTATCTGTTCATCAGTTGACATTTGTATGGTTTCTAGTTTTGGGAATAATGTTGTTCGACGTTTGTGTACAAGATTTTGTAGGGACATATATTTTTAATTATCTTGAGATTTTACCTATGATTGAAATTTTTTATTCATATAGTAACTCTATGTTTAATATTTGGGAAACTTCCAAATTATTTTCTAACATGCTTCACCTTTTCATTAGAAATTTTGAGTGCTTTATTTCTCCACATCCTCACCAACACTTGTTATTGCCTATTTTTTTTTTTTAATTTTAGCCATTTATGTATGTGTGAAGAGGTATCACAATGTGGTTTTGATTGGCATTTCCCTAATGGCTACATAGCTACTTGTGCTAAGCATCATTTCATGTG
>NW_006295580.1:714721-716918 GCF_000327345.1 Myotis davidii | reverse complement strand
TATATATATATATAATGTTTAGAGAAATTACTATTCAAATATTTTGCCCACTTTAATTGGGTAATTTGTCCTTTTATTTTTGAGTTCTAAGAATTCTTTTTTGTATTGTGCATGCAATACTATTATCTAATAAGTGATTGCAAATATTTTCTCCCATACTGTAATATTTTTATTTTTGATGGTAATCTTCAAATCACAAATATATTTTCAGTTTAATGAAGTTTATTTTAACTAATTTTTTTCATTTATTGCTTGCTCTTTTGGTGTAAGACATGCATATCTAAGAAACCATTGCCTAACCCAAGTTCACAAAGATTTACTCCTATATTTGCTTCTGAGTTCTATCTTTTTAGTTCTTATATTTATGTCTACGGTCCATTTTGAGTTTAGTTTCATACATGGTGTGAAATATGACTCCAGCTTCATTCTTCTGCATGAAGATATTCAGTTGACCCAGCATAATTTGTTGAAACAGCTATTAGTTCCCCATTGAATCGTCTCTTATAACTTTCAAAAATCAATTGACCACAATGTAAGAGTTTATTTCTGTACTCTCAATTATAATCCATTAATCAATATGTATATTATTGTGCCAGTAACACATGTCTTGATTAATGTAAATTTTTAGTAGGTTTTGAAATCAAAGTGTGAATCTTTCAACTTTGTTCTTTTTCTGGTAGTTGGTTATTTGTGTCATTTGTTTTTTCACATGAATTTTAGCATCAGCTTCTCCATTTCTGCTGAGATTTTTATAGGAATTGTGCTGAATCTGCAGGTCACTTGGGCTAATATTTCCTCAATGTACAAATCTTCAGTCCATGTTTTATAGTACAAGCCTTGCACTTCTTTGTTAAATTTATTTCTATTTTATTGTTGTTGGTGCTATTATAAATGAATTCTTTTATTAATTTTATTTTCAGATTCTTTGTTGTCAGTGTATTGAAATACAATTGATTTTTATTTATTGATCTTGTATCCAACAACTTTGCTGAAATCATTTATTAGCAATACAGTTTTTTAAATTATTTACTTATGATTTTCTATATACAATGCCATGTCACCTGCAAATAAAGATAGTTTTACTTTTTATTTGCCAATCTTGATGGTTTCTGTGCCTTTTTTTGCTTAGGTGGTCAGGTTAGAATTCTTATTAAAATGTTCAATCAAAGTGGAAAGAACACTTATTCTCGTCATGTTCCTGATCTTCAGTGAAAACCTTTCACTATTAAGTATAATATTATCTGGAGATTTTTCATAGATATTCTTTATCATATAAGGAACTTCCTTTCTGCCACTAGTTTGTTGGGTGCTTTGATAATGAAAGAATATTTAATTTTGTCAAATGTTTCTTCATTTATAATGATGATCATGCTTCAGTCTTCTAAATAATATGGTTTATACATTGATTATTTTATGTATTTTGAACTAATCTTGCTTTACTGAGATAAATCCAACTTGGACATGGTGAATAATTTTTTTAAATTGTTGCTGGATTCAATTTGTTAGTTTTTGGTTTGACAGTTTTGCATTTATATGTATGTCTTTGCCTGGTTTTGATAGTAGGAAGATGTTGGCCTCATTGAATGCTTTGGGAAATTATTCACTCCTCTATTTTTTAGAAGAGTTGCTGAGGATTTTGATGTTAAATCTACTTTGAACAGTGGTTAGAATACAACAGTAAAGTGATCTGGGCTTCAGCTTTTCTTTAAACTACCAGTTTTTAATTTATTACTTTTCTAAGTCTTTTCAGATTTAAAAATTTTTTTATTTTAGTCAATTGAAGTGGAATATAAAATTTCTAGTGACTATTGTTTGTTATTTTCCCTTAAATCCTGTCCGTTTTTGCTTTATGTATTTTAGGGTATTATTTTAAGCATATATATGATTATAATTGTATCTTCAGGTAAGTTGATGCTTTTATCATTATACAATGTCCTTATTTATCTCTAATTAGAATTTTGTTCTTTGAGTCTATCTTGTCTGATAATAATGTATCAGCTGTAGTTCTTTGTATGGTGTATCTATTTCCCATTTGACTCTTTAAATCTACAGTGTATCACTTGCAGGCAGCAATTAGTTCATGTTTTTTGAACTCTTCTGCCAAGCCACTTACTTACTTATTAGAGGCCCGGTGCACAAATTCTTGCATGGGTGGGGTTCCTTGGTGTGGCCTGAGGGGATTGTGCTGAAACCAGCA
>NW_006295580.1:708935-714687 GCF_000327345.1 Myotis davidii | reverse complement strand
CCTGCTGCCGCTCCCACTCACCCTAGCCCACTGCGCTTGCCATGGGCTCTTTTCCAGTCAGTCCTGATCGGAGAGGCTCACGCCGCCACAGTGGTGCTCAACAGCCGTGAGCCCTGCATCTGGCACCCGTCCGAGGAAGGGGGGGCTGGGATGCAATCGACCCTCTGGGTCAGGGGTCCTCAAACTTTTTAAACAGGGGGTTAGTTCACTGTCCCTCAGACCGTTGGAGGGCCGGATTATAGTTTAAAAAAAAACTATGAACAAATTCCTCTGCACACTGCATATATCTTATTTTGAAGTAAAAAAACAAAATGGGACCAAATACAATATTTGTATTTGCATGTGGCCCGTGGGCCATAGTTTGAGGACCCCTGCCTGGGTGGACAGTGGGATGCCCTTGCCAGCCTGGGGTGAAGATCCATCCTGCTGACGTTCGCGCCGGTTGTTGGGAGCCACCTGGTGGCCGTTTTTATATCATTTCTTCCTTGCGGAGCGTCTAGGGAGGGTAAGCAGTTGTGGTGCTTGAGGCTGACTTCCAGGAGGCCAGCAGCACTGTCAGGATCATGCCAGCAGTGCCGTTTCCATCGGTGCTTGGCCCGTTCTCCGGAGATAGGACCTGCAGGACTACTGAGGAGTGAGTGGCTGCCACTGAGGTGGTGGGTCCCCAGGACAGGTCAGTCAGCTGAGCAGCGCTCCTGCTGTGGGAGCACACTGATCACCAGGGGGCAGTTCCTGCATTGCTGCCCCCTGGCGGTCAGTGCACGTAATAGCAACCGGTAGATGGTCATTCAGTCAGATGGTCATTCAGTCGTTTGGTCATTCAGTGGCTCGGTCATTCAGTTGCTCAGGAGCTTAGGCTTTTATATTTATAGATGATTTTTAGTGTTAAATCCACATAGGTTTAATGGAATTACTGATAAGGTGAGATTTAAATGGGGCATTCTTTCTATTGTTTTCTATTATAATTGGGTATGTCTTAGCGTATGTCTTTTGCATGGTTATTCCGTTTCTTACTACTTTTTTTTTTTGCCAAATAGATATTTTCTAGGATATTATATTAATTGTCTTTTATTTCATTTATCACATATTTTAATTTTTTTTTTAGGGTTTATAATTAACGTCTTAACTAAAACAATCTAGTTTGTATGAAGGCAAATTTATTTTATCTACACTAATAAAAGACAAACATGCAAATTGACCATCTTCGCTATGCCTTAAGCCATGCCCACCAGCCAATCAGAGTGACTATATGCAAATTAACCCAACCAAGATGGCGGCCAGCAGCCACGGAGCTGGATCAAGCAGGAGGCTTGGTTGCCCCAATGATGGAGGAAGCCAAGTTTCCTGGCCGGCTGCTGCCTCCTCTCAAGGCAACAAAATTTCAATTATAGAAGGTAAATAAACACAGATACCTGCTTCCAGTCGCCATGACCACGAAGCTGGAGCAAATAAAAAAACAACAACAAAAAAAGGAAAGGCTGGGAGCTTCTGTCGCCAGGTGGCTTGGTCAGTCTTAAAACAGGCATCAGCCCCTCACCCAGGCTGGCCAGGCACCCCAGTGGGGACCCCCACCCTGAAGGGGGTGTAGGCAGCCTAAAAATGGCCCTCAGTCCCTCACCCAGGCTGGTCAGGCACCCCAGTGGAGACCCCAAACCTGAAGGGGCTGTGGCCAGCCTGAAAACAGCCATCAGCTCCACACTCAGGCTGGCAAAACCCCCATGGGGTGAGGGTTTCCACTGGGGGGCTTGACCAGCCTGCAAACAGCCATCATCCCCTCATCCAGGCTGGCCAGGCAACCCAGCCAACCTCCACCCTGATCCAGGACACCCTTCAGGACCAACCAATCAGATGTCCGACTGCAGCTTAGGCCTGCTCCCCACTGGCAAGTGAACATCCCCAGAGGGCTGCCAGGCTGCCAGAGGGATGTCTGACTGCCAGCTTGGGCCCGATCCCCCAGGGAGCAGGCCTAAGCCAGCAGGTGGACATCCTCCAAGGGGTCACAGACTGCAAGAGGGCATAAGCCAGGCTGAGTTACGCCCCCCAACCCCAAGTGCACAAATTTTTGTGTACCGGGCCTCTAGTATACTGTATAAAACTGCAGCAATGTAGCTCCATTCCTCCTTTCTTTGCCCTATCTATATATATATATATATAAAAGCCTAAGCGACCCTTAGGACAGAACAACTGGAATGACTGGAATAACCAGTTGACCAGTCACTATGACATGCCCTGATCACCAGAGGGCAGATGCTCAACTCAGGAGCTGCTACCTGGTGGTCAGCGCACTCCCATAGTCAACCACTTGTAGACGGCCAACCTCCCTCAGCCCCTCCCCCTGGGCAGCCACCCCCCCAATCGGCCCCAATCAGGGGGGCCCAGCCGGCCAACCTCCTGTGATCCCCCGCAGTTGACCAACTTCCCGCAGCCCCTCCCCCAGGTGGCCAACATCCCATGATCCTTCCCCCTGGCTGGCCAACTTCCCAGTGTCCCTACCCCAGGCCAGCGGGTCCCCCTATAAGCCACAATCACTGGCCAGGCTGAGGAACCCCACCCATGCATGAATCCATGCATCAGGCCTCTAGTTTTGATAGAAATGAAAAGTTTTATGTTATATAAATCCAACAACACAGTTTTATAATTATTTATTTGTATGTAAGTGAAACATTTAAAGAAAAATACATTTGTAATGTATTTATATGCATTCACTTTAACTAGTACTGTTTATTTCTTCCCATGCAGTTATTGTCTAGTGCAGTGGTCAGCAAACTCATCAGTCAACAGAGCCAAATATCAACAGTACAACGATTGAAATTTCTTTTGAGAGCCAAATTTTTTAAACTTAAACTACATAGGTAGGTACATTGTTATTAACTTAATTAGGGTGCTCCTAAGGCTTAGGAAGAGCCACACTCAAGGGGCCAAAGAGCTGCATGTGGCTCGCGAGCCCCAGTTTGCCGACCAGGGGTCTAGTGTCTTTTTCCGAATGACTCACTAGTGATGAAATGTCTCACTTTGTGTCTATCTAGGTATGTCTTAATTTCTCCTTCAAATTTGAAAGGTAGTTTTGCTGAATACAGAATTATTAGATGGCATTTTTTTTCAGCACTTTGAATATATCATCCCACTAACATCTGGTATCCGTTATCTGATGGTGAGTCAGCTATTAATTTTATTGAGAACCCCTCATATGTGATGCATTGCTTTTCTCCTGGTGCTTTCAGCATCCATTTTGTCTTTGACTTTCGTCCGTAGCACCAAGATGTGTATACATGTGTGTCTCTCTAGTTTATCCTTTTTGGAGTTAATTGAGCTTCTTTGATGGATAGATAAATGTTTTTTTAATCAAATTTGGAGAGTTTCATTTATACCATTATTTATTTAAATATTCTAGCCCTAGCTGGTTTGGCTCAGTGGATAGAGTGTCAACCTGTGGACCAATGGGTCCCTGGTTTGATTCTGGTCAAGGGCATGTACCTTGGTTGCAGGCTCTTCCCTGGTCCCGGGTCCTGATCAGAGCATGTGCAGGAGGCAACAAATCGATGTGTTTCTCTCACATCAATGTTTCTCTCTGTCTTTCCCTCTCTTCCACTCTTTCTAAAAATCAATGGAAAAATAACCCCAGGTGAGGATTAAAAAATAAAAATAAAATAAACATTCCATTTGGCCCTTTCTTACTCCTTGTTGAGACTCCAGTTAAGCCTGTGTTAGTATGCTCAATGCAATGTCGTAGGAACCTGAGGCTCTATTTATTTTTCTTCATTCATTTTTTCTTTCCATTTCTTAGATCGGATAACCTCAATGGACTTATCGCAAAGTTCATGTTTTCATTCTTTTTGTATCAGTTTCAATCTACTGTTTATCCCTTCTAAAATGTCAGTTATTGGACTTTTCAACTACAGAACAGTACATACTGATAAGAGTCCCCTTAGATGGAACTCTATGGGGCATTCTAAACCACTATGCCACTTCCAGGGGCTGCAGGGATGCTGGTTTTCACAGTCACTAGCCAGGCTATTGTTCTTGAACACTACTGTACAGTGGGAATAAAGAAATGGGCATAGGGTCTGTTTTAACTCTTTAAACCTCACTTTTCTTAGTGAGATCATCCTAGTGTTTTCTTGAATAATGTATCCTCCAGTTGTTTCAAACATTTGGCTATTTTATAGAGTTCTGAAAAAAGTTGATTTTGCCAGGTGTCACAGTAAGGATCCACTAATTGTGACCCTCCGTCAAGATCATGGCTGCTCTTTGCCATGTTAGACTCCTGTGACAGTAGACAAAGAGGCAAGAAAAAAGGAGTTTATTTTGTCTTTAATGTCTATAATCAATAATACTATCCTGAATGCCAACACGAAGACTCTGAAACATGGTCAGTTAGTCTTATTTAAACATGATATAACTGCTTATGCTTCCCTTTGCCCCTATTTCTATCCCCATGAGAAGAGTCAGATATCATCCTGTATGTAATAGCATCTATGCACGTGAGGATCACAAAAAATAAATTAGGCACTATAGACAAGATACAGAGAGCCTTCTCTCCTCTCTTTGCAAGAGTCTCTCTGGAATATAATGGGAAGGATCCCGGATCCTTACACTTTGGTATCTAAATAAATGATTGTAGGGGAAGATACAGCTTTACAACTCAAGGATTATCTCCACATCTCAGGGAGGATATTGGGTCAAAACAGCATAAGAAGTTCAGTGCAGCACATACAGTGCTGCATCAATATTCCGTCCAGACCATTTATTTCCAAGTGACAGTTCTTCCATCTCTTTGCCTAAAAGGTTTTGTTTGCTCATGTGTTTGTTTTGTACAGGACTTGGAAGTCACTTTGAACAGTAATGGGTTTGTATATCAGGATAATGAATACTTCTTAAGATCACACCTATGAAATAATTAAATCGGAATGAAAACCCAGCTCTTCTGCCTCTGTAGAAAGAGGCTTGTTTTTTCATCATTTCTAAAAATTATTTCTGTGGAAATACATTAAAAATATCATTATCCAAACTGAAAGCATTGTCAGAGTGACCTCTAGTGACTTATGCCCTGGGGATTTGTGGTGATGGCTAATAGAATGAGTTCTTTTTTTCAGAGTAATGTTGTGGGCTTCGGGAAGGACACCAGGTGTTAGGCCCTTGGGGTCAGACCAGACCTGGATTCAGCAACCTTGGTACTTGAGTTCTGGCTAGGAAAGAATTCAGAGCCAAGACTCAAACTATAAGAGATCATTTATTTACAAAGTCATGGAGGTAGAAGAAGTAATTTGTAGAAGAAAAAGGCTTATGAAATAAGTTATAGAAGCAAAAGAAGAATCCTATGGGCTTGGGAGTAAGAAAGGTAATGGTAATGTGCCTGGGGGGAAATGGGGAGGAGAGAGGGAAGGAGGTATTGATGTGCTCCCGGGAGGAAGAGTGCACTGGGTCATCCTTCCTAAGGGTTTTAAGGGTGGAGATTTTAGGGCAGGTCCCAGGCGAAGATCTCAATAGAATATTCAGCAGTTTTCCAGGTGTGTCTTTTCAGGGTCTAGGTGTCCACTGACTGACTGGTTGGCCCCCGGACAGGGGGTTATTAGTCAATGCAGCTGGTCCTGAGGCAGCCATGCCATTGCTTGTCTGCTTTTGCTGCTTTTCTGGGCCTGGAGCTGAAATACAACCGAGGCCTAAATATTATCTCTAGGGAGGAAAGGTCAGGGGTTCAAATCTTATGACCAGCGATATGCTAGGGGAGAAAAGGTCCTCCAGGGGAAGAGGT
>NW_006295580.1:708288-708868 GCF_000327345.1 Myotis davidii | reverse complement strand
AAGAACCTTGTAAAGCCACTTACTGCAAAGTCTTCCAAGGAATCTGCTGCAATTTAGTGAACTGTAAACTCTGCTAAAATAATAGACAAGAGAAAAAAAGAAATACACTAAATGAAAAAGAATATACACATTTATTGCATATGCTGTTAGATGCTGGTACTTAACTGATTCGGATATCACAAGAACAGAAATATCACTATTTCTTAGTTTCCAAGAATGCATGTTTAGGATGACGTACTAAACAAATGGCAGACTGTCTATTATGGAGTCTCCTATGGCTACTAAGAGTCTGGGTTAGGTAGGGCCAAGTAAAGCCTCCAGAAACTTCCCCTATTTCAGGCCAAGATGGTAAATCAGAAGCAGTACTGGATCCTAGGATACTTTACGAGGAATAATGATCAATCCCAGTTTAATTCACCTGTTTGTTCTCTGGGAAAAACAGCAAATGAGTCATGGCAAATGATCAGCACAATCTCTCATTTATAGATCATGGCTATTGATCAGGGAAATAATTTGTCTTTAGAAAGGCAAATAAAAAGTATTCTCCCAACATGGATTTATTGATTTTTAAAATTTGTCT
>NW_006295580.1:704042-708052 GCF_000327345.1 Myotis davidii | reverse complement strand
GTTGTTGTGTGTGTGTGTGTGTGTTTTAATCCTCACCCAAGGATATTTTTCCATTTATTTTTAGAGAGAGTGGAAGGGAAGGGAAGACAGAGAGTGATACCAATGTGAGAGAAACACATCGAGGGGTTGCCTCCTGCAGGAGCCCTGACCAGGGCCTGGGCCGGGGAGGAACCTGCAACCAAGGTACTTGCCCTTGACCTGAATTGGACCTGGGACCCTTTGGTCTGCAAGCCGAGGCCCTATTGACTGAGCCTAGCCTAAGTTCTAGGATTTTAGTGTACTAACTCCACTGACTTTCTTTTTTTTTCTGTTGTGTTATTGTTATCATAAATTTTAAATTTACACATATTCTAGTGATTCCTAGTATTTAATATATTGTTTCAGACAGTTTTTAGGCATATCTATGTTTTTCTTTTTCATTGTTGTTATTTATGACACATTTGGTTTTCTATCTGTGGCAGTTTTCTTTCTATTTGAGAAATACCTTTTAGCATTACAATAGGTAGAGATTTACTGGTATCACATTCTCTCACCTTTTGTTTGCTTAGCAATGTTTTTGTTTCACATTACTTTTTCAAAAATATTTTTTATTGATTTCAGAGAGGAAGGAAGAGGGGAAGAGAGATAGAAACAAACATCAATGATGAGAGAGAATTATTGATAGGCTGCCTCCTGCACACTCCACACTGGGGTCAAGTCTGCAACCTGGGCATGTGCCCTGATTGGGAATCAAACAGTGACCTTCTGTCTTATAGGTTGATGCTCAACCACTGAGCCATGCCTGCTGGGCTCACATTTCTTTTGAAGTTAATTGATCTATCTATCTATCTATATATTAAAATATATTGTATTGATTTTTTTATAGAGAGGAAGGAAGAGGGATAGAGAGTTAGAAACATTGATGAGAGAGAAACATCAATCAGCTGCCTCTTGCACAACTCCTACTGGGTATGTGCCTGCAACCAAGGTACATGCCCTTGAATGGAATCGAACCTGGGACCCTTCAGTCCTCAGGCCCACACTATCCACTGAGCCAAACCGGTTAGGGCTATATTTCTAGGCTATATTGGACTAACCATCTGAGAGATATTAATTATAAACTCTCAACAACATAATTTTTAAAAGTATTTGAAAGTACTGGAGGGTCAACAAAAGTATTTTTAAAGTATGGAAAGCAATCACTAAAAGGCAAAAGCTGGAGATTTGAATTTATCTATCAATTTTATATTGTTTCATTTATATAGCCTGAGATATACCCTACTTCCTGTGCAGCAAAGCATCTAAAGTTGAAGTATAAAGATGTAGTTTTTCTGGCTTGAAAAGTCAGAGGATTTAGAACAATAGAAGTATGAGGAGACATACCCTTTAAATAGAGACCCATAGTGGGAGAATATAAAAAATATGTGGGGCTATTACAGGCAGGCTCTTGGATGACCCCAGAATTACACATTATGAAGGAAATTCTTAGTTGGTCAAAATCAGGGACAAATGGAAGTTTGAGTTAACCGAACAGAGATTTCAGTTGCTGCTTACACAGCAAAAACAGGGTTTAGACATTGTTCCAACCAAGTTAACTCCTCCTAGAATATATCACCCACAATGTCTAGTATGCAATGAAAAATCTCTTGACCCAGAATCAAGATAAAAAAGAAATCAATAGAAACCAACCCTGAGATAATCTAGATGTTTAGAATCAGCAGGCACGAATTTTAAAGCAGCTATTATAAATATGTTTTTATACTTAATAGAACATAGGTCAAAATTATTAGAAGCATGTGCAATCTGAGCAGAGACATGAAAACTAAGAAAAAACCAGCAAGATCTAGAATTTGAAAGCACAAAAGTTGGAAGGGGAATTTAATAGATGGAATAAAAATTACATTGTAGACTGCAAAGGAGGTGGTCGGTGAAGCTGACAATAAAAATTGTTCAATCAGAATATCAGATAAAATAAATTTTAAAACAAGAAAACATACATCAATGACAACTGGGAAAATATCATATCAAGTAGTTCTTGAAATTTCAAAAGATAGGAAAAAATAATATTTTCAATGGAGTAAATAATGACAACAATTTCCCAAATATGGTGATAAATATAAACTCATAGATTCAAGAAACTAAAAAATCTTGAAGTAATATAAAGGAAACAACACCTAAAAATATCATAGTCGAATTATCAAAAACCAAAGATAAGGACAAATTCTTAAAAGCAGCAGAGAAAATGATGGACTGACTTTCAATGATGAAAATCATGACATAACTGGCCTTTCTGATCAGAAGTGCCAGAGGCCAGGTGATAGCAGTCAAGTATTGTCAGACAGTTAAAACAAAAACAGTCAATGCAGAAACCAATATACAGTAAAAAGATCTTATTCAACAATTAAGGCGAAATGAAAGTATCCTCCAGTGAATCAAAAGGTGAGAAAATTTTTCTTAGCACGATTGCACTCTTGAAATGCTAAAGGAAAAATCATTAGACTGGAATGAATAGTAGCACACTGGGTTTGGTAAATGAAATTATACTGCTGCAACTTTCTATGTTTTATTTGATATGGTACAATGCAAATCTTAATTCAACTGTGATGTGTTAAAATATAGATGGTAATCACCAGAGCAAACATTTAAAATAAAGCAAAGGGGCATAGCCAAAAAGACAATACGGAAAATATAATGCAGCATCACACCAATTTTATTCACATAAAAATAGTAGGAAAGAAGTAATAAAGGAAAATAATAGCTGTGCTTTATAGAAAATACAACAAAATGGTAGACTTAAATAAAATCATTTAAATATTACATTGAAAATAAATGAGCTGACACACTCAAATTAAATGCATGATTTGTCAGACTGGATCAAAATGCAAAATATATTCTGCCAACAAGACATGAGCTTTAAATGAAAAGGCACATATTTAAAATAATTAAATGAAAATAAAATGTTAGGTAAATACTAACCATAAGAAGGTTAGTTTGCTTCTATGAATATCAGACAAAATAGACTTCAAAGGCTAGAAATATATTATTAAAGAAAAAGAAGCAGATACCATAAAAGTAAAAGGAAGACAAAACAGTTAAAACTGTATGCACCAAATAAAAAAAATTCAAAATATATGAATAGCTGACAATATAGAGGAGGAAGGCACAAATGCACAATAATATTTAACCCTCTTTTCTTAGTAATTGATAGAATAAATAGAAAAATAATTATTCAGGTTGTGGAGTATCTGAATAATACTATAAACCATATTTGTCTGATTGAGATTATAGAAGACTACATGCAATTACTGTAGAATATGCATTTTCCCCTAGTGCCCAATTATAATTAGCCATGACAGAGCTTATGCTGGGTCATAAAATAATAAATAAATTTTACAATTCAAAAATATAAATATATACAGAATATATTCAGATTTTCCTTCATTTTTACCTAATATCTTTTTTTTCTGTTCCAGGATCCTATTATTAAATTTAATTGTCTTGTCTCCTGAAGCCTATATTGGCTGTAACAGTTTCTCAGATTTTTCTTGTTTTTGAGGGTCTTGACAGTTTTGAGGATTTTTATGACACTTACCTCATAGAATTTACATATATTTGGAAGGGAGATCACTAAGGGAAACTGCTGTTTTCATTACATCACATCAATGTATATATTGTCAATGTGATATATAGCTGTTGAGGTTAACCTTGGTAACGTGGCCGAGGTAGTGTTTAAGAGGTTTCTTCTCTGTAAACTTAGCCCTTAGCCTTATTGGAATACTTTATTCTTTGGAGGGAAAACACTACGCACATTTCTCACTTAGGGAGTGGGAAGATGAACTCCATCTTCTGAAAGGTGGGCTATCTGCATCAATTATTTGAATTACTTTGCATGGGAGGTTTGCCTCTTCTCCGTCATTTATTTATTCAATACTATATTTACGTATATCACTATGGTCTTGTGTACATGTATTTTATACTTTGGTTTCTCATTATTTTGTTGCAAATATTGTTGCAATAAGTCAGCTCTTTCC
>NW_006295580.1:697967-703988 GCF_000327345.1 Myotis davidii | reverse complement strand
TGCCATACTACCATCATTGTGGGATTTTTTTTTTCATAATTTACTTATTTTCATGCAAAACAAGATACTCTAAGATCACATTTTGTATTTACACTTCTTGTCCCAGCCCTGGAATCAACCACTTCTCCAACCAGCCCTGGTTCCTGTTATTGGAGAATGGTTTTAGTAACCCAGGTATGTCCTCTAGGTGTGCAATTGCTACTGAGGTGCCTTTGCTTCTAGGCCCTCCGGGCTACCTGAACAAGGGAACATATGTATAAACCAGAGTACAAATACATATCCAAAGATATGTCTCTATGTGTCTCTATCATATTAAGCTAAAGTTGAGTTTATTCTGATGTCTCTGACTCTAATGAATTATCACAGGAATCATACCAGCCTTTTCCCCTCAGAAAGTGCATTTCGAAAGGTTTATAGTCCTTTCTAGCAGACAGCATAAATCCTTCCCCCAGAACCATACAAATCTGTGCTCCAATTCTTTCCAGATGTTTTACATGGCAATTTGGCATGTTTTTCTCTACCAAACACACTGCCTCCCTGTAGATGTGGTCTGTCAGGCCTGTGGTCCTAGTGTCAGAGCTGCTTGTCCATGGCCTGGACTTGCTATAGAAAGAAAGCTTTTGTTTCCCCCCTTGGGATCCAGTGGAAACTAGTACATTAGCATCATCTGACAAACGGGTTGGTGCAGTATTCCAGTGTGTGGAATATGCCAACTTCAAGATCTGAAGATAACTACCAAGCGCTGTGCTTCTTTAAGTGGTAGGTGGTACAAGGCGCACGATCTTTTTCTTTTCATTGGATGAGATGCCCTGATAAGCCCCAGAACACTAGGTCCCCTAAGATTTCCCTTATTTGACTGGCCTCTCAATAAAGTTTATGGTTCATCTCTCACTCCTTGGTGCCCATATGAGCTTAATAAATGATCTGGAGCATTTGCCATTTTTTTGCCACTTGGGTCCAATGAATATGACATCATCAACACTGAGGACCAATGGGATATTCTGTAGATTGTTCAGAAAGAACAGGAGAATGCACAGTTGTATACCATGACAGCAAGTGTACAGTCTTGCTCATGCTTTGTGAATATGATCTATTTCTGTTTCTACTTTTTGTTTGTTAATCTTGACCTGAGGATATTGTTTCCATTGATTTTTAAAAAGAGTGGAACTCAGGAAAGAGAGAAATAGAGAGAGAGAAACATTGATGTGAGATATACATATTGATCAGTTGCCTCCTGCATGTGCCCTGACCGAGACTGTGGGTTGAAACTGCAACCCAGGTACATGCCTTGACCGGGAATCAAACTCATTACCCTTCTGGGTTCAGGTCAATGATCTAACCACTGAGAAACACTGGCCATGGCTGTTTCTATTTTCTTAAGCCAATGGGGCACAAGGAGACATGTGCCAAATTAATTGCTGAGGTCAGGGGGTGCCACTGCATGGGTGACACATTTGCTGGCCCTGATGGCTGTGCTCTGTATTCAAGCAGATCTCCCTGATTAGATTGGGCTGCTGCCTGTGATCCTTGGTCAGGTAGGGCCACTAGCTTGGTCTCAGCAGTCACCTCTGGCCAGGCAAAGTCACAGGCTCTGTTCCCTTGCAAGATGGTACCACAATATTGGGCAGGACTATCAGCTGGGCTCCACAATTGCTCCAGGTCAGGTGGGGCCTCAAGCTATGCTCCCCAGCCACAGGATGCTGTTGATTGGACTCTGTGTTCATGTGGGGATACAGGCAGGGGGTCCTAGGTTGGACAAGACCTCAAGCTGTGCTCTGTGATCGGGAGAGGATGCAGACTTTTCCCTAACATTGAGTGGGGCTGCAGGAGAACTCAGGTTAGGCTTCCTCCACTGGAGATTATACTCACCAGTTGAGCAAGGCTTCAAATTTGCTTCCTGCCTGTGTGGGAAGTAGATTGGGCTCCAGATCCAGCAAGGCTTATTGAGTGAGGACCCAAACCAAGCCAACTGAGCTCTGCGGCCAGATGGGGGCGCTGGCCTTGCTCTGGAGATGGGCAGAGTTGCTTGCTAGGATCTCTGCTCAAGCATCGCTGCAAGGAGGAATGCAGTAGGAGCTCTGAGCACCGTTTGCTGTAAACCCAGACCCCCTTCCTCATCTCTTTCTCATCTTCACTGGTTAAGCCTCCAGGGAAGTGTCCCATATGGGGAAGCTGGATGTCAATGGGTTCTCTTTTTCCCACTGGAGAAACTGTAGGGCAAGGAGGCCCTTTCGGTGTGGTGCTGTGCCAGCCCAGGGAGGGCGATAAGGTCAGAGTGCAGCCATGCCTCTTACCCCTTGAATGTGTTCCCTGGGTTCTGGGATTTTCTCAATGGGGTTTTGGCTATTGATAGTTGCTAGTTGTTCTTCTGAGGAGGGCTGAAGTGAGGAATGACCTATGTTGTCATCCAATGATGTCATCCAGGAACATTTAATGATAATAAACTGTATTACCATTGTGAAGAAGATTGCTTATTGTTTATATGTCAGGGAGATCACCTCAATATAGAAATGAAAACTGTAGCCCCTATCCATTGGAGGCTCAGAGGCTAATTTGTGTTTAGCATCCTGGTCAGTGAGCTTAGGTTATTATCTTAGCCTATATAATAAAGAGATAATATGCTAATTAGACCAGACAGCAGAACGACCTTCTGGAGCGACCTTCCAGATGACATTCTGGAATGAATGACCAGTGGGTGGGGTTATGGGACAGCAGGCGAGAGGCAGCCGGAGTTTCGATGGGCCGAGGCAGCTGGGGCTGCGATGGGCCAAGCTCCTGGAATGAATTTTGTGCATTGGGCCTCTAGTATTCATATGTTAGATAACCAAGTGCTAAGCAATGTGTTAGTTAGAAAATTCACTACCATTTCCGCTGAAAGATTTTCATTATTTAATGTATACAATTGTATTAAATATGAGAGTTTACCTAGGTGATTCCATTCAGTCTGTCACACAAGAGCATTGAAATAATCATGCAAAATTAAGTTAGTATGCATGTCCTTGAAAATTGTTTCTTTTTATTATTTATATAGTATTAGCTAGTCATGCGATTTTGAATAGCTACCTCTCTGAATTTGTTATCTTTTAAAAATGTATGTCACGTGCAGGTTAATATGTATAAAGTGTCCATTTTCCAAAGTTATGAATCAGATTTAATCTTCTAAATGAATCTCATTCTTCCCCAAACTTTCTGTGTGTTTTCAGCCTGTTTGAACATTTATATTTATATTTAAAATTCCCAAACATGCCCAGAGAGTAGGAAATACACAACAGAAACATCTGTTCCTCTTGGCAAACTATTTCATGCTTTTTTACTTTTGCAAGGTCAAGAAAAATACCTAGGGATTGTTTTCATATCTGAGGGGTTTAACATTTCTTTTTTGTAATGTCAGCCTTATTGCAATGATTTCACACACACACACACACACACACACACACACACACACTCACACATACTCAAGAGACAGAAAACTGTACATAACGGTGAGATCAATAGAAACAATTGTTTTTCTTTTTTCGATATGTGAGTTTCCCTTAGCAGTTTACTAGCTTAATGAGAGAAAAGAAACCACCCTTTACCTTCCCAGTCGACCTTTCTGTTACAGCATCTCCACCCTCACTCAGCCCACCTTTAGATCTGACAAGCATGAAAGAAATGTTCTTAAAAGCAAATGGTTTTTTATGTCAGCTTCTCTGGCTGCTCCACCGTTAGCTAAGGTCAAAACTGTAACCCTTATTTATCCCTTTTGGCAAGGCTGGAGGCCGAATTTACTTTTTAGAAATATACCGTAAAGGTCACAGCTGAATGCGGTATGGTTCCTGTTAGTTCTTGCTGGGCAAGACCTCAAGAACATTCCCCATTCGGAGTGAGGTTTGAGGGGGTGCCTTAGGAAAAGAAAATGTTATTTTAATACTCTCCTCTCTGTCTAATTACCTTTTCAAAAATGTAAAACTCATCTAAGCCTAAGGGGCCAATGAACTATTTTGAAGGCTAAGGATAGCCCTAAGATGGGATAAAGCCTTTAAAATTATTATTTATTTTACAGTTAATATTTCTAACATATTATTGTCTTTTGCTTGATAGAAATAATATCATTGCCAACTGTGCTGGGAAGTCATAAAGGTCTTGCTAATGGGAAGTGGCTTTAAAAGGCAGGGGATGTGAATACTAAGTTAATTATGGTCTGAATAGGACCCTCAAACTGTTAGATCTGAACCTGGCAGATATAAGAATTATTAATCCAACATTTGTTGAAGGTGTATGCTGTTAAGAACTATAACAGGGTATACCAGTACCGACTTTCATTATCAGAGTGAAATGAGTCTGTCATTA
The DNA here is from genome assembly GCF_000327345.1 of Myotis davidii. Taxonomy (NCBI): domain Eukaryota; kingdom Metazoa; phylum Chordata; class Mammalia; order Chiroptera; family Vespertilionidae; genus Myotis; species Myotis davidii. Next base: position 699,656 of record NW_006295580.1, on the reverse strand, counting down.
AAAACATTTGCTGAAGGGAGAACATTTTTAGGCTATGCCTAACTATTAGCAACCTTGAGATAACCTATGTAAAGCAGCTAATTTAATACGTGCCACCATGTAAGCACTCAGTGAATGGTAGTGATTTTTATTGATTTAATTGCTATAATTCTCAGCACATAACTCTTGCCTAAAATTTATGATTTGTTTTGTGTCATTCAATAAAATTTACATTTTTTGAGCCTCAGTTCTACCAGGTTCCAAATATTAAATGTAAACAATTGCTCTTTAATTCATGGGGTTATTTTTGTGGGGATTTAATCAAGGCCAAGGTCTATTCGTGGAAGACAAGATATGTCTAACAAAGGTCATGGCCATGTATTTTTGATGGTTTCTACTATGAAGTCCTCATTCATTTCTGCTCATTGATGGTGGCTCCACAAAAATCATCATTTCATTTTGACACATTGCTTCAACTTGCTTCAGTAGCCTTCCAGGGCTCCTGGATTGAGTCGCCATGTTTGTGTGCTCCTAGCTGCAGAGGAAAACATATCATGGTGGGTGCAAACAGGGATTCTGTCAAGTTGTCTCAGAGCTGACTCCCTGTAGAGCTCATGCCTGATGCTCTCACACCAGCTGGGAGCAGGAGGATTCTGATTCTTGATGATGCCTGAGTCCTAAACTAAAAATAGGTGGTTCAGGCTTCCATCTGCTCTTGAGTTTCCCAAACTAAAATCTATCAGTAGCTGTCATACTCACTTCAGGATTTAACCAGGAGAGACAAATTCCTCTCTAGGGAATCACAAGATTTAAACTCTTATTTTACTTCTCTTTAACTTTTCTAGACAAACTTTATCTAGTTACAGGGATGTTGGTTGAAAGTGAGGCAGAAAAAGGTACTGAATTTTTTTAAAAATTCTGAATGCTTAGTTTTCTAAATTACTTATGGCATACATTTTAACTTCTAAATCATTATTTAGGATTTTAAAACTAAAATGTTTTGACTTTTAAGATGAAATCATTTTCTTGCCTTCTTTTTGTGTGTGACTAAATTAATAAATAAAGCTCAGGGTGAATGGGAAAAGGTGAAAGCCAAATCAACACTTCAGAATATTATCAGCTACATGTCTTTCATACTGAATGATGGCTACCTTTTATTGGTTGCCAATCACCTGATAATCAATGAACCAGTATTTTAAAAACCAATATTCCCAACTTCAAACAAAAGTAAAGGTAGTCTTTTTAATCTTTTTTTTTTTCTGATAAAGAAATGTCAGACAGAACAAATAAAAATCAAATGAGCATCTTTGTAAATGTAAATGTTGCCTTCTCCCCTTATGTTTTAGGAACTCAAACTAATTGAGAAAAGGACATGGGGTTTTGAGCTGACTACATGTCTTCCAGTGAACTAATAAGATATCTACCATGGAAATTCTTAGGATCCTATCTAATAATAGACAAACATGGTAATTGACCATACCTCCACTATGCTTCCCATTGGCTAATCAGCAGGATATGCAAATTAACTGCCAACAAATATGGCGGCCAGCAGCCACGCAGCTGAAGCAAACATGAGGCTTGCTTGCTCCAGTGATGGAGGAAGCCAAGGTTCCCCACCTGCCGTGGCCTGGCTCTGAGCCCGAAAGCAACAAAGTTTCAATTATAGAAGCTAAACAAACCCCAGATACCTGCTTTCAGCAGGCCATGGCC
>NW_006295580.1:681000-697918 GCF_000327345.1 Myotis davidii | reverse complement strand
GTCAGCCTGAAAACAGGCCTCAGCCCCTCACCCAGGCTGGCCAGGCACCCCGGCAGGACCCCTACCAATTCAGGACACCCTTCAGGGCAAACCAGCCGGCCCTCACCTGTGCACCAGGCCTCTATCCTATATAGTAAAAGGGTAATATGCAAACTGACCCTAACAGCAGAAAAATTGGGAATGACTGGTCACTATGACACACACTGACCACCAGGGGGCAGATGCTCAATGCAGGAGTGGCCCTCTGGTGGTTAGAGTGCTCCCACATAGGGGAGCTCTGCTCAGCCATAAGCCAGACTGATGGCTTCCAGTACAACAGTGGTGGTGGTCTGCTCCCTGCTGGCAAATGGACATCCCCCACGGGCTGCCAGAGAAATGTCTGATTGCCATCTTAGGCCCAATCCCCTCGGGAGCAGGCCTAAGCCAGCAAATGGTCATCCCCTGAGGGGTCCCAGACTGCGAGAGGGCACAGGCCGGGCTGAGGGACCCCCCTCCCCTTGAGTGCACAAATTTTTGTGCACCGTTCTTCTAGCTTTAAATCATAGGCATAGATATAAGAAAGTAATATGTTCTTCTTTTGATGTAGTAAAAATGCTACATCAAGACCAAAATCAGCTGTAGCCAGTAAAAAAAAAAAAAGAGTAAGTTTTCTTGTAGAGAATTTTCATTCTTGAAGGTTATATATAAGTTTTATTTTAAACTAACCAATGTGGAATCAGGTATATTTGATAAGTTCAGCCTCTAATAGAGGTTTTAATAATATTTAATAATGCTAAGAAATAAATCCAAATATCTAAATAAGATTGTCTGTGATCTTCTCTAGACTCATTTGCCACTTCTCTGCTACCCTAGATACTAAGTTTCTTCAATTTCCTTCACTTGCAAACTTATCACTCCTGAATACTACTAGAACCTGGTGTTTTCCCTACCTGGAATATATATATATGCATTTCCTTTACGTTGCCTTTCTGCAAAAGTCTATCCTTGTCCTATCCTCAACCATTTATTCTAACCCAATGTTTATGTTACTACTTAGACATCCTTTCCTCTAGGGAGCTGTCTAATTATCTAGTGTCTATATAATACCACCTATTTCCCACATTTTAGAATTCTTCTATTGAGATATGTTTATATGCCATACAATCCACACATTTAAAATGTACAATTCATTGATTTTAGTATATTTACAGTCATGCAAACATCACCATCATCAATTTTAAAACATTTTCATTACCATAAAAAGAAACCCTGTACCTTTTAGTTATTACCCTAACCCCCTAAGCCCTGATAAATCTTGGCAGTCACTAATTTATTTTCAGTTCCATAGACTTGCCTTTTTTGAAAATTTCATATACATTTAATAACATAAAATGTAGCTTTTTGTGACTGGCTATTTAACTTAGGAATGTTTTCAATGTTCAGTCACATTACAGCATGTTACAGTACTCCATTCTGTTCTATGATTGAATAATATTCCATTGTAGAAATAATACTATATTTGTATACCCATCAATTGTTGGACATTTAGGCTTCCTAATTTTGGTTATTATGAATTAGTCAACTGTGAACATTCATATACAAGGTTGGTTTTTAAAAAAAAACAAAACACATGTTTTTATTTCTCTTTCCTGGCTATTTACCTAGGAGTGAAATTGTTAGATTATGTGGAAGCTCAATATTTAACATTTTGAGGAACTGTTAAACTCTTTTCCAAATTGGTTGCACCATTTTACAATAGCATTACTAGTGATATTGTAAAATTTTCCTACATCTTCATCAACACTTGTTACTGTCGGTCTATTTTGTTTAGCCATGCTAGTGGGTATGAAGAGGTATCTAATTTTGATTTTGACCTGTGTTTCTTGATAGCTATTGATGTAGAGCATCTTTTTGTATCTTATTGGCTATTGGAACATATTTTTTGGAGCTGTTCTAATCCTTTGTCCATATTTTAATTAGATTACCTCTCTTTTTATTTTTGATTTGTAAGGGTTCTTAATATGTTCTGGATATATGGCCCTTATCAGATGTCGGATTTGTATGAACACAACTGTACTATGTTTATGCAATTATCTGATAAACATTTGAGTTATTTGTATATTTTGGCTATTGGGAATAATGCTTCTATCAACATTCATCTATAAGTTATTGTGTAGAATATATTTTAATTTCTCTTGGGTATATACATGGCAGTAGAATTGCTGAGTCATATGGTAACTCTACATTTAACATTTGAGGAACTGTGTGGCTTTTTCAAGTGGCTGTGGCATTTTACATTTTCACCAGGAGAGAGTGTATGACTTTTCCATATCCTTGCAAACACTTGCTATTGTCTTTTCAAATACAAATATCCTGAGTGTGAAGTGATATTTCACTGTGGTTTTGATTAGCACTTCTCAGATGGCAAATCATGTTGAGCATACTTTCATGTGTGTATTGTCTATTAGTATATCTTCTTTGGAAAAATGTCTATTCATATAACATTCACTTTTAAAATAGACTATTTCCTCAAAATGAATTCAACCCCTCATTACTGGTTTAGATTTATCACCTCTACACCATTTGACTACAAATGGGCATTCAACAATGTTTCATAAATTCAACAAAATAATCACCAAAATTCCTTTAAACAATTTTCATAGAAATTGACAAGATAATTCTAAAATTCACATGGAAAACACAAAGGACTCAAATAGCCAAAACAATTTTGAAATAGAACTAATGTGGTGGAGTAAAAGTACCTGACTTCAATACTTATTACAATGCTACCAGTTATTAAGAAGTTGTGTTATTTGCTAAATTATACACAAATAAATCAATGAAAAACAGCAGAGTGTCTAGAAGTAGGTCTATGCATATATGGATTACTGATTTTTGACAAAAGTGCATAGGCAACTTAGTTGAGAAAGGATAGACTTTTTAAACAAGCAGTGCTAGAATAATTGGGAATCCACCCCTTCCCCAAATATTTGTATTTTGTAAAAAATACAAAAATTAACTAGAAATATATCATTGATTTAAATGTAAAACCAAAAACCTATCAGACATCTGCCTAAAAAACCATAGGAGAAAACTTGAGTTAGGCAAAAATTTCTTAGCTATGATACCAAGAGCATGATTCAAAGAGAAAAATTGTTAGATTTGACTTCACCAAAATTAAGAAGATTCTCCTCTTTGAAACATCCTACTAAAGGAATGAGAAGATAAGCCATAAATGGGGAACAAATATTTAGAAGTCATAAAAAACTTGAATCCTATATAATAAAAGGGTAATAAGCAAATCGACCTAACGGTGGAATGACCGGTCACTATGACGTGCATTGACCACCAGGGCACATACGCTCAACACAAGAGTTACCCCCTGGTGGTCAGTGCACTCCCCCTGAGGGAGCGCCGTTCAACCACAAGCTGGGCTGACGGCTGGCGAGCGCAGCGGCCGCATCCGTGGCAGTGCTAAGGATGTCCAACTGCAGCTTAGGCCTGTTCCCCACAGGGAGCGGACCTAAGCCATCAGTTGGACATCCCCTGAGGGCTCCCAGACTGCTAAAGGGCACAGGCTGGGATGAGGAACAACCCTCTCTTCCCCAAGTGCACAAATGTCGTGCACTGGGCCTCTAGTCATTTATAAATGTTAAGACTCTCAAACATAATATGAAAACAGAACGTAAATTTTTAAATGGTGAAATAATTTGAATGACACTTTACCCAAGAAGCCCACAAAATTATATCTACATCATTAGTCATTAGAGAACTGCAAATTGAAACCACACTGATATACCACTCCAAACCTATTCAAATGGTTAAATTTAAGAAGACTGACTATGTCAAGTATTGGTGAGAACATGAAACATTTAGAGATTTCATACACTCCTTATGGAACTGTAAAGTGGTATCATCAATTTGGAAAACAGATGGCAGTTAACTTTTAAAAAGTTAAAAAGTGGTTAACTTACCACTACCCTATTAGTCTGTCTTTCCAATACTTGAGTGACAGGAAAGTATATGTCCATACGCAGACATGTATATGCATATTAATAGCAGCTTTATTTGTAATGGCTCAAAACTGGAAAAAGTCCAAATGTCCATCAACAAGTGACATATTCATGCAATTTATTTCTCATCAGCAATAGAGACAAAATATTGATACACAAAAATGAATGCATAATCTCAAAATAATTATACTGAGGGACAGAAGCCAGGCCCCTGTAAGATTCCATTTATATAAATTAATCTTGAGAAAGAGGATGACATAATATTTGCTCAAAGTGGGCATCTATTTAGTGTCTCCCTTCCCTCCAAAATTGTAAATATATAACCACATGAATTTGAATAACTATGAATGCAATTAAGCCTTAGGAATTTATTTAGCCAATATCATCAACACCTACATGTCATTATCTGACAAAAATTTTTTTTTTCAAAAAATGTGTTCCACCCTATAGTTCTTGGAGGGTATCATTCCAGAGCATTTCAGAGTTTTTACAGCACTTTGACACCACTTCTCAAGTTATTGGCAAGTTCTTCTGAGTAGTATATAAATGAAAAGGATAATAAAGGAGACCATATTGAACCATTAAACTGATGGAGCAGGGGTTTGAGCTCTTTGAAGATTTAAAACAGGTGGAGAAAAGAATGAAAATGCTCTCATAAATATATTCCCCAGTCCAAAGCAGTCAGTCAGCCCAGAAGAATGCATAAAAGCCTATGTGATTTCTCGTTCTCTTAGCATCTGCTGTATCGACTGGATGAAATGGACAAACATTGTTATTTCCATAATGATGACTATTGAATGTGGGCATGACCATAAGGCAAGGCATTGGATCAATGAACAGGTACACACATGAGACAGATTTGAAAGATTACAACCAATTTATCGGCTTTAAACTGCAAAAGGACTTGTCCAGTAATACCCAGCCTGTAAAAAATGAAAACCTACATACTGTTGACAAAATCAGCCCTTTAAAATAGCAGGAAGTGAGTGAGAGAGAGCTAATGTTAGCTCTCTATGAATATGGTAATATTTATACAGTGATCATATTTTTCACTGAATGTAATGCTGCCTACTTAGACCTCAGTCCTTTTGTATTTTGTGCCATGAGTGTTCGAAGCACATTTTTTGGAAGCACATTCTTAATGATGCTTTAGAGAAATAGAAAATAGAAAGGACAAAAATAAAGTAACTACCAAAGAGAGCATGACCATCAGAAGGTTCTTACAATAAGAAAAACAACAATATACAAAGGCGAAAATGTACCAATGTAATAAATATTAAAGAACTCTTAGAGTTTTCTATCTCAATAATAATGATTCTTTTTTTCTGGGAATTTCGTATAAAGGAAATAAGAAAAACATCTTACATGCATTAAAAGTAATATCAGGAAATTATGCACTTGATATTAGGAAATGTAAGCATTTTTTAAGCCAAAAAGATGTTTTCCCCTAGCCATTTAAGCACTACCGATTCATGCTATACTTTTTATGAGGTTGATTATGTACCTGGAACTCTATAATAATTCTACCTCTTTCTCCATCCTTCTAATTCTTAGTCCATGATTCACAGTATGGCCTTGGTTTCATAATCAGAGTGGTGGCTTTATTCCGTTTTCTCTCAGAGCCTCTGCCTTCTCCCTCTCTGCTGTGAATTCTTATTTCATTTACCTGCAGAGACATTTTAATAGATTATTTTGATCCTCTCAATTTTATATACATTTTGTCTTCTTTAAAAGCATGAACATCATGAGGACACAGGCTATGGATATATTCATTCTTGTTTTTTCCCACAGTAACTTGTTGAACAGCTGAACCTGAGGTGTCAGTTAAGTACAGATAAAAGGGGATAGGAAATGGCCTTTGTTCTTGAACGATAATGTGGAAGGGGATAAGTAAGGCTTCCAATTTCATCTTTTTAAAAAGACCTTAAAACCCATTTCTGGGCCATAGTCTTAAAAGTATGATTCTTTATTAGAGGATGGCTAAAACTGGTAACTCAAATTTGAGATAAGACCTAAAAAAGTCCCTAAGATTTAGAGGTGTTTATGAAAAATAATGAGGATAAAAACACTGCAATTTCAAAGTCATAGGGGGGTTGTCTGTGCAATAACATATAAGCTTGTATGTAATTAAAAGCACATGCTTTCTCTGTTCTAGCCTCACCAAAAATCTGAACACTTGGTATTATAAACATGAAGTGGAATCATAACCCCAAACAAGTAATTAATAGGTTTTTACATAAACTGTCAATCTGTGGAAGCTAATTTGTGTGAAATAATGTGAAATACTTCTTGTGTTGTAAGTGGAATTTTACTCCTACAGAGTTCTTCTTTAGAACTTCAGCTTTCAATATTATGTGTGTCTATAAACATATATGTATTTATGACCAAATATACATTTATTACTAAACATATATGTATATATTACATTCTGACCCAGGTCACTAACAATTATTCATGAGTTCATTTCTTTATATGAATAAAACAAAAGTTTTGCAAAACAATGTTATATCTAATTACATGAATTGAACACTGATATTTTATTTACTTTCTTAGTCTATACTGCTTATAATGTGGTGACTAAAGAATGTCTGTTTATATCATGTGAAGTGCAATGAAAATGAGATTTTATGGGAAACATATTTCTTCCTTTGAAATATACCACAAGTGAAAACATACATTTAGCCTCCAGTGCTTAAAGCAACATAGTCTTTATAGAAAGTTAGGGAAAAGATAAAAATTTGAGAAAGTAAATTCACTCAATAAAGAAACTGTGTGTTAGAAACCTAGGATTATATCAATCTAAAATTAGAAAATTGTGTTTTTCATTATGTAAGTGTACCAATACACTCAAACATTTAGGGTGGTAATATAAAATATTATAAAATAGCTTTTGCAAACAAAATGTACAATAGGTGTTTATATCTAACTAGAGGCCCAGTGCAAAAATTCGTGCACTGGGAGGGTCCCTAGTGGCTGCTGGCTGTCAGCCAGGTACTCCCTCCCTTCCCCCAGCCACCTGAATGCTGCTGGGGCCTCCCTCCCTTCCCCTGGCCCCTTGCCTGCTGCCAGGGCCTCCCTCCCTTCCCCTGGCAGGTCCCACCCCCTGGTCAAACTCCAAGACAACCTCTCAGTCTAGGGGACAATTTGAATACTATGCTTTTATTATATAAGATGGTTGTGTACTTTAAATGCTGTATGTTTCCAAAAAATAAAAGAATTTTTTTATCTTTTGATTGCATATTTGAATGCAACAGCTATAAATAAATACTGATACAGTTGTGTTGCACTTGGCTATATGAATTCATGAAAAGTGTTGATATTAATGATGCAATTTCCTGAAATATTAAAAAAAGGTAATACTTTCTAAGCAAAATTCAATCTTTCTTGACTTTCATAATATTTTCATTCCTGAATTGTAAAATTACAGTTTATAAATCCATCAAAATTGTATAAAACACACCTGGTATTGACCAGAGGAAATTATAAAGTGATTATCAACTACAACATGCATATCTTCTAGGATGTTACAGTGTTAAAGATGCCCAGAAACATCTTTGCTGTTGCTAGGGACTGTCGTATATATTGCTTAACCTATAACATCTCTGGCCCTCATCAATTAAATGACCATACCTCCCTCATTAATATGCAATTATTAAAAAATATGGGAATTTCCCAAAATGTCCTTTGCAACATAGTGATGCCAGAGAACTACAATTCTTAGACTATATTTATCAGCACTATCTTACTTCCACAACTTCTACCCACAACTATAACAGTCACAAAGGTTATAAGAGGACAACATCAACAAGAAGAGTCGTAGATTAAAAATTCTTCATGAAATTGGAAGAACTTGTAATCTAGAAATTGCATGGACTTCAGATAGTCAAGGAAAATGATTATAGATATAGCAAAAATGTGAGTAAAGGCACAAAAGTGAATATCAAAATTACAACCAAAGACGGACAAAGGGAAACTCTACAAAATATAAAGTAAAAATAAGGATTAAAATGAGACAGGACCTGATTATCTGTGGCCTTAAATTGATATTGGGTCAAGGATTTCTGCTCACAAACAGAAGTTTAAATGTGTCGATTTACTCTTACTGTTAAGTCTACATAAATATGGCAATAAATAATTTATGAGTGTGTGTATGTGTGTGTGTGTGTGTGTGTGTGTGTACACATACACACATGTGAACAAATACCAGAACAAAAGAGAGAACAACTAACGATTTAATTGAAACACAGTTTAAAAGGATATCAAATTATTAGAAGTGTGGTTACTAATATAACAAAGGCAAGGAATCTATAATTTAGGTGTGTGTAGAAGTTACAAAAATAATTCAAATCATAAATGTTATGTTCCCTGACAAAGAAATGAATGAGAATAACATTAACAACAACACATCTAGAAAATTCCCAAATAAAAATATAGCTATAAAATCTTCTAAATAAATTTTATGTGACTCATTGATTGATACAAAAAAAGGAAATTAGACAGCATTTTGAATCAAGTGAAAATAACACAATATAACAACATTTGTGGGATCCTGCTAAGGCAGTTCTTAGAGGGACTTTTTAGCACTGAAACAATTTATATATCTGGGAAAAGATTGGGCTCAAATAGATAGCCTCAGTTTATACCTTAAGAAACAATTTAATCCTGATAAAATCTCCCAGAAAAATGAGGAATAAAAGGCAATTTCCTTAATGCCATAAAGTGCATAATAACTCAATGTTATTAAGATGTCAAGTCTTAATGAAAAACCTACAGCTAACATCAATTTAGTGTGGAAAGACTGCTGTTTTTCCTCTGAGATCAAGAATATGGAAAAATGATGCCTGCTGTCATGACTTCTTACTCAACGTTCTATTTGGTGTTCTTGCCAGTACAGTAAGATATGAAAAAGTACAAAGCCCTCAGATTGGAAAAGAAGTTAACCTGTTTTTATTTGTGGACGAAACAAATATCTGTGTAGAATATCCAATGGAGTATACACACACACACACATGCACACACACACAAAATCTACCAGAACTAATAAGTAATCTTAGCAAGGTTGTAGAACACCAGATTAATATAAAATAATCAAGTGTATCTAGATAAATAACAAAAACTACTAGACATTTAAATTAAATAAATAATATGAAAAACACAAAATAATTAGAGATAAGTGTTACAAAATTTTACAAGATCTCTACATTGAAAACTATAAAACATTGCTGAAAAAACATTTAGACCTAAATACACAGAGTGGGATACTGTATGCAAGTGATAGAAAACTGAAGGTTATTAAGATGTCAAGTTTGCAAATCAATTTATAGATTTAATGCAAATCCAGTGAAATCCTAGCAGGATTTCTTTTTGTAGACATTGCTGAGCTGATTCTAAAATTCACATATAAATACAAAGGGAATGGGGGCAGGAAGAGATTAACAAAAGAATTTATGCATATATGCATAACCCATGGACTCCGGTAATAGTGAGGTGAAGTCCTGGAGGGGGACTAGAGCTTGAAAGGAGGGAGGAGGTCAAAGGGGAAAACAAGGGGACATCTGTAATACTTTCAACAATAAAGATAAATTTTTAAAAATACCCAAAACAAGTTTAAAAGAAATATATTTGAAGGACTAATATTTCTTTATTTCAAGACTTATTATGAAGCTACCAGAGTCATACCAGTGTTGAATTGGTATAAAAGACAGGCAAACAACCCTGACAGGTGTGGCTGAATGGTTGGATTGCTGGCCCATACACCTAAAGGTCATGGGTTTGATTCCAGGTCAAGTGCAGGTACCAGGGTTCCCTCCCTGCCCCCAGGTTAGGGCATGGGCCAGAGACCATTACTTGATGTGTTTGTTTCTCTCCATCTCTCTCTCTCTCTCTCTCTCTCTCTCTCTCTCTCTCTCTCTCTCTCTCTCCTCTCCTCTCCTCTCCTTTCTCCCTCCCTTCTTCTATCTCTGAAAAGCAATGGAAAAATACCCTTATGTGAGGTTTAAAAAAAAGGCAGATAAGTCAATGGAAGAAAAGAGGGTCAAAAGTGGATTCACTAATATAGAATTGATTTTTCCCCAAAGTGTTAAACATTATTTACAGGAGAAAGGTTAGTTTTCAATAAATGATGTTGAAATCATTGTATGTATACATGTAAAGCAAAACAAAAAAGAGGGAACTGCATTTCACATTTCCCACTGTATTAAAAAAAACTTACTTAACCATTATCATAGACTTAAATATAAAACCTAAAATTATAGAATTACTAGAACACATGACTTCTGCTCTTTAAAAACACAATAATTAAAAGATAAATCACATGACAGAAGGTAGTTGTAATTTTTAAAGTTTATTGTTTGAGGGGGATGGTTGGTAATGACTTTTTTATTAAATTTATTAGGGTGACATTGTTTCACAAAACCATACAGATTTTAAGTGTACAACTCAAAACATTATGTGCATGCTGCATTGTGCAACCGTTACCCAAAGCAAAGTCTCTTTCCACCCCCATTTTTCTCCCCTTTGCCTACCTCAACCTATCCCCATCCAATTACTTCCAACCCCATTTCCCTCTGGCTAGTACCATACTGTTGTCTGTGTCTATCTGTTATATATGTTTTTGCGTAGTTGCAAATTGTATACCTGATTAAAACTTTTATCTGCAATATATAAAGAGCTCTCAGGACTCAAGAATAAGTAAACAATATTTAATTCTGATAATATATTTGAATATAGACTTCATAAAAGATACATGAATGGCAAATATACATATGAAAAGATGTTCAAAATACTCATTAGAGAAATTCAAATTAAAACCACAATATGATACAACTATAAATATACTAGAAGCCTGGTACATGGAGTCATGCTCCGGTGGGGGCCCTCAGCCTGCACTGTGCCCTCTCGCAATCCAGAACCCCTCAAGGGATGTCGGACTGCCGGTTTTGGCCCGATCCCCTAAGCAACTGGGGCCAAAATTTTAAATTATTAAAATAATTTTTAATTTATGTACAGGCCAAAATAATAAAATCCATCCTTAGCTAAGAAATGATAATCTTTTTGTAAACTTCTCTAAAGAATAAATTAAATTGGTAAGAAACCACCCACAAATATAGCTAGAGTTAGACTACTGGTGATACTAAGTTATGACAAAAATATGAAGAAAATAGAATTTTTTTACATCCTTACAGTAGAAGTAAAAATTAAGAATAATCATATTGGAAAACTCCTTGACAGTATTTACTATGGTTTATCCTATAACCCAGTGATTTTACTCTTGGATATATGTGTAAAATAAATGCATACATATGTCCATGAAGGGCTATTTATAAGACTCTTCATTGCACCATTATTTCAAATAGCTTGAAAATAAATAAAGAAGTGCCCATTAATATTAAGATGGATAGGCAAACTGTTGTACATTTAGGTGGTAAATAACAACAGTAATAATGCATTAATTATAGCTACCCAACAACAAATACATGTCATAACACTATAGAGTAAAATAAGAAACAAAAAGAGTGCCTAAATAAGATTCTGCTTTTGTAAACTTCAGAAAGAGCTGAAGGTAATTTTGTTCCTTAGAAGTCAAGATGGTGTTTCCACTGCAGCAGGAGGATGGAGGTTAGTGACTAGTTGCTGTGTGTGTGGGAGGCGAGAGGGCTTTCCAGTGCTAGTGATCCTTTACTCCTTGATGTATGTGGTTGTTATATACACATGTGCAAACTGTGAATATTTACCGAACTGTACTCTTATATTTGTGTATTTTTCTATATGCATGTCATAATTTAATTTTTAAAGTTTTTTTAAAAAAATCACATCCTATTATAAAATAAGATCTATCTAATAATAAAAAGTTCTTGGGACATAAATATATAAATAGAAAATGAAATTACTAGAATATTTTAATGATAAAGCTAACACTGAGGTATAACACAATTAAATGTTATTGAAAATAGAACGTAAATTTTAAGAAAATCAGAGTATTACAGAAAGAACAAATATCTAATAATAGGACACTAGAAAAGGAGGAGAAAAATTTAGGTGGAAAATCATCAAATAAATAATGTTAGAAAAAAAATTAAAATTTAGGAGCATGTGTCTCCACTCCAGATTAAAAGCCTCTTTGAGTCTCTAGCACTCTTAATGAAAAGGAACCATCAAGTCCCAAAAGAATAAAAGTCATCTACAAGGTATCCAGATTAAAATGACATTGTTAGTAATAGTGTAATGTAGAAAAGAGCAGCAAAAAGCCTTCAAAATACTGTACAATGTGTGTGTGTGTGTGTTTTATTCTAAATGTATTTATACAAGTTGAGGGTCAAAACATAATTTTCAGACATTAAATTTCTCAAAATAACTAATTCTCATTAAAACTTTCTTAGGTGATACAATGAAACAAGAGAATAAACCTAGAAGAATATAGGGAAATTAAGAAAAAAAATCCACTATGGGAGAAATAATGAAAAATATCAAAATGATAGCTGGGAAGCACAAATAGCAATTCTAATGGGGAAAAAGAAGGCTTAGAAGTGGGGTTTCAGGAGTGAAATGGAATTAATGTGATCAAATATATTACTTACAATCTCTATATATAAAAGCCTAAGCAACCAACTGGCCAGCAGACTGACTAACTGATGGACTATCCAGTAGCTATGATGTGCACTGACCACCAGGGGGCACACACTCAATTCAGGAGCAGAAACCACAGGAATGGAAACATGGAACAGACTGATGAATCTCAGAGGGAAAGGGGGAGGGAAGAAGGTGGGGAGAGATTAACCAAAGGTCTTATATGCATACTGGAGGCCCAGTGCATGGATTCGTGCACTGGTGGGGTCCCTCAGCCTGGCTTGTGGGGATCAGGCTGAACTGGCTCTCTGACATCCCCCATGAGGTCCCAAATTGCGAGAGGGTGCAGGCCAGGCCAAGGGACCCCACTGGTGCACAAATCCATGCACCAGGCCTCTAGTCCTATCTAATAAAATAGGATAATTAACCATACCTCCGATACACTTCCCATTGGCTAATCAGGGCGATATGCAAAATAACTGCCAACCAAGATGGTGGCCAGGAGCCACGCAGCTGAAGTGAACATGAGGCTTGGTTGCCCTGGTGATGGAGGAAGCCAAGGTTCCCCGTCTGCCTCGGCCTGGCTCTGAGCTCCAAAAGCAACTATGCTTTAATTATAGAAGCTAAACAAACTCCAGATACCTGCTTTCAGCAAGCCAGGCCTCAGTGAGCAGGACGCAACAGTGCTTCAATTATAGAAGCCAAACAAAACTCATATACCTGTTTTCAGCAGCTGAGATCTCAAAGCGGGAGCCGTGCCTCAGAGATAAAGCTGGCTCACAGCTCCAGTGACAGCTATAGAAGTTAAATAAATCCCAGAATAAAAAAAAAGGAAAAAAGAAGTGGTTGGGAGCTTCAGTCACCCACCAGCCTGAAAATGGCCCTCAGGCCCTCACCCAGAATGGCCAGGCACCCCAGTGGGGACCCCCACCCTGAAGGGGGTGTGGCCAACCTGAAAACAGCCATCAGCCCCTCACCCAGGCTGGCCAGGCACTCCAGCAGGGACCTCCACCCTGAAGGAAGTGGGCCCAGTCTGAAAACAGCCCTCAGCCCCTCACCCAGGCTGGCCAGGCACCACAGCGGGACCTGCCAGCTTAGGCCCAATTTCACAGGGAGCAGGCCTAAGCCAGCAGGTGGTCATCCCCCGAGGGGTCCCAGACTCTGAGAGGGCACAGGCTGGACTGAGGGACTACCCTCCCCCCCCAAGTGCACAAATTTTTGTGCACCGGGCCTCTAGTATTAAATAAAAGACAGAGTTACTGAAACACTTAATACCAAATAAACAATGCTGTGAAAAGTTAGCCAGCTTATATTTAGTGTCCTTTCTGATTTTTCTTTGTATTTAAATGTTAGAGTGTTCACAACCCCGTACTTTAACCCCTTTCTTAATGGATGTCATGAAATTTTAAATATCACACTATATCACAGACCTATCACATTCACTCCAGTTAGGTATATCTAACTGCCCACTATACATATCTACTTGGATGACTAATAGACCTTGGAACCATATCTTAATAAAATGGAAATTCAGATCTTTTGTCCCCAAACCTGCTCTATCTGCTACCTCCCTTAACTCAGTCTATGGAAATTTTATTCTTCCAATTTATGAGACAAAAAACCTAGAGTAACATTTGATCTGGTCTTTTATATTATATCCCAAATCCAATCTTTTAGCATGTATACTCTGATAGCTACTTTAAAAATTTAACATCTCCTGCTACTTTTGGACTATATATACCACTGAAATAATTTCTAATTGATATTATTTTTGAAAGTATATGTTATTGATTTCAGAGAGGAAGGGATAGTAGAAAGACAGAGAAACATCAATGATGAGAATCATTGATTGGCTGCATCCTGCACTCCACTCTGGGGATCGAGCCCACAATGGGGGTATGTGCCCAGGCTGGAGTCGAACCATGACCTCCTGGTTCATAGGTTGACCCTCAAACACTGAGCCACACTGGCCAACCCCCATTTATATTTTTGCTTTAACTCCTCACCCTTCCTTGGCCAGTTTGCAGTTCTCTTCTGTGAGCTTCCGGTTGTGCAGGTCCCCTTAATGACGTCAGAGACAATGACAAAACTCAGAATCAAGAGGTTCAACACTGTGAACACTTTGGTAACCAAGACGGACTCAGAGTCAGCATTCCAGTGAGCAAGAACACCAGGCCCAAAGCAAAGAGGTCTGGATATTGTGCCAGGACATGGGGATCAAGCAATGAGATGCTACCGGCGGGGTCTGAGACATATGGTTTCCCATCAGGCTGTCAAAAACTGAGCTCCAGGCTTCTCTTCATCAATGACAGAAGAGAAGATGAGGTTCCAGACAGTGGTGAAGGCCCAAAGTTCTCCCACAGTGACATAGATGTAGAGACATGCAGACCCAGATCGGGGAACCCAGGCACCAAACTCTGCAGAGCATAGCCCCGCCAACACAGAAGCGAGAGCGACCTCCACAAAGCAGATCACAGTGGAAGGTCTTGCTTTATCGTTGGCCACCTTCCCAGCCAGGACCTCCACACCTGCACCCGATGTGCTGCCCACTCAATGCAGAGTGCTCAGGCATCTGGCAAGGTGAGCCTTCGCCATGCCTGGCTCTCCTGCACGTCTGCATGCCAGCCTGTGACCAAACCTGTTGTTTTCTGCAAGGTCATCTAGCCGGAGTTGAAGAGGATGCTAGGATCCAGGAGTGGTGAGCCTTGAGTTGGCTTCAGGGAAGCTGAGTTAAGCCAAGTTGGTTTAGAGGTGCAGGGTGCACTTGCTCAGGTTTCAAAGCTGCTGTTTCTGATCTAATATTCTTGTCACCTGGTTCACCAATGAATAGTAAGGTCCTCCAATATCGCAAAGGTTTTAACATACAAATGCTTTCCTCCTAAAGAAGAAACAGATGTACCTTGTCTTAGTGAAATTCCTACACTTTAAGGAACTCAAACTCTATTGCACTGATGGAAAAACAAAGATGAATATTCCCCAACCCCATTTTGACCCTTACAACAACAGTCTTTCTTGTTCTTTTTCTATTTTTAAATTTAAAATGATTACTTCAAGTTTATTAAAGAAATTATCTTGATTGTTTTGAAATTTATCTAAGCAAACAATTAATCTAAACTGTAATATATTACTTAAAAATATTTTGCCATCCTTTTCTTGGTATCCTAAATATAATGTTGATAGGAAACAATTTGAAAAAGTTGATGAAACCAGATAGATTAATTTGTCACATAACACTGACATGTAACTGAGTGACAGTAGTTGAGAATAAAATACTTAAAATACTTTTATCTCTTCTCTCCTTTTGAAACAAGAAAAGCATATCATAATGTATGTGTATTTTATTTGTTCTGCTCTGTGGTTCAGTTTTATGAGGAAATATTTATCCAGAACATGTAAATAGGCCTGCTCACATATCTGTTTTAAACTGTGTTGTTTTTTTAGAAGTGAGTCCTGGGTTATGGACATAGTGTATAAATCTCTCAATATAGTCATTCATACCTCCTGAGCCTTCCCGCCAGTGACCTATATAAGTTAGGAAAGGGGACATCATTTTAAGAATTGAATTTTCCTGGAAAGAGGGGAAAATAAAACCATGGATGTACGTGGCATCTCAGAAGATAATGTGAAATGGAAGGAAAGCAGCACACACTTCTCTTTCTGGGGCACCCCAGTAAAGTGGGAAGTCAGATTCAGTTATGGGGTGTGACTTGCTGCTTGGACAATGTTGTTTGATACTTTCTGTCTTGTAATAATTTTTGATAATTGGAGGTAGGAAAAAAAACTATTAATACCATGTTTGATACATCATTGACCCCACAGATTACTTATTAAACTATTGCTGAAACTGGCTCTTTATCTGTCATCTGTTAAGAAAGTAACAAGCTTACCTCATCTTCTATTTGTAGAGGATTTAATTTCTTCTAACAATTATACAATGCAAAACATCTACAATTGCTATCTGGGGAATTCTGATCAATTTTATGTATGAATGTCTCAGTCTGCAGGATGCTCTAAAGACAAATGAAGATGCCACATTCAGAATAGCTATATCAATAAAAAATTACACATTTTAGTTTTACTGGTTAATTTCTCCAAATGGAGAATACAAAGTAAAGTTCTAAAATCAGGCCTGTGATGAAAGTTATACTATTTTATGCACTTGAATAAGTAGTAAAACATCCTATATAATAAAAGAGAAAAATGGTAATTGGCGTACGACGATACCCTTTTCATTGGCTAATCAGGGCTATATGCAAATTAACTGCCAGCTCAGATGGCAGTTAACTGACAACAAGATGGTAGTTAATTTGCATATGTAGGCACAATGCAGGGAGGCGAAAGGGAAAGCAGGAAGAAGCCCC
>NW_006295580.1:671819-680564 GCF_000327345.1 Myotis davidii | reverse complement strand
GAGGGTCCCCTGCCCAGGCCTGACGCCTCTGTCAGAGGCGTCAGGCCTGGGCAAGGGGCTGATCCTGCGATTGGAGATTGATGGGGGTCAATGCCTGAGGGCTCCCAGTATGTGAGAGGGGGCAGGCTGGGCTGAGGGACACTCCCCCTCACCCCCATCCAGTGCACGAATTTCCTGCACCGGGCCCCTAGTATATAATAATTTGGGAACAATATCTCCAACAGTGTAGGCCACAGAGTTAATAACTAAAAATCACAATATAAACATTCTATGATCAAATAAATTTGGATAATGCTAGGTAAATAAAGTTAAATAGCTAGTTTTACAATATGACCTCTTAAAGCTGTTAACATGTTAATATACATTTTAATGTACATGAGAGTGTTATAAGCAGTAAGCAGAAATTTTAAAATATATTGAGCAAGAATTTATTTTTAAATGAAAATCTATGCTATTGGTGTTTTAAATTTTTTTTTTTTTTTAAAAAAGGACTTTATCTCCCTCTTCTGAAACTTCTCCTTTCAATCTTTATTCAGGTGAAGTACTCCCTTTAGCATGATGCTATCCAGTTGATGTAGTTGTGACTTTGTGCCCATTTTAGAGAGTCAGCATGCCATTTACAGGCAGTTCTGAGACTTGCAGCTAGGATTTCCTGACAGTGAACACTATCTTGAGATTGTCTAAATATAATTTTATCCATTTATCCATAAGTAATCCATAAGTCAATCTATAAATGACACTGTAAAATTTAATAGGTTCAACTCTGCTTACTCTTATTATATGAAAATACATTTTTATTTATATCTCTAAGGTGTTGAAAACTTTCCATTCATCTTGATAATTTAAGAAAAGGATGTGTGTGCATTCTCGATTCCATATATTGCATCATTTACCGAAAATAGAAACAAAACCAGAACTTATCTCTAAAGAGCTTTACCATATGATATCTACCAGACTTGCACTAAATAATGTATCTATTTTTGAAACATGTCCAGGTTCTTCTTACTAGATGGCTAGCTATCACAAGATAAACCCATACTGTTTTTCCCAATTTCTTTGTGAGTTGGCATATATGGGGGGAGGGTGGCAAAAGTAGGTTTACCATTGTGGAACCATGAAACAGAAACTTTGTTCTTGTATTTTATTTATTCATGTTTGTATTATTTTCCATATGAACAACTGTAAACCTAATTTTTCCCCACCCTGTATATGCAAGAAGAGTTTGAAATGGCAGGTACATGTGACTTTGAATCCCAAGAGTTATCCTTGCACCTTTAAAAAATATGTATATATATTTTAAATGTATTTTATTGCTTTTTTACAGAGAGGAAGGGAGAGGGATAGAGAGTCAGAAACATCGATGAGAGAGAAACATCGATCAGCTGCCTCCTGCGCATCCCCCCGTGGGGATGTGCCAGTAACCCCGGTACATGCCCTTGACCAGAATCGAACCTGGGACCTTTCAGTCCACTGGCCAATGCTCTGTCCACTGAGCCAAACCGGTTTCGGCAAAAAATATATATTTTTGTTCTGACAGAATTCATTCCTCACAAGGCCATATTGCATTACATTTTCCTCAATGCTTAATTTCCAAGGATCTGTTAAGCTTACACATGGAAAAATGAGACTGGTAGGAATTGCTATGCTTTTCTACTTTATAAAAGACTAGAGGTCCAATGCACAAAATTTGTGCAAGAGTAGGTCTTCACAGCCATGGTGGCTGCCTGGATCCCTCCCTCGCAGCCGCAGTGGCTTCCTCAATCCCACAGCTGCAGCTCTGCTTCGTCTGGAAAGTCGTCCGGTCTAATTAGCATATTACACTTTTATTATAATAGATAATATAGGATGCATTCAGTTTCTGATGCAACATGT
Source organism: Myotis davidii (assembly GCF_000327345.1). Taxonomy (NCBI): domain Eukaryota; kingdom Metazoa; phylum Chordata; class Mammalia; order Chiroptera; family Vespertilionidae; genus Myotis; species Myotis davidii. The sequence continues at coordinate 678,692 of NW_006295580.1, read as the reverse complement.
AAAGAACTTGGAAGTTATCTCTCCTATCCACAGAACAAGAAAAAAAAAGAAAAAAAACCTGAGTAAACTGAAAAAAATCAACTCTTTTTAGATACATCACAAAATTGAAGACACAGGGCAGACCACACCACCAAAACTTGGAGTGAAAGGTAAACACAGAGAATTACAGCTAACTGTAGGAGCAGAAACCACTGCTGAAGGCTGGCAGCAACACATAAAAGGTAATTAACCAATTGCTAGAGATTAAGCGTGGACCAGCTTGAGAAATAAAAATTCCTGAAGTTCATCTCTTTCATTAAATTTCATTTCTGGAAGCCCCACAAGTTTCTTAGGGTGAAGAGAGGAAAAAAGTTCCCTCATGTTTCTGATAAAGGAGGGGTAGTGGAATTAGCCATTTCAAATATGTCAAGAATACTCTGTTTTCCTTAGCAAATGCTTGCCCTCAATTGAGTGAATCTATTTTAACACAGCCTGGCCAAACTGGGGGAAGGGAAAGGGCCCACTCCAGGCCTCTCTAGCTTTTGATATGGGGGAAGGAATATACTGAACTCCAGTCTCACTCTCCAACTCTTTCTGTCTTACCTAGGAGGTAAAATAGTTCAGAACCCTTGTGAAGATCACAGCACAGGGATGACACTGGCATAAGAATAGACATATAGATTAGTGGGATAGAACAGAAAACCCAGAAGTCAAACCACCTCTCTATAGTCAGCTAATAATGAACAAAGAAGGCAAGAGCGTACAGTGGAGAAAAGGCAATCTTTTCAATAAATGGTGCTGGTAAAATTGGACAAGTGCATGCAAAAAAAATGAAACTAGACCACCAACTTACACCATACACACGAATAAACTCAAAATAGATAAAGGACTTAAATGCAAGTTGCAAAAGCATAAAAATCCTAGAAGAAAATATAGGCAGTAAAATCTCAGACATCTCCTGCAGCAATATTTTTGCAAATGTATTTCCTAGGGCAAGGGAAACAAAGGGAAAAAACAAAACAAAAACAAATGGGAGTACATCAAACTAAAAAGCTTCTGCACAGCAAAAGAAAACATCAACAAAGAAAGGGAACACACTGAATGGGAGAACATAGTATCCAATGATATATCCAAGGCATCAGGCTCTTGGAACCCCCAAGGCTGAGGGAGGGCAGTAAGGAACCAATGGGTTTATTCAGAATCTTGTGAGATGAATTGACCCCTTCAACTCTACTTTCACATCTCCGTGAGCAGTACACATGGGTGTCAGCATCTGAGCATGAGGCTAAGAAAAAAGTCTCTAAAGAAAATGAATAAACAACCTTAGGGAAATAGGCCAGTTTGTGAGTTGGCACTTCATGGTGAGCTCCATATTTTCACATCTCCCAACATAATGATTACACATCCCGATCACCACCCACCATAGCTGTGAGGACTACTAATTAACAAAGGTCTGTCCACATACTCATAGGCTCCGATCATATTTTTCTTACTATGATTTTTTACTATATAAAAAAGTAAGGATTGCCACACATTTGAAGTAAGCTACCCATATGAGAGACAAAAGCAGAAAAAAAATACCATGAATAAAACATATCAAATTTAGAGAAGAAAGCTTTACCAACAAATACAGAGGCACTCTAGTTACTATCCCTACAGAGATCAAAAAGATACTATCAATATACAACGTGAACAGGATACTGTTAAAAGTAACCCTTCAGAGAACAAATGCTTTTGAAGAACAAAATTGTAAGTGCTGAAATTTTATCTACATATAATGGAGGCACAGGGAATAAAGTTAAGGGACTCTGAAAAAGTGAGATAAAAAACAAGAAGCAAGAGAAAAGATGAGAGAGAACAAATCCATCTAAAAATTTCAATATCCTATTAATAGAAGTATCATTAAAAAGGGAATAGAATAATGACAGGGAAGACATTACAAAGCATGTAATCCAAGATATTTAACAGGAAAGAGTTACAAAAATATTCAAAAAAGTCATCAGATATACAACCCAATTAATAAAAAATAACACTTATAAGGTACAGAGCTGTGAAAATTTACAAAACAAAAAACATAAAGATGACTCTAAGGCTTTCAAAAGATTATTCAATAAGGTCACTTATGAAGCCTGAGTAACACTCTAATATTAGACTTTTTATCAGCAAACTCGATGATAGACACCACTGGAAAAATCCTTATAAAATAATGAGGAATAATATCGACTTTTTGTCATGAAAATAAAAACTCTATAACCTATCTTAGGAAGATGCTCTAGGCCAACGGTTCTCAACCTGTGGGTCACGACCCCTTTCACAGGGGTCGCCTAAGGCCATCCTGCATATCAGATATTTACATTACAATTCATAACAGTAGCAACATTACAGTTATGAAGTAGCAACGAAAATAATTTTATGGTTGGGTCACAACATGAGGAACTGTATTTAAAGGGCCAGAAGGTTGAGAACCACTGCCTAGGCTGTGACTTTGTTGGTTTAAATGACTTAAACCAACAAAGAAGTAACTACACCAAGTTCTCCCTCCAGATTTCTAATACACGTGCAGTTGGATGGTTGTTGGCACTGGGCTCATTTAAAGGCTTTGGCACTCACATGTCTGGCACTGGTGTTGGGGCACCCAGACACCAAAAAACGGATCAGTCATCTCTGTTTCTCCATCTTAACATCACTGGTTTGGGCTTCCTCACAGTATGGAGTCATAGGAGAGACAGAGCAAACATTTTCAAAGAGCCAAAGAGAAGCCAGCAATGCTTCCTACAGCTCAGACTTAAGGGTCTCAGACGGCATACATGCCCATTCTATTGATGAAGGAAGTCACTCAGTGCAGCCACAAGGGGAGGGAAGTCAGACTTCACCACACAGTGCGAGGAGTGTCACAGCCATCTTCATTCCAATGTAGCCTATTTATCCCCAGCTATTTCCTTTTTGCTCTTCTTCTCGCTCCACACATAACTCCAAATTAACATATACTGATATTTAACTGGCACAAAATGATTTTGTTGCTAAAATTTGAAATAGTTCCACACTGATTGGTAAATAACCTAGCTGAGACCCAGATGGTCCTCCTAATGCCCCAGTTACCAAAATTCATTTCCCAGATCATCCCGAACAATCTAAATGCTTGGCTTATTACAGGATACTAGGACATGCTCCCTATGACCAACTTCAATTGTGGTTCAGTAGCTATACCAAAAGGCATATTCCAAAGGCACTGGGATTCCAGAGACCTCAGAAGTTTGGACCGTGATCCATTTAGATGCCAGTCTTGCCCTGAAAAGTGCCAGGAAGGCACCATGTATTTGTTTTTGTGACAATCAGCCCCCTGGCCTTCCAACCAATTTCATGTCAGCTCCCATACATGCACCAATAACAGTCAGCCCTTCACATGATAGTCTGCATTTTGATGAAAGTTCTGGCATCTAGGAAACAAACCACTGGTGCCTCTCCAGCCCTCATGCAGTATGGCTGCCATTTCGGGCTAACACTCCTACATAACTGCTTAAGGAAATGAAGACATCCAAGTAGAGGGAGGGAGAGGAGGTGGAAGGACAGTAACAAGGCTACCGCAGGCACTGGCCTCCTGGAAGTCTGTCAACAGAGAAGCACCTCCATTAGAGAAGAGAGGACTCAAAGCAAGGGACTGCTCCCAGGTGTGTGTCCAGGCTCCAGAGTAGTCTCAGTTTATGATTTCTCCTTTTCATTATTCCTATTGAATTTGGCTCCCATTTAAATGTGGTTTGGCAACGACCATCAAAATTCCTATCCTTCATAGCCATCATTAGATTTTCACTTTATGAATAAAAGGAATAGCTAATTTTTACAGAGCATTTGATCCATGCAAGATGATTCTACAAATTTACATTAGGTCAAAAGAGTACTATAATTTTATCTCATCCCCATTTACAGATGAAGTAATTGAAACACAAAGAGATGACTTAAAAGATAAGTGGGAGAGCTGGAATTTAAATGTAAACATCCCGTTAAGAAGCCAGTCTCTTAAATGCCATGTTCCACTAGTTCCATGGGATTAAGTTTCATGTGATTAAATATGGCATGGTAATAAACTACTTTTAGGACTTTTTTTTATAATAGATACATAAAAAATAAAAAACATCTCAGACTGGATTGAACATTTTGAATATAATTGCTGTTAAATTAAGTAGAGGGAAAAATACCTCAGCACCATGAACATTATTGTTGATATTAAGAAAAATTATCTACCTTTTGAGGCAACAAGTAATCTAATAACTTTCAATTTAATGAATAAATTATTGGAAGAATTTCATATGGTTCCTAATGGCAAATAATTGCATAAAGTCACTAGGTAGCTACCATGAACCCATGAGCCTTGACACACACACACACACACACACACACACACAAAACACACACACACATACACACACACACACACCACACACACACACGCTCCAAATAAGTTTATAAGAGCTATTTTTAAAAATCGATCAATTTCACTAACAATTTGTTTTATAATTTTGTTACTTGTAAAATATAATTTTTCATGCTAAAAAACAAGTTTATTAACTGTTATATATACATATATGTATCATAGATGTTTATTTAGAAATTAAAATGTTTCTTTAGAAATTGTGATATATTATTAATATTATTATTGTAATATATTATTAATGTTGTTAATAGTAATATTATTACTCAATATTACTGTACTGATTGCTAAAAGGATATTAATTTGGATGGGGTGTTTATATTTGATATCTAGACAGAACCAAGAATGATGAAACATTTAAGAAAAAAAGCAAAAAAGAGTCATTAATCTTATAAAGCAGAACAATTTTAAACTCCAAGAACTTCAGGAATAGAAAAGAGTTAACACAAGAAACATTTATATATTAGATTAATAAAGAAATAATATAATAACAATTTAGCTATGAAAAGAAATACTTAGAATTCTCTGCAATTAGAAAAAAGGTGGCTATAATAATGATGCCACAGTCAAACAAAATTTTAGTATTATTAAAGAATAAGTTACTGAGCTGGAAGATCAAATATCTTCTCTACAAGGCTGTGTCAAGCAAACAAAACTAAAAGTTAGTGAGTAAAAAGTTAGGTGCATTGAGGATAGACTGTGAAGTTACAACATCACTGTTATAGAACTTTATAAAACAGTAACAGAGATCACATACAGGAGAAAAGAAAGCAATCATAGGAAAAGAAAGTCTCTTCAAATTTTTAAATTGAAAGAGTTGTCCAAATGGAATAAAGATGTATTTAACAAAAATATCTAATAAAATGTTAGAATGCCTGGAGCAAATAAAAAAATTAGTTTCAGAGAAAAACAGAAAAAATTCTAAAAAAAGAAAAATAAGTATTATTTTTTCTTAAAATATTAGGTTATTAATGCCCTAAAAATTGTGAGAAAATGTTCTTTGTTAACCTGGAATTCTATGTTTGGTAAAATGATAATTAAAATGAAAATTCAAAATAAAGTCTATGTGAGACATTCAGACTGCGAATGTTTAACACTCATGAACACATTTCATATTTTCAAAGAACCACTTAATTGGCGAAGCTAGTATAAGAAAAACAAAGAAGAAATTAATAAAGATGAAGACTCAAATTAATTTACAATTACACCAAAAACAACAAAAAAGAATATTTGATTCATAAATCTAAAAGTTGTTTTCTTGAAATGATTAATGAAATTGAAAAAATAGTAATTCTTCATAAGGGGAAAAGAAATATAAACAAATAAAAGTATTATACATGGGAAAAATAATGCAATAATATATTAAGAAGATTCTAAGTTTCAAGAAAGTTTGAGATTATGTAGAAAATTTGCATCAATCTTTAACAAAACTATAAAAGCATAAAGAAAGAGCAAGATCATCATCCCAAAAGATAACAACTATATTTTTTCAGTATTCATTTCACACATGTTTTATAACTAAAATTAATATTCTATTTAAAATATTATCAATCAGTTAATAAAATTAGATATTTTATGATATATTCTGAACAAAACAAAAATAGTAACATAAAAAGGAAAGCTAATTATATACGTAAATAGAGAGACTGTTGCCTGGCTGGCATAGCTCAAGTGGTTGAGCATCAACCCATGAACCAGGAGCTCACAGTTCAATTCCATGTCAGGAACATGTCTGGTTTGTGCATTCCATCTCCAGTGTGGGGCATGCAGGAGGCAGCCAATCAATGATTCTCTCTTATCATTGATGTTTCTATCTCTTTCTCCCTCTCCCTTCCTCTCTGAAATCAATAAAAGTATATATAAGGATGCAGTCAGACATCCTTAGTGCTGCTGAGGAGGCAGGAGAGGCTCCTACCACCACTGCTGTGCTGGCAGCCATCAGCCTGGCTTCTGACTGAGCATATTACCCTTTTATTATATAGGATAGAGGCCTGGTGCATAGGTGGGGTCCGGCTGGTTTGCCCTGAAGGGTGTCCCAGGTCAGGGAAGGGGTCACGCTGGAGTGCCTGGCTAACCTGGGTGAGGGGCTGATGGCCGTTTTCAGGCTGACCAAGCCCCCCAGTGGGGACCCTCGCCCCATGAGGGTGTGGCCAGCCTGGGTGAGGGGTTGATGGCTGTTTGCAGGCTGTCCAAGCTCCTTCAGGGTAGGGGTTCCCCCTGGGGTGCCTGCCCAGCCTGGGTGAGTGGCTGATGGCTCTCTGCAGGATGGTCAAGCCTCCCAGTGGGGACCCTCACCCCATGAAAGTGTGGCCATCCTGGGTGAGGGGCTGATGGCTGTTCACAGGCCGGCCACAGCCCCCAGCCACCCACACCTCCAGTGGAGGCTGGCTGGAAGCAGGTATCTGGGATTTATTTATCTTCTATAATTGAAACTTTGTTGCTTTGAGTGGAGGCCAGCAGCAGGCGGG
>NW_006295580.1:670695-671622 GCF_000327345.1 Myotis davidii | reverse complement strand
TGATTGGGTTAATTTGCATATAGTCTCTCTTATTGGCTGGTGGGCGTGGCTTGGGGAGTAGCAGAGGTGCACTCAATTTGCATGTTTCTCTTTTATTAGATTAGATCAGATGATTGATTAGCAATTTCCATCTGCAACCTTCATTTGTTTTTGCCAATGTAATCTAACATATTCACAGGTTCTGGGAATAGAAGGTGGACATGTTGGTGGGAGAAGGTGTTATTCTGCCTAGCTTATATTGCAATAACAATGTAGCACATATATATAAAGATTGTGCTAAATCCTTTACACTGTGTATTGGGTATGAGTGAAAGTTCTGGAGCCCGAGGACATGGAAGTTCAGGCACTTACTCTAGCCATTAGCTCTGAAACCCCAGTGACACTGGGTTTGCTGACCGGTTTGTTTGTAAAACAATCATTACAGCAGTCTCTAATGCACAAAAATTGAGGATTAAATGACTAATGCATGGAAATTAAGCTGGCACATAATAAGTGTTCATGCTCTCTATATATTAGATGTTTTTTATTTGGTTTCTTACAAACTAAAGGAGAAAAAAATATATGTTACTATGTATTACTTTCATTTCCAGATTTTAAAAAATGAGGCTTAAAATAATTATATAATTTCATAAATGTTGTACTGGATGTAAGTGGTAAAAATCCATTTAGAAACTAAGCAATTTGACACTTTGGCCTAGCCCAACGATTTTCACTGATGTGCCTCAGAATTTTTAAAATATGCAGTACCTGATCCCCGGGGGAGAACCAAGATGGCGGCATAGGTTAACGCCGGAGTTTGCTTCCTTGAACAACCACTTCAAAAGTGAAACTAAGACGGAACGGACATCATCCAGAACCACAGGAACGCTGGCTGAGTGGAAGTCCTACAACTAGGAGGAAAGAGTAACGCATACGGACACTCAGAGG
>NW_006295580.1:663189-669663 GCF_000327345.1 Myotis davidii | reverse complement strand
CACAGATAAGGAAAAGCTAAAGGAGTTCATCACCACCAAACCAGGATTATATGAAATGCTAAAATATGCAGTACCTGACTATTTAATCAGGGCAATGACCTCTTTTCCCTTAGATTATCAAATAAAAAAGTGGCAACAGACAACACAACAATAGCCATCCAGTGTGAATTAATTAAAATTATACCTAACTTTTTGTCAGATCGGGCAAAAAATACAATATATTTTTTGGTGTGTCGCAAAATTTTAGTAATTAGTTTATGTGGACCAAGAGAAGAAATAGATTGAAAATCGCTGGCCTACACTCTTAATCCTGAAGTTGCAACATTGTTTTTAAGTGATGGCTTGTTTGCATCAACTCTATTTAAAACGCACATCACTGAAACTGGTTTGGCTCAGTGGATAGAACGTCGACTTGCAAAATGAAAGGTCCCGGGTTCGATTCCGGTCAAGGGCATGTACCTGGGTTGCGGGCACATCCCCAGTGGGAGGTGTGCAGGAGGCAGCTGATCGATGTTTCTCTCTCATCAATGTTTCTGACTCTCTATCTCTCTCCCTTCCTCTCTGAAAAAGGTCAATAAAATATATTTCAAAAATAAAATAAAATAAAATGCATATCAACTTATCTAGACTCTAGAAAAAAATATATTGAAACTAAGCATAAAACCTAACATTTAGTTTGTTTTTTAAAAAAATTTTAATAGTATAATCTTAAATTTTAACTGCAATTATTTATCAAAAATAAACACACACTTTTCAGGCACATTTGATTGCCCGGAGTAGCCATATGATTGAGTTCCAACAAATAGAACATGAGGTGAATTGCAACTTTCAAAGTGTACACCTAAGGAAATGGGTGTCCTATGGACCTTTCCCGCTTCTGGCTGACTGGAAGATTCTGCTAAGGAATTTCCTTGAGCATGTAAACAAGGCACCATCCTGGTGATAAAAGAACAAAAACATAGAAGACTGAGTTCCTATCTCTGGAGAATTTTCATTTGTGCCATTGTGTGGGAAATAAATAAACATAAATTTAAAATCTACTTTTAGCTTTACATGATTATATCACTTGTAAGTATATACAGAATTATAAAGAATTTGGTTCCAGCCCTAACCAGTTTGGCTCAGTGGATAGAGCGTCAGCCTGCAGACTGAAAGGTCCCAGGTTCGATTCTGGCCAAGGACATGTACCTTGGTTGCAGGCACATCCCCAGTAGGAGGTGTGCAAGAGGCAGCTGATTGATGTTTCTCTCTCATCGATATTTCTAACTCTCTATCCCTCTCTCTTCCTCTCTGTAAAAAAATCAATAAAATATATTTAAAAAAAAAGAACTTGGTTCCAGAAGTAGGGCTGCTGTTACAAGGTGTCTATGTGGCAGGTCTCAAGGACACAGAGCTGCTGGCAAGAGGTCAGTTACCTTTGTTGTGCAAAGCAGAGCCTGAGTAACCAGCCTTCTCCACCAGACCTTTCTGTGATAATAGAAATTTCAGAAGTCAGAACACAGGCCAAAAGAGTCTGTAGCTTGAGTGGATACTATAGTAATAAAAACAATCAGAATATTGGGAAGTGTTGGTTTCTTATTAACATTTGTAGCAAGGTCCAGTTACAGAGACAGAAAATTTCCAGGGGGAGATATTAGAGAATGCAGTTTTGATTCCGGAGATTGTTTTAGTCTCAACCTATAATCTATTTTGAACAAAATTCTGATCATTTCAACCCTAGTGAGGTTAATAAAGCAAACTTTTTGTGTAAACCAAACCAAGGTAATAATAAGTGACTGAAGAAGCAACATTACAAGCTAGTAAGGCTGCGGCCTCATACTTTTAAACCACATCAATAAGAGCTCTCTCTCTTTTTTTTTTATGTTGTTAATCTTCACTCCAGGATACTTTTTCCATTGTTTTTTTTTTTTTTTTTTCAGCTGATGTGGAAGGAAGGACACAGGAAAGAGGAAGGGGGAGACAGAGAGAGAAAGAAGCATCAATGTAAGAGAGACACATTGCAGGCACCCTGACCCGGGCCTGGGTAAACCCGCAACCCAGGTACAGGCCCTTAACCAGAATTGAGCCCACCATCTCTTGGTCTATAGGCCAACATTCTAACCATTGAGCACACTGGCCAGGACTAAATATGAGTTCTTTTGCAGGCAATGAAAAGCAGCTAAACTTCAAAATTCAGACAGAGCAATTCAGATTTCTATCCTACCTAAGCCTTTATTTCAGACAGCTTCAAGGTAGCCTCCATGAAGGAATGGGGGATAAGGAATGCACAGAACAGGAATAAGGTAACTTTCAGGATTAGACATAACCTTGCCTGTGTCTCTTCATTTATGGTTTTGTACGGAAGTAAATAGACACAAAACCTACTATGTTTTCAAGGTACTACATTATCAACCAAAATTATATGTCTAGCCTGCAAAAACCTAAACTTGTTTGACTGTCAAAATCACTCCTAGGTCCCAGAGATTGTACCAACATGAAGCAAGTTGTGAAATAATTTAAATCCTTAAGGGGAGAGCATATACTGTCCATTGGCCAACTCAACTATGGAAGTAGGGAGTAATAGGTAAGGAAGAAACTCCTCGCAATGAAGATGATGGATAGGGGAGTATGTGACAGAAAATAGACCCCAAGGCTATGATATGGACCAACCCAGGAATCTCCTCTATTGTTGCTCAGGGGTTTGCAGGCCTCTCAGCAGGATGTGATAGGTGCTTTGGATGATTGAGTGCTATGTATTTTCTATTATTTCTTATTCCATGTGGGAGTTTTTCTTGTAGTTATACTATTTCTATTTTGTCACTGTATATTTAATAAAGGTAGGGAGAGAGAGAGAAAAAGAGCTTAGTTTTTAGGTTGCCAGACTATGTACAGTTTTGTCCATACATCTAGTTGCTGAAATCAAAATCCTTAGTCACTCATGACATCCTATTACCTCTATGTTCTAAACACAGAGTCCTCACTTATCTTCACATACACTGATCCAACACTAGCCCAAAACATAGTTATCTTTTAATTCAACTATTATACTAACCTTATTACTAATCCCTTCTAAATGCTCTCTATACTCTATTTTCAATGAATCACCCAGAGAAATCATTTTAAATATTCGTAAGATAATGTCATTCTGCTCAAATCTCCTCAGTGGCTTCCTAACCATTTCAATCTCATTAAAAGTCATTTGCGACAACGTGGATGGACCTTGGGAATAGCATGCTAAGCTAAATAAGGCAGTCAGAAAAAGTTAAGAACGATATAATTTCACTCATATATAGATACAAAACTGAGAGCAACAAGCTAACAAACAAGAAAAACAAACAAAAACTCATTGACAGACAACCGCATGGTCATTACCAGAGGGAAGAGAGATTAGGGGGTAGTGAAGGGGGCCAAATAAATGGAGATGAAAGATGATATGTCTTTGGGCAGTAGGCACACAGTGCAGTATATAGACTATGTATCATAGAAATGTACACTTGAAACCTATATAATCTTAATAACCAATGTCACCCTAATAAATTTAATTTAAAAAAGAAAGAAAATTATAAGTCCACTGGAAAGAAGAAGAAGAAGGAGGAGGAGGAGGAGGAGGAGGAGGAGGAGGAGAAGGAGAGAGAAGGAGGTGCCTGCATACTGATTTGTTCAATCATTGACAAGAACGGAATGTAATTTTGGATGAAACATCCATTCTCAAGTGAAGTCAAATAATTATCTGCTGATCAGGAGGAGAAGGAGAAGGAGAAGCAGCTCTCCATAATCTGGCCTCAGTTTCCTCTTTAACTTCATCTCCTATGTCGCTCCCCTTAATTTACATGGCACAAGCCATGCTGTTCTATTTATTATACCTCAATGACAACTCTTTAATTTTTAGCTATTTCCTTCCCAGAGACACTTGTCTCTCTTATTTCCAGATGTAATTGTGTTTTTTATCTTTTCCTGATCACAAAATCTCACATTTCAGGAACATGAGGGAGCTTACTTTTGCAAGCTTATGATAAGTAATCAACATTTTGGAAAATTTTCAAGTAGGTTGACATCACATTGGTAGCTTAAAATTGGTGGGAGTATTTACAACATGGAAATTGGACAACACTATAAATCAGGATTTCCCCCCAGAACTGATTTGTAAACATTTGCCAGCATACTACTACTGATTATCCTTACTTCCTCTATCCTTTTATCGTACTCATAATCCTCTAGAAAACACCTTAACATACTTATTTTTAATGTTTAGTATTTACTGTCTGTTTTCCCTATTAGAATGTAAAACTAAGTGTAGACTTTTTAATTTTGTTCACTGATGTAGGTCTCTAACGTATCTCTACTCAGAAAAGCACTGATACCTAGAAGTCACTCAATAATGCCTGTGGGATAAATGAACCATTATCAATACAAACCCTTTGACTGCAGCTAAGAGCAAGTATGCCCAAAAGAAAGATTACACTTCCCAGATTCCTTTGAAGTTAATCAAGCTCAGTGACCACTTTATGGCCAATATGATATGACTGTAAGTGATGTGTTCAACTCTTGCACTATACCTATACAGGGTAGGGATGAGCCTTCAATTTGCAGTACAGATATAGATAGCCATGTGCCATCTCAGACCATTTGTCTGAGGCAGTGCTTATATAGATGTCAGTGTGAGATTATTAAATGGTCATGGATCCTGGATGTTGAGGTGCTACAGTAACAGCCCGGGAGTGATAATGCCTAGATTGTTATTTAAGAGGTAAATAAAACTCTATCTTGTATAAGCCAGTGCTTCACACCATTTTTCACATTGTGGCACTGTGAATGTTCCCCCACGTCACGCGTGGTTCAGGGTTCAGGATCTGGAAGAGGGGCCGCACGCAAATGAAAGAGATCAGACAAGAAATAATTTGGAAATATTGGGGCCCAGACAGGCAAGCCCAACTCAAGGGGAAGGACTTCCACTGGTGCCCAGGCCTCGCCAACCTTTTATTCAACTTTGGATACACATCTAGTTCTAGTCAGGCAGGCAATTGCAGTAACACACAGACTATCCTAAAGGTCAGTAAATATTAGAAGGATTTACTCAGGAAATAGCTTGAGCCCCCATTGTCTGGACTAGGCATTCGGTGCATAACTCTGGCCCTTGCCGTGGGTTCAAGGTTCACCAGCATTTCCTAGATCCTTGTTTGCACTTCTCTGCTAGTGAAGGCAATGGGCGGCTTCCTGCATGGCAGTTAGAAATGCTATCTGTATAGCACGCTGGGCAAGTAGCTGAGGTACCAAGTCCATAGTCTCCTGGCATACAAGTGTCCTATGGCACAACTATTGCAATACTTTACTTTCTGCCAGTGTTATTTGTTCCAGTAGCCAGACAAATAGTCTAATTAACATAGAAAACCATCCATTTTGTTGACTAATTTGTTCATTTACTCAAAATAAATGAATTGCAACCACTCCCTTTGTTACTGTATAAGATTGCATTATTTTAGAAATGTTAGAAAGGTTAGGCTCTCAGCTCTTCCTTGGCTAGGCTGATTCCTTTTTCTCTAATACAGAATCATCTCAGGGTCTCTTTCCCAGTTAATTTCTACCTATTTTTCGAGTTTAAGTTGAAAAATCACTTTCTTAGAAAGGCATCCCTGAACTCTCAGACAAAATTATTTCCCCTGATTATATATTTTTCTGTGCTTTTTTTTTTGGTTATACTGTTTAAAACAACTTGGTTTATCTGTGTCACTGGTTAATGTGTTTCTATCATAGAGAATAAAAGGTAACATGTCTGTTTTGCTCACTGTGGTACCTGGTAAGCATTCAATTAGAACTTTATTACAAAATGACCCAATAAGATGGCGTTTGCCATGTCAAGTTTTAGGTGTTCATGTGAGCATTAACTGAATTATGACTCTTTAATAATAGTACTATATAAATATAAGTATATATATCTAAGTGGCTTAACTTTGAATTTTTCAGCACATGATACATTATTATGTAGAAATAGGCCTTGTTTGTTTTTATTTCATTAAATGATTTAAGTTTGCTTACTTGTATACTCAGAGGTGTTTAACAATAAAACAAGATTTTTTTTCATTATTTCATTCTCGTTTATTAAAATCAGTGCAGTTATATTTTTAATTTATGCAGAATTTTGTTAGAGTCAAAGCAAGATTTGGGGTTTGATACAATCCTGAATTAAAGATGAGGTGGAGCTATTGACATTTTATAAGTCTCCATAGACAACTTTTAATATTTGGTAAACAAGATGAGCAATTTTGAAAATTAGTGAAAAGCTTTGGAATATCATAATTCCCCCTAAACCAGAGTTTTGGAACTAAGTACGTGTGGATCGCATACCAGAAGGTGACCTTTAATTTTAAACTTCCTGGTTTTATGCAATTTGAGCTCCTGAGAATTGCTGTCTACCAGCTGGTAGCAAAGCACCGTTACAGAGTTAAAAACAATCTAACTTCATTTATCGCAGTTCCTAGGACTGATTTACACACTCTT
>NW_006295580.1:656832-663166 GCF_000327345.1 Myotis davidii | reverse complement strand
CTCTTTCATTTACTCTGTCCATCACTAAGTATTTCATGAATACTTATTTTGTTCCAAGCACTGGATACACAGTCCCTGTGTTGTCACATTGCCTAAAATCTATTGTGGAGAACATACAATAAATACAAAAAAATAAATAAAACAAATGCATAACATAAATATGACAAGTTCAGAAAGCAGTTCTATGAACAAATTAAAGGGGACAGAGCGTGCTATTGGAGTCATATTTCTGCAAAGACAATGCGAAGGAGGTTGCCGCTTGTTCTCAGTAAAGTGCATTTTAGCATTTTATTGAATAGTCATTAAATAATTGCTAACTATGTAAAGGGATGTATGCATATAAAATATGTAAGGCAATTATTGTGTAAAGATATGAATATGCAAAAATTAACAAGTTATGTTTCTTAGGATATTGTGAATTTTAGAGTCAGAACGTGATTCAAATAACATTGGAATCTCTGCTTCTTTGGTAAAGTAGAAAAAATAGCTAAATTCATAATATTATTATGATCCTTTAAGGGTTTTATGTATATAAAACAGATAACAAAATAACTTGCATATGCTAGTATCTGCTTTTAAATAAAATTGCTTTTTCTTTATTGGGTTTACTATAATATAGTATCTCACATGGTACAAATATTAAGTATTTTCCCAAAGGGAAAAAATGTAAAGAATATAAATTGAATCTCCTGACTCCCTGTTTTTAATATCTTAAACATTATAAATAAATTAGTGAAAAGTTATTTCTAAAACTTTGTAAAAAGAATATTGGTGGGAATGATGGTTGGTTTAGTTTATTCAGTTTTCCTAGTTTTCCCTCTGGGTTCCAATTTTTTGAGTAGCACACTTAAACAGTGATACGTTGTCTTATTCAATCCATGAGAAGAGCGCTGTATAGTTTTAAATTGGTCCCAGTGGAAGTAATAATAGAGTCCTCGGGGAATGTGGTAACAAAAAAGAGAACAGTTATTCTTTGGCCATACCTATGATTCTAAGCAACTTGTTTGTGTCTAGCATGCTTAGTGAGAATATTAATACACACATATATACATATACATGTATGTGCATATTGAAATATATATGTAAAGGAATGATTTTTAAATAATGATTAATAATGACATCTAGAAATAGTTTCAAAGTATAATTGAGTGCCTTCTCATTTATATCTAGTAATTTCATTATAGACATAGAAAGGAATACTGGAAGTATGTGCAAGTGTGTCTATGTGTTGTATGTACACACACACAAATATGGATATAGGTAGTCAGGTAGATAAAGATATGCTGTAAGGATAGAGATACGTAAGGTCATACATTTGCACATAAATCTAACATACGCACATTGAACAGCACTAATTTAGATTTACAAATATGCATTTGTGATTTTAGTAGACCATTAGTCAATATTCTGTTATTCTTCAGTGTGAGTGAAATATAGCCAAATGAGAACTTCAGTTTATGAGAAAGTCTCTCTGGTTGACATAATTTAAAATTAAAGTGATGAGTGTGAAAATATTTTAACAGAAGCTGGAAAAACAAAACCAAATATAACTATTCTGATAGGGTAGGCATCTATATTCATGTTGAGATTTGTGCTTCATATTTTAAAAATTCACAATGTGTAATCATGCTTTTCTATAGTAATAGCTTTTTCTTTCCTCTCCAAAGAAAGTAATGATTTTTAAAATTCAGAATGAAAAGAAACTTAAAAAACAAAAGCTTTCAGATTTAGTACTGCAACAATGCCTTGCTTTGCCAGATGTTTACCGGTTAAGGGTTAAAGCAATCAAATAAGCAATCCAGAAGACTGATGCCTCCCTGTGGAAAAATGTCTTGTCTGTTTCTATGGTCAAAGAGAGAAATACATATCATGTGAACTATAGTGAGAGTTAAGTATTGTAAAGAAATTGATATATTATTTATAAAGAAAAGTAATCGACAATGGATTTGAAATAAGCGTCTTTTCAATGGTAATATTACATGTGTTTATCACTGCTCCGGAAAAAGGCAGGCATTAGAAAGTGCCAGGCATAAAAACATATACTAGTGCTCACCAAAATCATGCAGAGTTGCTGACTTATTACACAGAAATTGTGTCCATCAGACCTTTGATATTTCTAATACCTACAGTGATTAAAGGAAAACATTTAATTAAAAAAAAAACCCACACATTGGATGTGAGCCCATCTGGCTGTGACTCTGCCACTCCCATGATCGCCAGGGTGATTCAGCTGAACTGGGTGCTAGATCAATGTCCTTTTCCTCCCTCGCTGCTCCATGTGCAGCGCCCCCGAAGCTGTGATCTAGGTCAATGGCAATGACCTTCTGGATAGAGGAAAAAATAGTTCTACTGAAGATTTCAAGAGGAAAATTTGAAAATTGATGCAATTCTTTAGGCCTAATTTTTTTATTTGTGAATTCAAGAAAATACATTGGTTTTAGTGCTCAAAACAAAGATATAGAAGCATAATTTTCCTCTTTTTAAAGAGCAAAAATTAAATTCTCATTAGAAATAAGAAAAGGGTTTTTATGAAGTCCAAGTGAGTCATTGCATCTATCTTTATAGTACATACAGGAGTTTAATTTAATTCAGCTGTTCCATATAAATGGAAGAGAATGAATAAAAATTATTAAGAATATGAATTAGCAAAAAATGAATTATAAGAAAAATAGAAGAAAGTATGTTTAACAACAATGAGGTACCATCTCACACCTGTCAGAATGGCTATCATCAACAAATCAACAAATGACAAGTGCTGGCGAGGATGTGGAGAAAAAGGAACTCGTGCACTGCTGGTGGGAATGCAGACTGGTGCAGCCACTATGGAAGACAGTATGGAGCTTCCTCAAAAAACTAAAAATGGAACTCCCATTTGACCCTGTGATCCCACTTCTAGGAATATATCCCAAGAGACCAGAAACACGAATCAGAAAAGATATATGCACACCTATGTTCATAGAAGCACAATTCACCATAGCGAAGATCGGAGAGCATTATGCTAAGTGAAATAAGCCAGTCAATGAAGGAAAAATACCACATGATCTCACTCATTCATGGATAATAAGATCATTATAAACTTATGAACAAAAATAGATACAGAGGCAGAGCTGCCTCAAACAGACTGTCAAACTGCAGCAGGAAGGCCGGGAGGGTAGGGAGGCAGAAGGGGCGGGTAAGAGATCAACTGAAGGACTTGTATGCATCCATATAAGCATAACCAATGGACATAAGACACTGGAGAGTAGGGGAGGACAGGGAATTGTCAAGGGTGGGGAAAAAAAGGAGACATATGTAATACCCTTTGTAATACTTTAAGAAATAAAAACAGAAAGAAAAATCAACCAAAAAAAAGTATTTTTAAAATGATAGCATTATCATATTCACATTATGATATTAATGTCAGGAGTAGTTGCCTTCATTACCCTTTATATATTCACTAGGGGCCCGGTGCACGAAAATCGTGCACTGGGTGTGTGTGGGGGTGTCCCTCAGCCCAGCCTGCCCCCTCTCACATACTGGGAGCCCTCAGGCGTTGACCCCCATCCCCCTCCAATCGCAGGATCGGCCCCTTGCCCAGGCCTGACGCCTCCGCCAGAGGTGTCAGGCTTGGACAGGGGACCCCCATCTCCCCCCGATCACTGGCTCTGGTCCCCGCCCAGGCCTGAGGCCTCTGGCCCAGGAATCATGCCTGGGCAGGGGACCCCCATCTCCCTCTGATCGCTTGCTCCACCCCCCACCCAAGCCTGCCGCCTCTGACCCAGGCTTCAGGCCTGGGCAAGGGGACCATAATATCCCCCCAATCCCCGGCTCCGCCCCCCACCCAGGCCTGATGCCTCGGCCAGAGGAGTTGACCCTCATCATCCTCGGATCACCAATCACCGGATCGGCCCCTTGACCAGGCCTGAGGCCTCCGGCAGAGGTGTCAGGCCTGGGCAGGGGACCCCCAGCTCCCCGCGGTTGCAGGCTCCGCCCCTGCCCAGGCCTAACGCCTCTGGCTGAGGCATCCGGCCTGGGCAGCGGGGACCCGCAGCTGCAGTGGCCCTGCTATCGTGGGCTCCGCTTTAGGCCCAGGCAAGGGACCCCTAGCTCCTGGGATTGCCAGCTTCGACCGTGCCCAGCTCCCATCGCTGGCTCCACCCCTACTTCCTGCTATCACTGGCCAGGGCGGAAAAGGCACCTGATTCTCCGATCATGTCCTTTGCCCTGCCCCCCAGCTCTTAGCTCCCCCCTGGGTTTCTGATCACTGTCAGTGGCAGGGGGCTTCTTCCTGCTTTCCCTTTCGCCTCCCTGCATTGTGCCTACATATGCAAATTAACCACCATCTTGTTGGCAGTTAACTGCCAATTTTAGTTGGCAGTTAATTTGCATATAGCCCTGATTAGCCAATGAAAAGGGTATCGGTCGTGAGCCAATCACCATTTTTTTCTTTTATTATATAGGATTCTTTGCTATTTTTCATATCATAGTCTCAACCCCTCATATTATAAGTTTTAATCAAAGTAACTAACTTGTCTTTAAGGAAAATAACCAACAACTTTAAGCTGATTTTTGGGAACTATTTGTCATGCGTAAACATTTTAGCAAAACTGCAAGGACCATGAACCCACATAATAAAACCCTCTATAGTCGCACGCTTCCTTTTATACTTTCTAAAATAGGCAAAAATGAATAATTGCAATATTATTGTTTTTAACATAACCTAAATGCATAATTACCATATTAAACAGAATTAAGAAGCAAGTGGCTGGGACAAATGTGGCTTGGCATCTCCCTCTCCAGCAGGGTAATTTGAGTTTTTAAATGTTGAACTATAGCATCAAGGGAGCAAAAGGGATGCTGTCAAACATCACACCAGGTTGGCCCAGAACAGGTGAGTTACACTCTTCCACATGCTATTGATTAAAGCAAGTCCCAAGGCCAGATTCCATATAGTGGTAAAGGATTCCACTTCTTGAACAAAGAAGTAATAGGAGGACATAGTGATGGGAGAACTGTTAGTGGACAGCTTGGAGTTGATCTATTGCAGAAGATGATCAGAGAAAGATTAACAAAACAAATCCTCAGCCATCTCTCACCTAACAGGTCATGTTTTTTTTTTTTTTTTTACTCAACAGAAATCACCAATGATCAGAAAAATAACATCTAATTCCCAAATACTATTGCCACCAATGATGAAGCCAAATTCAGACTAGAATAAAAACTAAACTTGGCCAAAAACAAACAAACAAAAATACTGAATCTGAAGAAAATACAGAATGAGAGAGCAGCAGAAGTAAAATTCTTTTGCTGTTTGCGATTTACTCTGGGAATCAAGAAAATACTCTTCCTGGACTTAAACAGCCCATGAGATGTAATTATGGGGCTATATAGTTTAATTGGCTATAGAAGATGAGTCCATACGGACATCTTATTGTTAAAGGATAATTTTTTTTAAATCTAAAAACTCTTACAAAAATAAGTAGAGTGAGCTTGTGTCAAAGATTTATTTAATTCATAAATAAGAAAGCAATAAAATGAGAAGACTGGTTTTAGCCGTATAGGTTTTTTATTATATAAGTAAAGGCACTGTACTTAGAGAAGTTATTTGCTGAAAATCACGTGGTCAGTTAATGTTAGACATGGGAATAAGATCTAGAACAAAGTCTCATTTCACTGCCCTTTCCCCCACGTGAGATAATTCCATTAAAAACAATTTATTAACCCCTTCCCCAACAATTTTTTTGTTAAAAACGTTTCTTTTTCAGACTAATTTTTTTATTTTGGTTCTATATAGTATTTTTGATGCTGGTTATGAAAACAGTTTGTAACTCGTCTTCCTATAAACCATATTTTTTTACCATATTTTCTTAGTATACTCGTCGACGACTGAAAAAGAACATTTTGTGAAAACGAGTATACACGTTTCTGCCGGGGAAGGTGTTAAATAGTCTATATGGTATTTAGCTGAAATCATCAGCTCTGTAACTTCTAATCTCTGATCCTGGATGGGTTGTTAGAACTAGTGCATCTTTCTTATGTATCATGTTTATTAACATAGCTTATATTTTCATTAGTCTTTCTGTAAGATACATCATATTTTCCCTTTGCATTAATTCTTGGATCAGCTAAAAGCATTAGATCTTACTGTATGCAAGCTACTATATTAAAGCTATGTGAAATTTTTGCTTATAGTAGAAAAATCTATACATGTATTTTCATTATTTTTAACACAATTATGTATCAGTCTGATTTCTTTTTTTGCTTTTTTTTTATCCTGACCAGGAATCAAACCGTGACCTCCTGGTTCATAGGTCAACACAACCACTGAGCCATGCTGGCTGGGCCATGGTTAGAC
>NW_006295580.1:641923-655589 GCF_000327345.1 Myotis davidii | reverse complement strand
ACTGAGTCTGCCCCCTGAGTGTGTCTCTTATGGATACGAAGAGTTGCAATCTGGATGGTCTCACTCTGACAACTGGGTACACTGGCTCTTGGATCTCCAAGGAGGTACAAAGTCATCCACTGCCTGAGGCAACCCAGCAGGAGTTACAGAGAGATCTGCAGATTCCTCCTCTTTGATTGGAGTTTGGAGGTGCCCAGATGTGGTGCCTCTGTGAAGCAATGCAGACTGCTGAGAAGTGTTAAGCCTTATTTTGGAAGTTCTGGGGTTCTTTGGCCCAGCTACAGTTTTACAGGTTTTTAGGCAGAGAAAGGCCAGGCCATTCATATGCAAAAGCCTCTTCTCACTCTATATCCAGTAGTTTGCTTTCCTCCATTTCTGTCATTCATGACCTGTTAATTTGTCTTTGCATTTTGGCTGTTTCCCTATGTTGATAGAGTGGCTTTGTGTGCTAGGTGTCCTTTAGGGCCCAGTGGCTCTGCTCACAGCTTTGGTGGGGTTGTAAATTGGGTGGGGCAGGGTCTCAGGGAATCACCAGCGCAGAGCAAACCGCAATGGCTGCCAGTCTGCTCTGCCTCAGAGTGGTCCCAGATTTTGTCCCGCGGCCCCATGCAGAAACAATGAACACTGTAAGCACCTCTGCAAGAAAGCTGCCCTCACGTTCCAGCCTGATGCCAGACAGTCCAGTTTCTCTCCGTATGAGTCTGTGTCCCCAAATTCTCACTCAGAACCGGAGTTCAGAGCAGTCGGGAGCTTGTATCTCCCTCCTGATTGAAAAAGACCAGGTGCCAGCCCCTTTCAAGCGTGCACCTCCATACCTCCATACTTCCCCACCTCTGCACCTCCTACCGAACTCATTGTGCTTTTCTCTTTCCTTCTATTTGTAGAATTTCCACTCAGCAAGCCTTCCCGTGGTTCTGGATGATAATTTGTTTTGTCTTTTAGTTGTAGTTTTAATGTGGTTGTGCATGGCAGCAAGTTCATGTGTTTACCTATGCCACCATCTTGGTTGTCTCCCCCAGTCAGATTTCTTGATTGTAAACAAAAAGTAATTGTCTCTAGCTAATCCATGAAAAGAGGAGATTTAATAAAAAACCATCTGACCATTCAAAGATCCCATGGGAACCTGCAATGGGAGCAGGAGCAACAGCCAAGATCAAGTCATGGCAATACCCTGGTTGGAATGAGAATTTGCTATTGTAGCTACTAGTGAGTACTCCGGTTCTGTATACTGCTGCTTGGGAGTTTATTACACTTTAAAATAAATATCCATTTGTTCTTACATGATTACATAGTTTGTTTGAAATATTCACTACACTGAGTTGGAGCAACTATTGCCAAGCTAGATCTGGTGCCTGCTCCTTAAGGACCAAGGAATACATAACCCATTTCAACTTTCATACAGGGAGGCAGGAGTCTCAATAGATGCTCCATTCCCAATACAAAGTGGAAATGCATGCATTTCAAATTTTAAAAAAAGTAAAAACAAATGTCCATTTTCTGGAGAACTAACATTCATATATATTTAGTCTTTCACAAGTACATCTGAAAATAACAACAATGAAAACAAGGCCCCTGTAAACAAAATGCAAACATCCTTTCTAAGGAGAGCGAAAGGAATTCACTTCTGTATCTATCTCCAATTTCAGGGTATCAGCATCTCCTCTACTTCTGTTAAAGTTACTTCTAAATATTATGCACTTCATGAACTAATTTGTAAAGATATCCAGCATTGGATATTGTTTTTATATAATATTGACAGAAAAAATATTAGTTAAAACATTACTATTCATGATATAGCAAGATGAAAGATTGACAAAGGTTTGACAAAAGAGTTCTTGTTCTTGCTACTGGTCACAAAGCAATAGCTCTGATGCATAATGCCCCCTTTCACTGTCCATTGCATGCACTCTTTACTGGTTAGTAGTATCTTGTTGGTCAGGGTTCCTTTTTTGGTAAGACAAACCTAACTTTCATTCTGAGGGATGAGAACCTTTATATAGCCCATTGTCACCTGTATAAGTTTACAGTAGTTTTCCACTATAACCTAGCACTCTCTATAGCAATATAAAATGTTCTCACCTAGATGCTTCTAAACATGTGTTTATTAGATAGGCATAAGCCATAATATATCCTTATGTGAAGCCACCCTCTCTTTTAGGGTAAGTGGACAAGGTAGCCTTATGAAAGATTGACTCTCCACTCTCCTCAAGGTGCAGTCCTGAATGGGACAGGCACGCAGCAGTCCACTTAGAGCTGGTGGCAGCATATCATGCAGAGCCAGTGGTAACCCAAGCTTAAAATCATTCCTTCTCTTTGAGAGGGTTGTAGGAAACTCTGCAGGAGGTCATATTTATGGCCTGAAATTGTGGCTGCAATGTGGCAGGAGCCAGACCTACATGGAGTGAGAGAAGGTGAATTTTACTTTGTGCCTTTGTTATCTGCTTGGACTCATTTTTGTCCCTACATAATTATGAAGGCCTAATAGGCAAGCCTACCTTAGGCAAGGTGTACAATATACATCTTATTCAAAGGAGGCAGTTTAGGTCCTATGGCCGAATGGTGTCCCATTCTCCACTGGGCCTTGTAGCAAGTCAAAAGTTATTTCTCAAACATCAGGCTTTTAGAACTATCCTTTATTTCATCAGCCAATCCAGAGAAAAAATGTGTTTTGATATAGAAATGACCATTTCTGCATCTTTCAACATTTTTACAGTGACGGTAATATTAAATTTCCCTATGATTGTGTTATTGCTTTTAGTTTACCGTTTTTGTAGTTTCTATAGTGGTAGGTAGGCCTCAAGTAAGGTCAGGGATTGAAGGAGACCCAGAAAATGAAAGGGAGGCAGATCCTTGCTTTGAAGAAAACATCAGTTTTAGAAATTTACCTCTTTATACCTCATTTTGAACTTAGGTTAACAATTTGAAATAAAGCTTAAGTGAGGTAACACATTTAATACCATGGCACAGTTCAAGGAAAATAATATTAGGTAAATGTTGGCTCTAAATAATCCTACATAATAAAAAGCTCATATGCTAATTAGACCAAACAGCCTAACGACCTTCTGGACGTCCTTTCGGACAACCTTCCGGACAAAGCCGGGGCTGCGAGGGCTGGCCAGAGCTGTGAGGGCCAAACCCCTTGCACGAATTTTGTCCATTAGGCCTCTGGTATTATAATAATAGACAATGATCTTGAGAAGTTATGTGCTCTATTACTAGTCATTAAAGATACATTTTAAACTTATTTTATTATATTTTCAGTTTGAATGGGCATTATTCTTTCCAGATAGAAACTTATATTTTGTCTAGCATAGAGTGTATGCACAATAAAAAAACAAATATATAAATGCATAAAACAAATGATAATCCATTGAATGGCAGAAAATATCAGTGGCCTTCTACTTTCTCCTGTTTCATCATCAACATTTTACCATTGATCCCAAGGGATCAAAGCAGTCCTTTTTAATGCTTTATCTTCTAACCATTTCTGATCTTTCCGTTTTCACCTCTTGTTTTACCTATAGCTTTCCTGACATCTTTATTAGATGTTGTATATTATTTTAAAATTTATCTTTTATATTGATTTCTTCCTCCTACACTTTGCACATGCCATTTTTTATACCTGAGCTTTGCAAAAAGCTCACGGTGTAGTCCTATTCATTTCTTTAGATGACTCATTCTTTTGGCTCTCATATGTATTTTGTGACAATACTATCAAAATGTTATTTATGTGTGGTTTCCCATTTCTTATTGGTCATCTTCCATTTTCAAAGTCTCTGCCCATGGCTTATATTTACTTTTATGGATTTATTTAGACTTAAATTCTAAAATTCAAAGGGGCATTTGCCTGACAAAACTTAGCAATTCCCTTTCTTTGCAAGGAGAACATAATTCTGGGTTGGGGAAATATTCTTTCATCTCACCATTGTAACATCTCACTATCTACCCTTGCCTCACATGTTTTTCAGAGTAATTATTTTTTAGTTGGAGGAGAAATGAAAACACTCATATGAATCTAAAGCTTTTAATTTCCTACATTGAACTTCAAACTCACTACTCTATTCCAGGATCTTTCTGGTAGAGTTGAAAACTACATTTATTGTCTATCAGTACAATTTGCATAAAAATATGTTGGAACTTTACATATTTATGGCACACACTTACTGAATTGCCTCAGCTGCCAAACACCATAGAATTCGGTACATGTGCATTCTGCTCGAAAAATTACAGGAGAATTAACAACATAAAAATAATAAGAAATAGAAATATTCAAAGGATGCAGAGCTGTATATTGCCTATGTGAAAGCCCATACTGTGCAGTAAAGCTGTTGTTTCTCATGTTGCATAAAATGACAAAATCTGTGTACGGTTTGCTTGCCTTGTCTCATGCTGTAGAATGTAAAAAGGTATATATTGTATTACTGAGAGGAGGAATTTGGAAATTTGGTAAGGTCTGTAGCACCTGTTCTGTAAAGAGAGGCTTCCCCATTGATGTTCAATGTGCTGAAATATTTCAAACCCCTTGGAGACTCATTGATGTGCCTGCAGTCGGAGGCATCAGCAGTAATCATGAGTGTCTCCTTTCATTTGTAAAGTGCTCTAGCCAGAAAATTAAGCTGCAAGATGAAGATCTTGCTTCAGTGATCCATACTCTTGACATATTCAGCCTTTCAACCTGGTGTATTTCAAACTTCTTTATTTGAATCTCTCCAGGGAAGCCAGTCAAAGAATAAAAATGGCTCATAAAATAGCAGACTGCTTTCTGAATTGAACAAACAGCATTCTGCAGTGATTTTCTTTACCCTTTGCTCATTGCCAGGACACTTCCAAATATAGGAAAGCCCTTTCTTCTCATTTTCAAAGCATCACACAAGATGAACCCCAGCTTCTTCAAACAGCATGAAACCTCGCATCATCATATCTGAATCTAGATGAGCATTGAACCAAAATGACACAAAATTCCTAGAGTCCTGGGTTTTGGAAGTTTCTATTAAAAGGGCATAGAAAAAAAAGAGAAAAAAGTAAGTCATTCCTTACTCACTAAAACAAGTACCACAGTGCAGTAGTCACTTTAAACTACTGGTGTACTATATATAAATTACTTATTTAAGAAATAATTTTAAAGCTAATATTTTATATATATATGAATTTTAGCTGTATATTAGTGTTATATATATACATGTAAAATATTAAAAATAATAAATAAAAATAGATGTGTTATTATATGCTTTTATATGAGAGGTTCAATTGTGTCACATCTGTATACATATAGAAATCTATCTACTATCTACACTATTGACAAAAAATGATCAATTATCTTAGTTTATAAGCAATTAATATGGAAGCATTTCTGAACATATTCTCTACATCAAAACTATTCTAGGCCTTAGTAGGTTTGGCTCAGTGGATAGAGTGTTGGCCCTTGGACTGAAGGGTTGAATTCCAGGCAAGGGCACATACCTGGGTTGTGGGTTTGATCCCGCACCCCTGTGGGGATGCATGCTGTAGGCAACCAATTGATGTGTCTTTCTCACATCGATGTTTATCTCTCTCTGTCTCTCCCTCTCCCTTCTACTCTTTCTAAAAAATCAATGGAAAATATCCTTAAGTGAGGATTAATAAACAAACAAACAAAAAACCTATGCTAGGCACAGTGATTTGTATTAATACAAAGGGCTGAGTTGTTAAGCTGATTTGTGCAAAGTATGCATTTTATCCACATCAAGCTTTATAATGATTTTAAGGATACAAGATAGAACCAAGTAAGCATGCAGCCTTTCTTTCATGCAAAAATACAATGGCTTTCCAAGTGTTTCTTTACGAGTACTCTGGCATTTCACTCAGTTCTAGGCCATGGGAGCTGCTGGGTTTCACAGGACGACTTTCCAAGATGTAAGGGGAAGCTGCCCCTAATTTATACCTTTGGGAACAAGCTCCGTCAACATTCACTTTGGGTCTTCAGGTTATGAGAGGCAAGCCTGAGAATCAAACTCAACACTTTCAGATTATAAAGCATAAAGAAGGCAGAGCTTAGGCTTTTGATAACATGTTTGAACTGCTTTATCAGCACTGAAACTGCTCTGGCTCTGAGCTCCTTTATCTGCTAGGTAACACTTATCTACATTATTTATGTCAGCTTTTATATGGTATTAAATTCTTTTACACTCTAATGATACAGAAGCAAAGGCAGGGAACTTGGGAAAACAAAATAGAAGAGAAATACAAGTTTGAAAGAGATCAGTACCAAAATGATAAATCATCATTATATGTAATTTATTATCTTTCTTTTTAATTAAATTTATTGAGGGAACATTGGTTAATACGATTATATAGGTTTCCAGTATACAATTCTATGATATATCAATCTGTGTATTGCATCATGTGCCCACCACCTAAAGTCAATTCTTTTCCATCACCATATATTTACCCCCTTTACTCTTTACTACCCCTACCCACCTCCCTCTGGTAACCACCATACTCCTGTCTGTGTCTATGAGTATTTGTTTGTTTGTTTTTTCTTTCCCTTTTCTTTTTATTAAATTTATTGGGGTGACACTGATTAACAAAATTATACAATTTCAGGTGTATAATCCCACACATATCATCTGTACACTGTATTGTGTGTTCTCCACCCCATGTCAAGTCTCCTTCCATCATCATTTATCCTCCCTATACTCTCCTTTACCAGCCCTACCACTCCCTCTTCCCCCAGCAATCGCCACACTGTTGTCCATGTCCATGAGTATTTTTCTCTTTTTTTGTCTTTTTTTTTTCTAAATCCCTCTCTTCCCCACTGGACACTGTCAGCCCACTCTCTCTGAGTCTGTTTTTATAGGGTGTCCCCCCAAAATGTATACACACTTTAATAGCTGATAGTTCAGTTGATGTCTTTTTCCTTTTAGATTTAACCCATTGGAGTTAATAATTGTTCAAAGTGTGTATACATTTTGGGGGCACCCTTTATTTTATTTGTTAGTTCATTTTGTTCATTAGATTTCACATATGAGTGAAATCATATGGTACTTGTCTTCCTCTGGCTTATCTCAGTTAGCACAATGCTCTCCGTATTCATCCATGCTATAGAAAAGGGTAAGAGTTTCTTCTTTTTTTACAGCTGAGTTGTATTCCATTATGTAAATGTACCACAGCATTTTTATCCATTCATCTACTGATGGACACTTGGGCTGCTTCCTAATATTGACTATCATAAATAGTGTTGCAATGAACATGGTGGTACATATATTCTTTTGAATTATTGTTTTCAGTTTCTTTGGATAAATTCCAAGATCATAAGGCAATTTGTTTTCCTTGTTTGTTCATTTGTTGCTTTCAGTTTTATATCCCATACTAGAGGCCCAGTGCACGAAATTCATGCACGGGTAGGGTCCCTAGGCCTGGCTGGTGATCAGGGCCGATCAGGTTCTCCACCTCCCCATCTTCTCCTTCTCTTGCTCCCTCAGTGACTGGCCACCATAGCTGGCCACCTGCCATGTTCCTTGACCACCCCTGGTAGTCAGCGTACATCATAGCGAGTGATCAAATTCCGGTTCTCCTGGTCGAACTCCCAAGGGGACACTGCCCATTAGCCTTTTATATACACTGAGTGGCCAGATTATTATGACCACCTGACGTTTGTAGGCAAATTAGCTATAATTTTGCACTGAAGTTGCTAGAGGGCCAGACCATTATAAATAGGAAAGCAGGTTGTTTACCATAACAGTAGAAGTAATTTTTTCCTGAAGATATGGGTAAACAATGCGATTTAATAGCCTTTGAATGTGGGATATATATTACATATATAACTATGAGTTAAAGCATATTGTTCTTGACTATTTCTGTCTGAGTTATTTTGCTTAGCATGGTATTTTCAAAATCTATCCAGATTGTTGCTAATGACAGTGCATCATGTTTTCTTATGGCTGAGTAGTATTCCTTTGTATATATACATACATATATATATCAGATTTTCTTTATTCAATCATCTGCCTACCAAAGGACACTGCAATTGTTTTCCAGACGAGGGGCTGCTGGATCATATACTTTATTCTTAATTTTGGAGGGAAACCCAAACTAAGGAAAGTAAAGGCAAATTAAATGAATGGGACTATAATTCATTATTAATAACATAGAATGCGTGTCCTATGTCATCCATTCAACATCCATTTCACCCTTCTCTACTTTTTCTTCCTAGAAAAGAGAGGCAGGAAAGATAAAAACTACATTTTCCAAGCTTATTTGGATTCAGGTTTGCAGATGTGACTGATTGGGCTGATCACATGCACATACAAGGCACTGAAAGACAGACATGAGATCGAGGCCATAGAGCAGCTTCTTTTGCTATTTCACCTGGCAAATGTGGATATTGAGGCATTTGCTGTTTCACACAACACATCAATAGCTGTACTATAGCTCAGTAACTGGTTTCAGGAAAGCAGAGAAATGGTACAAGCATCCATTTTACTGGTCCTGACTGTAAAAGATACAATGTAGTTCTGGAGACAAGAGCAAAAACTCTTTTTTTTCCCATCATAGTGGTGTCCTAAATGTCTCTAGGTATATATGTTTGTGATTTCCTGATAGGGATTAACACATCAATAGCTGTACTATAGCTCAGTAACTGGTTTCAGGAAAGCAGAGAGATGGTACAAGCATCCATTTTACTGGTCCTGACTGTAAAAGATACAATGTAGTTCTGGAGACAAGAGCAAAAACTCTTTTTTTTCCCATCATAGTGGTGTCCTAAATGTCTCTAGGTATATATGTTTGTGATTTCCTGATAGGGGATTATTTTTGTTGTTTATCCTCACCTGAGGATTTTTTTTCTGTTGATTTTTATTTATTTATTTTTAGAGAGAGTGAGAGAGAGAAAGAAACCTTTCACATTGATTGGTTGCCACCTGCACATACCTTGACCTGGGCGGGGGGTGGGGGGGCAAACTTGCAACCCAGGTACCTGTCCTTGACTGTGAATCTACTTCAGTGTGCAGGCTGCTGCTCTAACCACCGAGCATATGGCTTGATACTGAATTTTGATTTTAGTAGTTCCTGGTTGTGACAATGTAAATGTGGTTTTAGGGCTTAAAAGTTTATGATCTTAAAAGAAAGTTCCTTAGCAGGCAGGTTCCAGGAGTGATTTGGTTAGTTGCTCCAGAAATTCAACTAGCATCTTCTTCAGCCATCTCACTGATTTCCTAAAACTTTAAATAGCCTACAATAATATCCAATCAATATCTCTTTATATCCTTAAACAAGTTTTCTATTTCTTAAATAGATCCAGAGACATAGAAGCATGGAACAGACTGTGGAATCTCAGAGGGAAGGCCTGGTAGATGGGTGGGAAGAGATCAACCAAAGAACTTGTATGCATATATGCATAACCCATGGACAATTAAAATATATTTTAAAAAATAAAGTATTTTTAAAAATAAAGTATCAAATGTATACACACATTCCTTTGAAGAAGGCAAACTGCTATACAGCATATGCATTGTTTAATGACAGGTTTACATAACATCAAAATAACCTCTCACAGTGGATACACTTGTGAATATAGGCATGAGTACCCAAGCTGATCTTACTCTGTTTATTTTTTATAAATATATTTTCCTATCAACTTGTAAAGAGTTTCTAACCACCAATTTTCCTATGGAATGTTTCTGGTTTAGTTTAAAAGATATTTAACTTCGTGTAGACAATCATTGGAATGAAAGGAAGAACCCAAAAAGGCAAAATTTGAAATGCTATCCACAGGTAACTATGGCTTAAACATTATTTAATTTCTGCTTAACTCTACCAGTCTATTAGCCATCAGGAAGCAAGGCTGTTTCTATACTTGGGCAGCTTAAGTAGCTTTCAACACAGTTTAACTTGATTGAAAGTGATTAAGTACTTTATCTTTGTACACTGAGTACACAGGTTAAAATCTCAAAACTATCATTCACTAACAAGTGACCCTGAGTGATTCAATTAACTTCTCTGAGGCTGAATTTCTGCACTTATTAATTCTATATCTATCATCCCCTATCTATCTATCTACCTATCTATGAAAAGCAGTACTATGCAAATGAGGTTGAGACTCCCTAATGGTCACAACCAGCTCAGGAGGAGGGCTGGACTCAGCTCTGAGCCTGAGAGAACAACACACAGGCGCATCCCGGAGCCTGAGGGATCAACACAGAGGGGCGCCTATTCCCAGCCTCAGACACAGCTGGGGGCAGGCCCCCAGCGGACACACACACACACACACACGAGGCACCTGCTCTGAGCCTACATGGCTGCGAGGGGAGAGGAAAGCCGAGCCTGCCACGTGTACCAGTGCCCAGGGGTTGTTTGGGCCCCTTGGTCTGAGGCGTTTTCTCCGGGCCAGTCTCCTGGCTGCTTCTCTGGTCCCAGTCAAGGGAAGGAGCCAGGGGTGGGGGGAAACGAGGCCAGGCTAATCTGGATTTTCCCGCTGTTCCCGCTGTGTGTTTGCTCCAGGGGCTGGCGGGAGGAAGTTCTCCACACAAAGGCAGGAGGCAGAGGTGCTCTGTGGCAAAGGCAATGGCACAACAGCCCTGGGACAGCCCGGGGGCCTCAGCACAGAGCGCTGGGCAGGGCAGCGGCCCCAGGGGCCGTCCCCGCCACCTCTCAGCCCTCCGAAGGCATTGACTCGGGATGTCACGGAGGGGGGAACAGACCCGGACAGAGCTGAGGCCTGCCCAGGTCACATAAAGGCTTCCCACTCAGCGCCCTCTCCACGCTTCTTCAAGTTCACAACCATTGACTGAACACTTTCTATCAAGTTCCCAGAAGGTGGTAATCCCTCACCAGCTGTGGTTTTAAGAGGGTTCCCTTTTAGATGTACGCCTTCACACAGCTTTCTCAAAGAGGCACTTACATGCCATACAACTCACCCACAACAGGCGTATTGTTTGATGTGTGACTTTCCACAGCAGCTCAACCACCGACACAAACCGTTCTCAAGCTTCCATCATGCTGTTTGCCGATCTGCAGTCAACCCCACCCAGCCCCAGGCAACCACAGGTCTGCGTTCTGTCTCTGTAATTTTGTCTTTTCTAGAAATCTCCACCTTCTTAAAAAAAAAAAGATTAAAAAAAAAAACACAAAAAAAACAAGAACGCTGCTGTCCTCAGGCCTGGAAAGGGAAAGATGACTGAGGGCAAAAAAGATGTCTCTGTGAAGGGCCTAGAGTGCAGGGCCCCGCCCCTCCTGCTTCAACTCCCAGATGAACAAACTCAGGCTGACAGGCCTGGGCTGTGGCTCAGTCTTTTCAACCCATGCCTGCATCCCAGACACTAATGACAGTGACAGCAGCAGTGGTACTACTCAGGGCCTGGCCTGGCCATGCCTGCCCCATCCCAGCAGACACACACACACACACACACACACACACACCTGCGCGCGTGCACATACACACGGGGCGCCTGCTCTCTCTGTGGCTTGACCGGCCATGGGGAGCTGGCCTAAGCCGTCAGTAGGACATCCCCTAAGGGCTCCCAGACTGTGAGAGGGGGCAGGCTGGGCTGAGGGACCCCAGCACAAATTTCATGCACTAGGCCTCTACTTTATTAATAGTAGGATAAATCCTATAGGTGTTACATGAAGAATAATGGACTTTTTTTTTCTTCTAAAGCACTTAGCCTAGGGCTTGTCACATCAGGAAGATTTAATAAAGGCTAGTGTGTTTTTGGAGGAGGAGGGTTTGGTGTTTGTTTGTTTTTTATTGAGGAACATGTTGGGGCCTTCACATTTGAAACATCTCTCTCACAGGCCTACCAGTTGTTCCAATCAACAATTTTAGCACTAGTCTATAAATGTTATCTAAAAAAGATATGTATTTAAATTTCATTTAGGCATTAAGTTATAACAAATGTAGTAACTAGACTGCTTAAATACTGTATTTATGTCAAAGGATGCGATATCAACCTTTCAGAAAACCATAATACGATGCAAGCATACATATTTTTAATGGAACAAAGAAAGGTGAGAACATATGATGATAACTATGGGGGGGGCGTATAAGAGAGAAAGGATTTCAGAAAAGTGAAAAATAATAAGTCACTATAAAAGAATTTCACCTAATTCAAACTTTTTAATATAGACAATGATAGTAATAGAATATTTTATGTATAAACAAAGTTAACTGAAAAATATATCAAGAAAATATGATTTAAAGTACTCAGAAAACTAAGATTTAATGCATATTCCACATATCTTTTTGATAAGAGTTGGTGTCTTAAATTTGATTTTATAAATATAGACAATTATTGACCTGGTAATTAATCAGTTTACAAGTTGTTCTCCTTAGCCAATCATATGTATATTTATACAAGAAGGTTATAATGATTTCAATTAGTCTTCTATTTGACTTTTTTTGCATTCTTTTGGCAAGATAATTAATTTTCAATAAATTGCCAAGGAGCACTTGTTAAGGTATAATAGGTATTGTAGAGGCACTGAATATATTAATTTCTTTCGATGAGCTATTAATATATTATTCCAGCAAGGTTTTTAGACAGTTAATTAAAAATGTTTAACAAGGCAGCACATTGCAAAGTACTTAAGATAATCACCAAAGTAAGATACATTAGCAAAAACCACAATGGAAAAAAGAAAACATACCTTGATCATGGCAACAGAAGAAATATCCTTGTTACACCAGATAAATATGCATTTTAAAAAAAGTCACCTTGCTTCTATTATGGTTGGCACTATCAGTCACACTGGATTTCATCATAAATTGTGCACTGGTATTGCTGTAGATGTGTTGTGTTCTGATAATACAGTCTGTAACTGCCTCCACATGATGAAATATGTTAGAGATATGACTTAATTACTCTGCACCTCCATTTATACTTTCTCTATGTGTTCATAATTTTTAGATATCAGTCTCAATATCACATGAATTTATTGCTTGAAACAAAATATTTGTAATCTGTCTTCTGGGGGCAATTGTCATTAATATCTTTGAAAGCTGGGAATATGTTCTGGAGAGAGAAATTACAGTAAATAAATGCTTGCAGATATGTATCCTGTTTACATTGATTTAGAACATATTTATTATGATTAATATCAAAAAGTATGATTTACTTCTTCATTGAACATTATAATTTAGAGTTAGAAAACATTTTGAAAATGTGTGCTTATATTTATTGAGTGAGCAAAAACCCTCCATTTTATAGAGGATATATGCAGTAATTTTTTGTTTGTTTTATGTTGCATATTAATTATACCTTAATAAAGCTGGTAAAAATAGGATTGGTCTAAGATAAAAAACAAAACAAACAAACAAAAAACACTAGTCTATAGGCATAGCTAGCACTGAAACAGAAGTTTTCTTATTTATTCCATTTATCTTTTCAATATAATTTGCAGTTTTAAATTAGATAGTCCACATACATAGCAAAAGACAATAAAGCTTATACATGTCCAGAATGTAATGTTAGAATCATTTTATAAAAAACTAGAGGCCCGGTGCACAAAAATTTGTGCACTCGGGGGGTGGGGGGAGGGGAGTTCCCTCAGCCTGGCCTGTGCCCTCTCGCAGTCTGGGACCCCTCGGGAGATAACGACCTGCTGGCTTAGGTCTGCTCCCGGGTGGCAGAGGGCAGGCCCAATCCCTAGGTGCAGCCCCTGGTCGGGCTCAGAGCAGGGCCGATTGGGGAGT
>NW_006295580.1:635440-640645 GCF_000327345.1 Myotis davidii | reverse complement strand
TATATATAGTATGTGGGAATAAAAAAAATTAAGGCAAGAACATTATTATCCCTTCATTGAAAATAATTTGATAAGCTTCTAGATTCAGGTTTCTATCAGTTTAAGCAGGTACATTATGCTAAAAATTCCTCTTGTAATTTTTTTGAAATAAACAAATAGATGCTAATAATGTATTTTAATGTTTTTTTGAAGTCACAAAGGTCTGTGTAAACTTTCTTGCAAGGCATGATTATATATATTTGTAGAAAATTTTTCTACTTAAATTCTTCCAACTGGAAAAATGTCTAAAGTTACTAAAGTATTTTTTAACAATAAGTACACACACATTTTAAAAACCCACATTAATTTCAAAGAAAATATCTAAAACATAAATTGAGCCATACTTACATATAGTGCAAATTGTATGGATTCTAGAACAAAGCTACAAATTGCAAAAATTTTTATCATTTTTGAGAAGCATAATACAAGCCATTTTTCAATATAAGGGCTAAGATGATAAAACTTTTATTTGTTCATTTGATAATTGTGCAAAGACAGTGATTTCTGGTTAATGTTCATTAATTGAACTTGCTGTTAAAATAGGTCAGACAGAAAATATCACAAATATAGAGGTCATGTTCCTTTCTGGAGATAGCCAATACATTTGGATATGTCACAAAGATTAACTCCAAAACACTGTGATATTATATAGACATTGAAGATAAGGAGATTTCTAAAAAAAAAACCAAACAAACAAAAAACTACAAAATTATTTTCTTGATTCCAGCAATACTTGAGGATGATTAACAAATTACTTGAGACCCATAGCATTTATTTAATTAATCCAGTCCTCACGCATAGAGGTAGTTAATGGTGATAAAATGACAAAAAGCATAGCTCTTTTTCTGAGATTGTGGACTAGGGATGAGTAAATGAGCAATTTAAACACGCTGCTCCCAGAACTAAGAGGTCCCCACAAATGTCACCAACCACACACACAGCTAAAATACCACTTGAGATCTTTACAGCAATATTTCAAGGAAGATACCTTTATAAAGGTCAGACAGGCTAAGTGCCCTGACTTACCTGAGATTGCAAGAGGTGAAACTTTATTGCAATCCCACCTTTAACGATAAATGATTTACACTTGGCATGACATGGTTCATGTATTTGTATCCTATATTCATCTTGTCATATATATTTGGTTTCCCCTCACAATTCTAGTGTTATCAGTTCAGGAAGCCAGATTAGGGATATTTTTATTTATGATTAAAATAATTAAATAGTATTTTCTGATTATGAATATTTTACACATTTTCCTTTGCTACACATTGGTTATCATTTAATGTAGTTTATAGGAATTAGAATGTAATATTATGTGACATTAAAATAAAATTCTAGGAAAATTCATCAAAACTACCGAAATACTAAACACAGCTGAGGACTTTTTCCATGAAGCCTTTTCTTACTACTGTCCCCATTACTTTATATTCCAATAAATAAATAAGTAAATAAATGGCTCTTAGTCATCCAGTGGACTTATATAAGTGCCCAACTGTGAAGTACTACATTGAATGGTTAATATGGACTACTCTTGACTCATCCTAGAATGTATTAATGATGTACCTAATAAAAATTATACAATCTCATATTATTATTCTTAAACACACAGAGAAGTAGGACAAGAGGTTGAGAACTAATAAAATAAATGAAAAAGACTTGTGCTTCCAGGAATATGGAGTATACATACTTTTCCCTCTTCCTCCCAGTAAGTTTACCTAAAAGTCCTGAACATTGTATATAAAACAAATATTAGAAAACTCTTAAAGGAGTAGGGAAGAAGGCAGACTGGTAGGGATCTCAGGACCCAAAGTATGACACAGTTATAAGTTCCTAGATTCTCTTTTTGCCGTATGTATCCAAGATATGTGATGGAGAAGGTAACCCAGAATTTTCAATAGGCACAATAAAAAAAATAAGACCTAACTAGTCAAGGATTTTCTAGTCAAAAAGTCAAAAAAGGGGAAGCCTAGGAAGACATAGAACTTTGAGAAAATACCCACTCTACTACAACCAAACAAAACAGCAAAATCTACAGCCCCACCCATATCAATGGCAGCAAAATATGAACAGGGAGTCAAGATTTTTAACTTCACCAAGATGCCTCAAACTGTGCTACAGGGGAGTCAGAGAAGGACAAGTAGGGAGCCAGAACTTTCATCCCTCTAGATCAGTGATGGCGAACCTATGACACGCGTGTCAGAGGTGACACGTGAACTCATTTTTTGGTTTATTTTTCTTTGTTAATTAGCATTTAAATATATAAAATAAATATCAAAAATATAAGTCTTTGTTTTACTATGGTTGCAAATATCAAAAAAATTTCTATATGTGACACGGCACCAGAGTTAAGTTAGGGTTTTTCAAAATGCTGACACGCCGAGCTCAAAAGGTTCATCATCACTGCTCTAGATGGTAATGAGACTCCAGTTGTGGTGACAGTAAAGATAACAGCATGAAAGCCTCGGCCTGCCCACCAGCAATAATGGATGGGGATACTAGCCCAAGCTCTCCTGAGGGCTTTTCCCTCCTGGCTGTGGTGGTATCAGAGGCCTAGTAGAGAGAGCTTTCATCACCAGACAGTAGGTGTCAGGAAAGGCCATAGGCAGCAGCAGTGAGGCAATCCTATTGCTCTCAACCAGGGCCAAGTCAGTGGAACCCTAGAGGTTGTGGGACTCTCACCCTGACCTGAGAGTATTTAAGAACCTTTCTTCTTGGGCTCATTGGAAGCCAACTGGAAAATTTGGGCTTTTATCTGATCCTAGTCATGACCAAGGAGTGCTTCCCACCCAGTGCAGAACAATGTCAGAGAAGCCAGGAGAGGCAGAAAGTTTAAATTAGATCTAAACTATTTTAATATTATGCCCCAAATTTTCAGGTTTCAATCAAAAGAAACTCATTATAACAAAAACCAGGATGATCTCGTATTTAAAAAAATGAGTAAAAAAAACAGTCAATAAATGCCAACACGGAGATGACAGAGATGTTAGAATTATCTGACGAACAGTTTAACGTAGACATCATAGAGATGACTCATGGAGCAATTACAAAAATATTTGTTGAAGTGAACATGATTATATAAAAAATTCCACTAAAATTGGTATTCCCCTAACATGTAAAAGAATGTGTGTGAAACTAATTAATTTAATACTCCTATCTAATAAAAGACAAAAAGGGTAATTAACTGTACCTCCACTACGCTTCCCATTGGCTAATTAGGGCGATATGCAAATTAACTGCCAACAAAGATGGCAGTTAACCACCAACAAAGATGGCTGTTAATTTGCATACATAGACACAATGATGGGAGGCGAAAGAGGAAGGACGGAAGAACAGAGATCGGAAACCCAGGCAGCAGGCAAAAGCTGGTGCTGCCTTTGCCCTGCCCCCCAGCTGGTGATCGCCATTGGAAAGCCAGGCTGCAGGCGAAGAGGCACCCCCAGGTCCAAGGATGCCACTTGGCCTGCGGCCCAGTGGTCATCATGGTGATCGGAGGAAGAGAGAGCTGCATCAGGACCAGAGAGCAGGGGTGCAGGCGAGGCAGCACCCCGGCACCCCAGCACCTGACATGCAAAGGTCGGGGATGAACTGACTTTCCCCAACCACATCTGCAAGTATCCTGGGGAAGGCATCACTGAAGAGCTCACAACAACTCTCTTACTTGGCAAGGAAGAAAACAGTTGGCAATGGAAACAATCCCTTACATCAAAGTTAAGGTCCCTCTGAGTAAAAAAGAATATTTCCAATGTAAAGTAGGGAGCAGGCAAAAATAATAGGTTTTCATGACTTTCACTGAAGTTTGAGCATATGACAGAGTCAAAACGAACATACAAATTAAAACAGACAGCGGACATTCAAATGACCTGAATCAACTGTCACTGTTTGTCCCAATAGCAACAATGCTTATGTGATAATATAGTTTAATAGACATACAAAACAAGTCACATGACAAGAGAGGTTTGGCTTCTAAAGTAAATTGAGTATGTTCTTTAAAAATTCTCATGTCCTCCCCTCTGACTATGATTCTTAATTTTCCAATCAGAAAATTACCCCAGGTGATCCAGTAACATGTAGAACTCCAGTAACCGAACTTATTTAAAAAAACAAACAAACAAACATCCCGACAATTTTTAAAATATTTAAATTGATATTTTAGGGTTAAAATTATAGAAGATATTTAGATCCAAATATATTCTCTGAATAGAAAATATTTCAGTTTTTTATTTAGAAAAGAAACATAAAAAATATATAAGTGACATATTTTCCCAAGGAACTCTGAATTAGTACCTTTCCCTCTAACTTTCTTCAAATTAAGAGAATCTATGGAGTTCCCTATACTGCACAAGTTTATTCCTTGTTTACTGGGCCTTTAAAACAAATGCCATCTTTTAAAATTTATTAATTTTGATGTATGCAGACCTAGCAACTTTAAAAAATATATGATTTCAGAGAGAGGAAGGGAGAGGGAGAGAGATGGAAACATCAATGCTGAGAGAGAATCATTGATCGGCTGCCTCCTACACACCCTGGGGATCAAGCCCACAACCCAGGCATGTGGCCTGACCTGGAATCAAACTGTGACTTCCTGGCTCATAGGTCGATGCTAAACCACTGAGTCACACCAGCCAGGCTCAATTCTTATTTATATCTTCATTCCAAGGATATATATATCCTTGAAAAGCTTTGGAAGAAGTTTCAAAAAAACCTAGCTTGTAAGTAATAAGAAAACAGTTATAGAAGAAAGTTTAAATTAAAAGAAAAAAAATGTTTTAATTTATTCAAGAGTGGGAACATCCTCCATGAAAATGTGTACCTTGACTATGGATGGCTGGGTGGCCTTATCACACCTTACGAATTCAAATGCTTTTTACAATAAAAAGAAAGAGAGTTTCATCTCATTTCTCTACCAGGGTAGATGTATGTCAATAGAAGGTGGACATCAATAAAAGGAGGGGCTTGCACAATCAATCCAGAAAGTCAGCAATCTATGAATAATCCAGAACCGAGTATTTATCTCCTCTGCCACACCCCCTCCCTCCCAGCCAGTGAGCAAGATAATTACTCTCAAGTCAAGCTAAGTGCCCCCCAGTCACAGTGGCCCAATGCTGACATACAAAGCATACAAATAATTCTCACTTTGGCATAAAAGTGACAACTTTCTGGGAA
>NW_006295580.1:633443-635305 GCF_000327345.1 Myotis davidii | reverse complement strand
TGAAAAGTGGTGGGAAGTTGTGGGTGATCAGGCTGGTGGGGGGGCAGGGCCATTGGGGGTAAGCAGACCAGCAAGGGGGCCAGTTGGGGGCAAGCAGGCCATCAGTGGTGGTCAGTCGGAGGTGATCAGGACAGTGGGGGGGTGCAGTTTGGAGTGAGTAGGCCAGCAGGGGGACAGTTGGGGATGAACAGGCCAGTGGGGAGGGAAGGTAGGGACGAGCAGGCCAGCAGGGGGGGCAGTTTGGGGTGATCAGGCTGGTGGTGGGGCAGTTGGGAATGAGCAGGCCGGCAGGCAGAGTGATTAGGGGCAATCAGGCAGGCAGGCAGGCAGGCAGGTGAGCGGTTAGGAGCCAGCAGTCCTGGATTGCAAGAAGGATGTCGGACTGCAGATTTAGGCCCAATCCCTGTAAACTGGCAGTAGGACATCCTTCGAGGGGTCCCAAATTGGAGAGGGTGCAGGCCAGGCTGAGGAACACACCCTCCCCCATGCACGCATTTTGTGCATCGGGCCACTAGTTATTTATAATGGAAAAATGTCACAAAAACACTAAAATCCCATTGCAAAAATCTTCGATAAAGGAGATTTAAGTGAATTATAAAACACTGATACTATGCAAAGCTGTATCCTGCAAAAAAGAATGGGGCAGATAAATAAATATGACGAAGAAAACTACAGAATGCAAAGTACATATATTTCTCTAAAATCTGATCACTTAAATATAATTTTATAAAAATATAGAGATAATTATTTTTTAAATACTTATGCAGAAATACCTAGTCAACCCTTCAATATTTCTAGATGGAGAAATAAGAAGCTGGTAGCAGTGACTGTAGGAGGGCAGGGCATAGAGGTGTGGGTAAGGCACACAGAATATTTTTATTTATTTTCTTATTTTTTAAAAATATATATTATTGACTTTTTTAAAGAGAGGAAGGGAGGGGAATAGAGAGTTAGAAACATCGTTGAGAGAGAAACATTGATCAGCTGCCTCCTTCACACCCCCTACTGGGGAAGTGCCCACAACCAAGGTACATGCCCTTGACTGGAATTGAACCTAGGACCCTTCAGTCCGCAGGCTGACACTCCATCCACTGAGCCAAACCAGTTAGGGCCACAGGGAATATTTTTAAATCCATGGCCTGTCTTCAAGTTTTTTTAGCACTTTGTTAGAGTGTGACTTGTATGAGCCACTGAACTAGTCATTCTGTACTGATGTGCACTGACCTGCCTGTTCTTTTAGGGTAATAGTTTCATCTGTTGCTGATGTTCACGGGTACTGCTTAGCCTCTAGCTAGCATCTTTAGCCTCACTTGTTATTTTCTCAGGTCTCTTCAAGACCTATTCTTACTAGTAGGCAAGCATCTCCATTTCTTTATCAGTCTTTGCTAATATGCCTCCCAATAGCATGTTGGACAAGGCACCATGCAGATAC
Source organism: Myotis davidii (assembly GCF_000327345.1). Classification (NCBI taxonomy): domain Eukaryota; kingdom Metazoa; phylum Chordata; class Mammalia; order Chiroptera; family Vespertilionidae; genus Myotis; species Myotis davidii. Next base: position 633,873 of record NW_006295580.1, on the reverse strand, counting down.
ATTTCTTCTCCTATGCCCTAGGAAGCAGGATTCCCCAGACGACAGGATAATTTACAGCTGCTGTTTTCTAGAGTTAGATCCCAAGTGTCAGGCTACCTGAATCTCAATTGTGTTTTATTTTCTCCCATCTTGAGATATTTCCCTGCTGTCAACAGCCCAGGTCTTAGAAAGGATTTTTTACTACAGGCTGATATCACCCCTTACTCCAGAGAAACATAACTAACTGGATACACACACACACACACACACACACACACACACACACACGCACAGTGAGTGGCCAGATTATTATGACCACTTGACATCTGTAGGCAAATTAGCTATAATTTCATGCTGAAGTTGCTAGAGGGCCAGATCATTATAAACATCTGAATAGCACAACATACCTAAGTATCGTTGCTGATCAAGTTCATCCTATCATGTTGATGGC
>NW_006295580.1:622857-633175 GCF_000327345.1 Myotis davidii | reverse complement strand
TAGAGAGAGAGAGAGAGAGAGAGAGAGAGAGAGATTTTACAGAACTGTCTCAAGCAATTGTGGAGATGTAATTCAAAATTCTATAGGGTAGGTGGGTGGCATGGAGACACAGAGAAGAGTTACAATCAGACTAATATACTTAATTCTTCCGTATGTGATGACTTTTTTTGTGTGTGTGTGTGAAACCTAAATTTTATCCTAGATATACATTCAGCAAGTGATAGAATTTATAAAAATCTTTTCTTTCTTAAGAAAAAGATAGGTTTTTAATAATCTCAGTATGAAATTAGCAAATCTATGGGAAGCCAAAAGAAAATATTTTTTAGAGAGAATAAAAACTAAAACGTTTTAATATTTTCAAAATATTATTCCTTTTATAAGCAAAAGACATGTAAAAATAATAACAACCAAAAGATGTTGAAATTTTTTGGCCTTCTCTTAATTTCACAGTTTTCTTATTTTTAAAAAATTTTTGGTGGAAACATATGATTGATTTTATAAAGAAAAATTAGTATAAAATTAAAATATACATTTCTGATACAAAGAACATGAAATGCATTTGAAAATATAATTGAACATTTAGTTGAAAAATTTAAACAAAATGTATTTAGCCCTAGCTGGTTTGGCTCAGTGGACAGAGCATTAGCCTGCAGACTGAAGGGTCCCAGGTTCAATTCTGGTCAAGGGCACATGCCCAGGTTGTGGGCTTGACCCCAGTAGGGGGCATGCAAGAGGCAGCCAATCAGTGATTCTCATCATTGATGTTTGTCTCTTTCTCCCTCTCCCTTTCTTCTCTGAAATCAATATATATATTTAAAAAGAGTATTTAGTCTATGGATTGCTTTCTTTGTAGTCTTACAAAGTTACATGCACATGGGATCTCTGAACTTGATTTTGTGATTGATGAGTTAATTCCTAATTGTACCTTCTTTGATAAAAAGAACAATGTGTTCATGATATAAAACCTCATTAATGCTTCTGGTTGCTTTCCCACACCTCCACTTGTCTCTTTTAATGAAATGGAAATTTTCTGTTTGGAGTTTTAAAATGAACAAGGATACTTTATCAGAACTTGGCTATGCTTTCAACGTTGTTGAATTAAAGGTTTTGTTTTCAGTTTTTGTTCTTCCAATAGAGACCAAAGAGCAGGAGATATCTGTTAGACATTGGAACTGAGAGATGGCAGAGGCATTTATCTTGCGATCCTTATAGCAGAACTGCCTAAGAACTGATAGCCCAAGGTCAAGTTTCAGTCTTCTCTGGAAAGTAAACAATGAATCTTTCCGAAGCATTTTGACAGGAAAACAATTGTTTCCAGCTGAAAGGACATAAATGTAAGATGTGTACATTATAGAGCACATGTCAAAATTCAAAAACGATAGTGGCTTTTGCCTTTAACCTAAGTAGCCCTGCACTGATGGTTCAGGGCATTTTAACTGAATTAGAAAACAGAGTACCTGTTTTACTCTTGCAGGAAGTCTTGTGGCCATAAGGAGCCTTTTTGCTCAATCTGTCCTGAGGAAAGAAGCACTCTCCCAAAGATTTGTTAAGACACAATTAATTATGTAAAATTTAAATTTACAACTTTATATTTACTACAAAATGCAAACTACCTTTTCCCACTAAACCATTGACTTTTTTTTTAATGTTTTTTGGTTTTTTTCAGAGAGAAGGATGGAGAACGAGAGAGGGAGAGATAGAAACAGCAATGATGAGAGAGAATCATTGATCAGCTGCTTCCTACATGCCCCCTACTGGGGTTGGAGCCTACAATGTAGGCATGTCCCCTGACCAGGAATCAAATCATGAACCCCTGGTTCATAGGTCTACACTCAACCACTGAGCCACACTGGCCTGGCTAAACCATTGACTTTTAAAAACATCACAGAATGTTTACTACCCAGAAACTAATATAATTCTTTACCCAGGGTAGATCCTCCATAAATACTCATTGATTTGAAATAAATTTATGTAACTGCTTTATTTAACAATAATTGTATTATCCTGTTTATAAGTTTCAAAAAGGACATTAAATTTATGTGATCAAATATAAACTAGAAAAAGTACAATATATGTGATATATTTTGTGTGGTGTTTATTAATTCTAGTATGTGGAACTTGAGAATGAAATACAGAAAGGTTCTAATAGATGCTTTTCCTAGAGCAGGAGAAAAAAGTGCAAAGTGAAGAGAAGCACTAATCATAGGAATAGGGAAGTAATTAAGAACCATCACTAAATACACAGAAAAAAACAAAAGTTAAAGGAGAGCAACAAAAACTTAGGACACTATTTTTCTTGGCCCCCAAACTTATTATTTCTTTTTTCTTTTTTACTGTAACAGATGTCCCTTCTATCAAGATTCCCTTAAATACACTGGCTTAAATTATTTGCAAATATTCACAAAATTAACATAGTAAAACACATTTCTTTTGGATGGCTAAAGCATTCAAGTTTATAAAAATTTACTTTTCAAATAGTCACATGTACATGAAAGGTGGCCTTTATATTTATAGATATGATCGTCTTTCCATGAATAAGCATATTAATTTGTGCATTTCAATGAAAGCTTATAAAGTTAGATCAAGGAATATTTCATGAATATTAACTAATGATTCATGAGAATTTCACATGGTTATCAACTTTTTGAGAATTATGTGTTGGAAATATTTTAGAATAGATATAGTAATGCTGCAAGTATTTGGATGAACTCTTCATTCTAATTACACTATATTAGTTTATCTAAAATATTAATTTCTTCCATAAACTGTTTTAAAATTTTAGTTAGAGTAAAACCACTCAGTATGAAAACCTGCTAATCTTATAATGTATGCCGTTATAATCGACAGGCCCATAAAATCCAAATTTTTTAAAATATATTTTTTTTATTGATTTTTTACAGAGAGAAAGGGAGAGGGATAGAGAGTCGGAAACATCGATGAGAGAGAAACATCGATCAGCTGCCTCTTGCACATTCCCCATTGGGGATGTGCCCGCAACCAAGGTACACGCCCTTGACCGGAATTGAACCTGGGACCCTTGAGTCCGCAGGCCGATGCTCTATCCACTGAGCCAAACCGGCTAGGGCAAATCCAAAATTTTTGGTATTTTTCTCTTCCTGCATATTTATAAGGCAATACCCTGATGCTATTAGTTTGGAATGCCTTGCCATTTCATTTATTGTTGTCTACTTGCTAGTTTTTTAATCTGTATCTGCTCCTTTCAACTACATCCTCACCTCCCGCCTTAAACAGAGTAGGCTAGACTAAATGTTGGCTCCCAGATGGAGATGGAAAGCTTTAGGAAATATATTATACTATTAAGGTGGAAATACAATAGTCCCCCTTATCTGAAGTTTCACTCTCCTCCGTTTCAGTTATGTGTGGTCAACTGCAGTCTGAAAATATTAAATAGAAAATTTCAGAAATAAACAGTTCCTAAATTTTAAATTGCATGCCATTCTGAATAACATGATGAAATTTTGTGCAGCCCTGCTCTGTTCAGCTGGACATGAATCGCCCTTGTGTACAGTGTACCCAGACTGTATACACTACCCGCTGGATAGTCACTCAATAGTCATCTGGGTTATCGGATGGACTGTCATGGTTTTACATTGCTCATGTTCAAGTAACCTTTATTTTAATTACTGATAATCCCCAAGCACAAGATAGTGATGCTGGCAATTCAGATATGCCAAAGAGGAGCTGTAAAGTGTTTCCTTTAAGTGAAAACGTGAAAGTCCTTGACTTAATGAGGAAAGAAAAAAAATATGCTCGGTTTGCTAAGATCTACAGCAAGAACAAATCTTCTATCCATGAAATTGCCTACTTTATAAATTCAAGTGTACCAGAGATATGTATGTACAGGAGAAAAATACACAATGTACATGTACATATGTTAGCAGTATCCATGGCTTCATGCATCTACTGGGGTCTTGGAACATATCCCTCAAGATAAAGGGGACTACTGTATAGCAGAATGTATATATTTTTTAATATTAGAAAACTGACAGGGCACATTAATTCATTGAGCAGTCTTTTTCAGAGCATCACTGATTATGATTCCTGTGTCAGATGCTTAGGATAAAAAGATTAACAGGAAACAGATCTGTTCCTCGAGGAAGTCACAGTGAAAAAATAAATTAAAAGAACAAACATTAGCCCTAACTGGTTTGGCTCAGTGTATGGAGCATTAGCCTGCGGACTGAAAGGTCCCAGGTTTGATACCGGTCAAGGGCATGTACCGTGGTTGTGGGCACATCCTCAGTAGGGGGTGTGCAGGAGGCAGCTGACCGATGTTTCTCTCACACTGATGTTTCTAACTCTCTATCCTTCTTCCTTCCTCTCTGTAAAAAATCAATAAAAATATATTTTAAAAAAGTACAAACATTAACTGAATCATCTAATCTAATAAAAGAGCAACACGCAAATTGACCACATTTTCGCTAAGCCCAAGCCACACTAACCAGCCAGTCAGAGGAACTATATGCAAATTAACCCAACCAAGATGGCGGCTGGCAGCCACGGAGCTGGAGCAAGCAGGAGGCTTGGTTGCCCCGGCTATGGAGGAAGCCAAGCTTCCCACCTGCCCTAGCGGGCTATGGCCTCCATGCAAGGAAACAAAGTTTCAATTATAGAAGATAAATAAATCCCAGATACCTGCTTCAAGCCGGCCTCCACTGGGACCTTGGGTGGCTGGGGCCATGGACAGCCTACAAATAGCCATCAGCCCCTCACCCACTATGGCCACACCGTCATGGGGTGAGGGTCCCCGCTCTGGGGCTTGGCCAGCCCACAAGTAGCCATCAGCCCCTCACCCAGACTGGCCAAGCACCACAGCAGGGCCGCCCACCCTGAAGGGGCTGTGGCCAGCCTTCAAACAGCCCTCATCCAGGCTGGCCAGGCACCCCAGAGGGAGCCCCACCCTGATCTGGGACACCCTTCAGGACAAACCAGCTGGCCCCCACCTCTGCACCAGGCCTCTATCCTATATAATAAAAGGGTAATATATGCGGTAGAGTCATAACCTCCCCATTGGCCCTGCCTAAGGCAGCAGGTGGTCATCTCCTGAGGGGTCCCAGACTGTAAGGGGGCACAGGCCAGGCTGAGGGGACCCCCCCCCAAGTGCACAAATTTTTGTGCACCAGGCCTCTAGTTGCATTATAATGCTAGAAGTATATAACAGGTATGTCTGGAAGATACTGTGAGAGTACCGAAGGAAAAATTAGGCATGTGAAGTTTTCAGACAAGTAATAAAATACTTGATTACATAAATATGAGTCTATTTCTATTTTGTGTTAGTTTCTTTTGGTAATTTGATTCCACATATGAGTAAAATCATATGGTACTTGTCTTTCTCTGACTGGCTTATTTCACTTAGCGTAATGCTCTCCAGGTCCATCCATGCTGTTGAATTTTTAAATTCATTAATATATTTCCTCTATAGCCATTTTACTGGCCATATAGTGTGATTGTGTTTTAAGAATAGATTGTCAAAGATATATGAAAGAAGAGTTGGGGAAAAGTGCAATTTTGTCCATTGGGTTTTTACTTAAAACAATGACAACTTTGTTGAGGTATAATTGACATGAAAAATTGTACACATTTAATATATACAATTTGAGAATGTCAGAAATATGCATATACCTGTGTTACTATTACTACTATCAAGGTATTAACCATATCCATTATTCTAAAAGTATCCTTGTGGGTTTTTTGCTTGTTTGCTTGTTTGTTTTGTTTTTTTGTGGTAGGTCGACTTAATATGAATTCACCATCTTAACAATACAGTATCATTAACTATAGGTATGCTATATGTAAATTTCTAGAACTAATTCATTTTGAAAAACTGAATCATATCAATTGAATGGCAACTTCCCATTTCACCTTACTCTAGCTTCTGACAACCACCATTCTGTTCTCTATTCTATGAGTTTGACACATTTAGATACCTCACCAAAGTGGACTCATGCAGAATTTGTCCTTCTGTGACTGCCTTATTTCATTTAGCTTAATGTCATCTACGTTCTTCCATGTTCTCACATATAGCAGGATTTCCTTCTTTTTAAAGTCTGAATAATATTCCACTGTAAGTATATATTATATTTTCTTCATCTATTTATTGGTCAATAAACAATTGGATTGTTTCCATATTTCGCCATTGTGAATAGTGCTGCAATGCACTTACTCCTTTGAGAGACTGTTTTAAATTCTCTTGAATATATATCCAGAAATGGGATTAAGGGATCACCTGGGTAGATATAAATATTAAGCATCATTAATGTATTGCATTATTTTATTACTAGAGGCCTGATGCACAAATTTGTACATGGGTGGGGTCTGGCCAGCCTATCCAGATGGGAACTGATCAGGCCGGGCCAGTGGGGGAGAGGGGATGCAAGAGGTCGGCCAACCCTGCCCCCCAATCAGGATGGAGGGCCAATCATGGGCAGGGCCGATCATGGCCCTATTTGGGCCAGTTGGCCACCATAGTGCATGTCATAGCAACTGGCTGTTGTAGTTGTTCTGGTCATTCAGTTAATCTGTTCATTTCATCGTTCTACCATTTCATTATTCCAGTTGCTGTCCTTTAATATATATAGAGGCCTGGTGCACAAAAATCTGTGCACTTGGGGGCTCCCTCAGCCCGGCCTGTGCCCTCTTGCAGTCTGGGACCCTTTGGGGGATGTCCACCTTCGAGCTTAGGCCCACTCCCCAAGGGAATGGGCCTACACTGGCAGTCAGACATCCCTCCGGCAGTCCAGGAACCCTAAGGGGATGTTCACTTGCTACAGAGCCACAGGGCAATCAGGGGGTTTGGGCGCTGCCCCCTGTCACACTGATCCCGGTGCCAGGAGGCCTCGCGGCTCCGCTGATCCCAGTGCTGGGAGACATATTACCCTTTTACTATATAGGATAGAGGCCTGGCGCACAGGTGGGGGCCGGCTGGTTTGCCCTGAAGGGTGATCTGGATCAGGGTGGGGATCCCGCTTGGGTGCCCAGCCAGCCTGGGTGAGGGGCTTATGGCAATTTTCAGGCTGGTCACAGCTATGGGCTGGAAGCAGGTATCTGGGATTTATTTATCTTCTATAATTGAAACTTTGTAGCCTTGAGCAGAGCTCAGAGCCAGCAGGACAGGCATGAAGGTTGGCTTCCTCCATTGCTGGGGCAACCCAAGCCTCCTGCTCGCTCCAGCTCCATGGCCGCTGCCATCTTAGTTGGGTTAATTTTCATATTCTCTCCTGATTGGCTTGTAGACGTGGCTTGTGGGCATAGTGGAGGAATGGTCAGTTTGCATGTTTCCCTTTTATTAGATTAGATACTGACCATTAATATCTATTGAAAACAAGATTTCAAAATATCCTCCTGGCTTCCATAATTCTAAGCAAAAATGAATAAATAGATAAATAAATAAATAAATAAATAAATAAATAAATAAATAAATAAATACCTTAAGCCTTAGATTCCTCTATTTATTGGCAAACATTTGCTTTGGCACTCTGAAAACAGGCCCAATGAGTAAAAGTTTTTTATGACTCACCATACAAACTGTATCGTATTCGTTATCTTTAACTGCATAACAAACCACTCCAAAATCCAATTTCTTAAACAACCACCATTTGTCATTTCCCATGAATATCTTTTTTGAGTGGATTGTTCTGCTGATGCAAGCCAGGCTCTTCCAACCTCAGTGAGAGTTGTCCAGACATCTGTGGTCAGTACAGGTCATCTAGGGCTAGTTGATCTAGGATGGCCTCATTCTTGTGCCTGGCAATTGGAGCTATATATTAGTTGGAGTTATAGGGCTTATATGATAATTATTTTTCATCAAGGAACAGGCTACCTGAGACATTGTTTCTACAATTAACATGGAATATTTTAATAGCACCAAGAATTGGCAAATCTAGTGCAGAAGCAATTTTCAAGTTTCTGCTTGTGTTATATTTGCCATTTTTCTAATAACCAAAGCAATTTGTATGGCTAAGGTCAGAGTCAGTATCAGAGGCAGCTATCTGAGGGCATAGATATAGGGAGAACTGAATAAATTGTAACAATCTATGAGAGATTTTACTTTTTTAAAAAGATTTTATTTTAAAGATTGTTTTTATTCAAAAAACACATGATATGAAAGACATTTTTGCCAAGACTAGACTGGTATGCAAATGGGGATGCATGAGGAGTTGGCATCAACTACAAAGAGAGTGAAACTAATAAAAAATGAAGCCAACATTACTGGGTATTGTCCAGGACTAGAATACAAACTGATGTTTTCCTTCAAAAATTATTTTCTTCTCCATGTTGGTCCCAGTGTAAACATTTATAAGCTATTAAGTGCCTGAGTGATTTGAAATACAAACTGATCCAAGTTATCAGTGCCAACAGGCTAAGAAATAATAGCTAGCTGACCAAATATGTTATATAGATAAAAATAAATGTTTTTTGAAACTCCTAAAAAATTAATTTCACAGTGAAATAGGGCACTCATCCAGATAACATTTAGATAATAATGACCTAAATCATTACCTTTTTTTTATGTGAGGAAAGGTTTACTCTAATCCAACATCATTTTATAGTAAACAGTGAAAATTTAGAATGGTAGACCACAGACTAAACATTACAATCATTCATTTTGTTTAATTATTTATATTTTTTCAATTTATGTTATTCAATATCTTTATGCATCATTTGAATAATTGTATTTTTAATGCTCACTTAGCATAATTGCAAGAAATAGTTAATGAATATTTTATAACATTTTAAAACTGAAAAATGCTATATGACTTTTATTCCATTTCAATTAAATAAGTGCATTCTATACTTATAGCTTTATTTTTTATTGTTGACACTATTAAATATGTCCCCCCCTTCCCCTTTGCCAACCTCCACCAAGCCCCTGACCCCTTTCCCTCTGGCAATCACCACACTGTTGTTTATGTCCATGGGTTACGCATATATGTTCTTTGGATAATCTCTTCACTTTTTTTTTCAACTGGTCTCTGCCATCTTTCAGTCTGTTTCATACATCCATGACTCTGGTTTTATTTTGTTAATCAGTTTATTTTTTTCATTAGATTCCACATATAAATGAGACCACATGGTATTTGTCTTTCTCTGACTGGCTTCTTTCACTTAACAAAAAATCTCCAAGTCCATCCATGTTGTCCTATAAGGTAAGATTTCCTTGTTTTTATGGCTGCATAGTATTCCATTGTGTAAATGTACCACAGTTAATCAGGGTGATATGCAAATTAACCACCAACAAAGATGGCGGTTGATTTGAATACATAGTCTCCAAGCGGTGGAGTGAAGCCAAACGTACCTGAAGCCAGCTGAGCAGCAAGACCTCACTGCTCGGGATCAGCAGAGCCAGGAGGCCTCACTGCCCCGGGATCAGCGGAGCCACGAAGCCTGACAGCTCCGGGGGGGCTCTGGCTGGAGCCCAGACAGAGTGGAGCCTGGGTCCTGGGTGCCAGAGGAAAACTGGTGCCAGCAGCCAAGGGAAGGGAAGGTCTATTGCATGAATCTCTTTGTGCAACAGACATCTAGTTGTAAATAATCCTACTATGAACATAGGGGTTCAAATATTTTTTCTGGCTGATGTTTCAGGATTCTTAGGATATATTCCTAGAGGTGGGATCACTGGGTCGAATAGGAGTTCCATTTTTAATTTCTTGAGAAAACTCCATACTGTTCTCCACAGTGGCTGCCCCAGGCTGCATTCCCACCAGCAGTGCACTAGCTTCCCTTTTCTCCACATCCTGGCCAGCATTTGTCATTTGATGATTTATTGATGGTAGCCATTCTGGAAGGTGTACGGTTTAAATTGTGGTTTAAATTTGCCTCTCTTTGATGATTAGTGATGTTGAGTAATTTTTCATATGTCTATTAGACTTCTGTAGTCCTATTTGGAGAAGTGTATATTCAGGTTATTTGCCCATTTTTTAAAAAATTTTTATTGTTGAAACTATTATATATGTCTCCTTTCCCCCCTTGTCCTTTCCCAGCCTGCCCCTGCCTCCCAGTCCCAGCCTTCACTCCCCCATTGTTTGTGTTCATTGGTTGTGCATACAAGTTCTTTGGTTAATCTCTTATTGCCCTGGCACCACCACCTCTGCTGCCTCCCCTCCCCTCCTTTCCCTCTGAAGTTTGATGACCTGTTCAATGATTCTGTGTCTCTGGATCCATTTTTGTTCATCAGTTTATGTTGTTTATTATATTCCACAAATAAATGAGATAATGTGATACTTATCTTTCTCTGACTGGCTTATTTCACTTAGCATAATGTTCTCCAGGTCCATCCATGCTGTTGCAAATGGTAAGA
>NW_006295580.1:618426-622763 GCF_000327345.1 Myotis davidii | reverse complement strand
TGGCATGGAATTGTATAAGTTCTTTATATATTTTGGAAATTAACCTCTTATCCTATGTATCATTGGTAAATATGTTCTCCCATACAGTGATTTCCCTTTTCAATTTGCTGATGGTTCCTTTTGGCTGTGCAGAAGATTTTTAGTTTGATGTAGTCCCATTTGTTTATTTTTCTTTTGTTTACTTTGTTCCATGAGATATATCAGTAAAAATATTGCTATCACAGATGTCTGAGATTTTACTGGCTATTTTCCTCTAGGATTTTTATGGTTTCATGACTTATATTTAAGTCTTTTATTCATTTTGAGTTTATTCTTATATATGTTGTAAGTTGGAGATATAGTTTCATTTTTTGGCATGTACCTGTCCAATTTTCCCAACACCAACTATTGAAGAGACTTTTCTTCATTGTATGTTCTTGCCTCCTTTGTCAAATATTAATTGACTATAAAGACATAGGTTGATTTCTGGACTCTGTGTTCTATTCCACTGATCTATATGCCAGTTCTTATTTCAGTACCAGGCTGTTTTGATTACAATGGCCTTGTAGTACAGTTTGATATCAACAAAGCTGATATCAACTTTTTGTTTTTCAAGAGAGCTTAGGTTATTTGGGGTTTGTTTGTTTGTTTTTGGTTCCATATAAATTTTTGGAATAGAGCTGTGAAATATGCCATGATATTTTAATAGGCATTACTTTGAATCTATAGATTGCTTTGGGCTGTACGGATATTTTGTGATGTTAATTCTTCCAGTCCTTAATGTGGTATATGATTCCACTTATTTGTATCTTCCTCAATTTCTTTCTTCAATGTCCTTTAGTTTTCCAAGTATAGATCTTTTACCTCTTTGGTAAAATTTATTCCTAGGTACCTTCTTTTGTTGTTGTTGTTGCAATAGTAAGTGAGGTTGTTTTCTTAGTTTCTCTTTCTGATAGTTGGTATATAAATATGCCACCAATTTCTGAATATTAATTTTGTATCCTACTACCTTGCCAGATTCCATCGATTTTCAAGGCAATATTATAATATAAACTATTTCAGTAGGAAAAAGACAATTCAGTTTTATAGAATTTTTTTCACCTATTGCTTTGGTAAAGAATATGCAAAGCCAATCTAACATAAAATACCTATTAGTAAGGCATAACCTTTTTTTTCCAAGTTAGAGTAGGATTTCCAGAAGATCCTAGTTCAAAACTGAGAAACAACAATAGAGTTTGGATAATCAAGTCCTATTCCATAATTAATTGATTACATATAAGTTAATAAGAAACCACTTGAAATGTTTGTTGTTAATGGCATACCACTAACTAAAATTATTGATGCACTACCTGCTTCATTCTATTTTAAAATATATAATTGTCTTTAAATATATACCACAGACTATTGTGAGACTGTCTACATTTTGTACTTTTTACCCAAGAATAAATATTGATGAAATTTTCTGGGAGAACCTCAAAAGTCATTTGAGATAAATTTTTGTATGAAAATAATGACAACTTTCAATAAAACAGTGTCTTATGTTGTGTGTGAGTTTTATTTCTTTTTTATTGAATTTGTGGTGAAATACCTAGGCTTTTAGTCTCTGGAGTGAGTTTAACAGGAGGGAAGAAGGCTTATATGTTGTCAGCATTTTCAACAACAGATGCTGCCTGTATAACCATGTGATCTCAGAATATGTAGCAATTTGTTTTAAAATTGGGGAAACGTAGTGGGTTCATGTTCAAGATGATGATATAGGAAGATCCTGAACTTACCTCTTCCCATGGACACATCAAATCAACTACTATAAGCAAATCCTCTGGAGGGAAAACAAAAACACACTAAAAACTGATGGAGCAACCTCTCACATCAGGGAAATGCGAGGGAAACACACAGAGGAGAGTAGGAAAAGCTGAGACACAATCTCACCATAAACCCCACACCCAGAACGAGGACCCACAATTGGGGAGGAACTCAAGTCCTGAAGCTTCTCCCTGAGAAGCACAAGGTTTGCACCCACTTTTAAGACTTGCATATGAGAGAACTAGGAATATGCAGAGCACCAATCCAAATAAAAATGAAGTAAGTAATTAAAAAAAATCCTACCATTACTTTCAAGAAAAAATGTTAAAATTTCAGAGCACTGAAGTACAGCCAGTTTGAATTGCTTTATTCCCAAATATAATTTGTGTAAAGCTTTATGGTTCTGTTTGATCTGAGTAAAACCCTAGTAATGTATTAATTAACCCAGTACTGATAGCACTTGTTTTATCTGGATATTATAAAGCCAAAGCTAAAAATGATCTTGTGAGTTTGAGCAGGTAAAACATAAAACAACATTAAATCACATTTTTGGTGATGCACAACTCAGTTTATTCATGGTTAAAAATAATTTAAAAATACAAGTGATGACAATAGCTTTTCACAGAGTGACAGGAATTAAGCTTTTATCACCGCAACTTTCAGTACTTAACCCAGAACCTTGAAGAGGAGGTTACAGCTGACAAGGAAAAGTGTTTTTTAAGTGCTTGCACCAAAAATATATATTGCTGAGGAACAGGTTTTGAGTGAGAAGCTTATATAGTATTCCTTTATAACCCATACTAAAATTCTTGACTATGGCTATCATACTTGTGGAGAATTGAAATATTGCAGACTAGAATTTGATTAATAGTACACTTCAGGAAGGATAAAGTGTGCCACATCAATATTTTCACTACCATTACTTTCTCACAATGCATTGCCTGGTATGTGTAGTAATTATAGAAGAAAATATAACAATATACAGGCTGCAGAAAGGCATATAAAATATAATAAAATGATGCTAAAGTATTTCACATTATGTTTGTTCTTTTCTAGATTTTGTGTTTTTATGATATTAACCACAAAATTGCATACTGGAAGTACAGCTCACAACACAAAGAATGCACATTTTCTGTAATTGTTTTTAAATACTTTCTTTCGAACTGATTTCCATTAGCTTAAAATAAAATGAATGATTATAAAGAATGGCAAGACTCTTTCATTAGGTTCCTTTAATTATAAGCATCTAGGAGGTTTTGATTTCAGAGAGGGAGGGAGATAGAGAGACATCAATGATGAGAAAGAATTATTGATTGGCTGCCTCCTGCATGCCTCCTACTGGGGATTGAGCCTACAACCCTGGCATGTGCCCTGACGAGGAATTGAACCGTGACCTCCTGGTTCATAGGTCGGTTGATACTCATCCACTGAGCCATGGCGGCTGGTCTAGGAGGGTTTTATTTCTGTTCTATGGAAAGCTCTTCCCTAGTAGGGGTAGTAGTCTGAATTTCAGAAAGGACTAGTTTCCCTTTTTTTAAATTATAAATAATTTCTCTAAGAAGAGTTTCTTTTTATGGACTTCGGATGAAGTGGACTAACACTTTCAGAGAACACTACTGGATCAACATTCCTTAGAAAGTTACTGGGAAAGACCATGTCAGTTCATAAGGGATTCATCAAAATCAAAGACCCAAGTATATGATTCCTGCATTATATAAGGACAATCGTAATAAAGATGATTAAGTTAATAATTAACATTTTATATTAGATGTCATATACTATATATTATAAATCATATATCATGCATTAATTATATGTTGCAGTTGACCCTTGAAAAACAAAATACCATTGGATGTCATGGATCCACTTATATGAGTATTTTTTTTTTTGATTGATTGACATGTGCAGTTTGAACCCTCATTGTTCAAGATGAACTCTGCCGTTGGGAATATGCACATGTGGAGTTATACTTTCGCTATATGTGGCTTTTTGGCTGGGCAGGAGGTCAGAGCCCGTTATGCTTAGGTTGTTTAAGGGTCCACTGTATTTGTATTATAACGGCTGTTCTATGTAATCCTATCTAATAAAAGAGAAACATGGTAATTGGCGTACGACCGCTACCCTTCATCCTGGCTAATCAGCAAGATATGCAAATTAACTGCCAGCCACGCTACCCTTCCCATTGGCTAATCAGCAAGATATGCAAATTAACTGCCAGCCAAGATGGCAGCCAGGCAGCTTGAAACTAACATGAGGCTTGCTTGCTTCAGAGGCGGAAGACTCCAATGTTCCCCGCCTGCCTTGCCGGCCCTCTGAGCTTGCAGTTTGAAACATTGTTACAAATATAGAAGCTACACAAAACCCCAGAAACCTGCTTTCAGCCAGCTGGGATCTCATAGCTGGAGTTGATACAGAGTTTCAATTGTAGAACCCAAACAAACCAGATACCTGCTTTCAGCAGCAGAGACTTCAGAGCTGGAGCCAGAGCTAAAGCTGGCCAGAATAAAAAAAAAAAAGAAAAAAAGGAGCAGTTGGGAGCTTTAGTCCCCCGCCAA